>NC_043702.1:154365849-154495452 GCF_006229205.1 Suricata suricatta | reverse complement strand
AAGTATGATTTATTAATGTTTTTCTTAAATGGTGTATGCTTTTTGTGTCACATCTAAAATATCTTTGGTTGTGCCCAAGGTTGGAAATTTTTCTCTTATGTAATTTTCTTAATAGTTTTAACTTTTACATGTAGGTCTTTGATCCATTTTAAGATCCTTTTTCTGTATTATGTGTGGTAAAGGTCAAGATGCATTTATTTTTTTCCATATGGTTATGCTTATGGTGCCACATAGTTATTTGTTCCATATGGCACTATTTGAAAGCTCTCTTTCTGCACTGAATAACTTTGTCCACTTTACTGCAGTTGGATATATATGTATGGATCTATTTATGCACTCTTCATTGGAATAGGACACTTAAATATTATTTTTTTGAGAGTGAGAGAGCAACATGCATGTGAATGGGAGAGAGGGAGAGGGAGGGAGAGGGAAGAGAGAGAGAGAGAGAGAGAGAGAGAGAGAGAGAGAGAATATATTAAGTTTCACAACTGTGAGATCATGACCAGAGCCGAAATCAAGAGTCAGATGCTTAACCAACTGAGCCACCGTGCGGCCCCTAAAACAAGTAAATATCTTTAATACTGTTTTTATTTTACTTTTATCCTGATTACCTCTTAACATTTAATGATAATTTGGAGAGACTGAGTTTCCAAGCAACTAAGGAAATGGGAACTGGAAAGGAGGCATCATAAAGACTGAAACTTGGTGGTGGGGCATCCTGAATAAGGAATGAAGATGTGCAACAACATGAATGCATTGAAGACTGGCTGGTGAGGGGATACTCCATAACAAAGATATATCAAGAATTGGTAGATTCTTAATAAATGCATATTTCAATTAAGTAATGAAAGATAGGTGAATAAATGTGGGAAGTGGGGTGGCAAATTCTCTCTCCTTATAAATTACTGCTGCTTATTCCTATTTTTTTTAAAGGCTTTCAACAGGTTTTATTCTAAGGCACATTTCACATAGCGTCAATAACTAGAATAAATTTAGATGCCATCTGCTAAAAGTTTCACATTTTACATATTAAGAAAACATTACAGCCCCCAGGGAGATATTGTTCAAGTGTTCAAGGCACACAGTGAATGGTAAGGTAGAATCTTGATCCAGATCTTTGAACTTTTGGTGCAGGTTTTCAGTTCCTTCCACTACACTAAAAGTTTTGTTTCAGACACCATAAATGGTACTTTAAAATAAATAAATGAATCAACTCTGGTTGGCTAAAAAAAATTTTTTTTTTTAATCTCTAAAGGAAACCTTTTAGAAAGAAATGTCCAGGGACTAAGTGGATTGTTAATTGTTAAATCTAATTCTTTGTTCCATCTAAGATTGGTTCTAAACAATGCTTAAAGACTTTCTAAGACTGTACATTGATATCATGCCTAATTGTCTACTGCCCAAATTAAGGGAGGGATATGTACATAAATCCCAAGGAATTAGACTCTTCTCTATTTTTTAGCAGGGTGACTCTGCTAAAAAATAGAGAAGTAACTGCAGAAATCAAGCATCTAGGGTAGTTACAAGAACGTGAGAAGTTGTGAATAGTTTTTTTCTATCTTTTGACTGAATATCAATTGTTAGATTTACTAAAAAAAGAGATCCCTTTCAATAAAGTGCAATTAGGGGCACTAGGGCAGTGCAGTCAGTTAAGGATCAGACTTGATTTCGGCTTAGGTTATGCTCCCACGGCTCCTGGGATTGAGCCCCTCATCTGGCTCTGCACCAGGATTCTCTCTTCCTCTTTCTCTGCCCCTCCCCTGTTCATGCTTGCTGTCTCTCTAAGTAAATAAATAAGTATAAAAAATGAACATAGACTTAAGGCTGCTTTTTGTAAGCTAAATTATACAATCAGTACATCATGTATCAAAATAGACATACTCAACATTAGGTTAGGGAACACAATGGCTTTCACAGCAAAAGTTACTTGTGGGACTAAAATAATTTGAAAATAGTGATCTGTTTAAAGGATGAATTTGTCATTCAGGAGAGGGGTTGGTCAGTAGTGGAAAGATGCCCAAAGAAAATTGATGATTCAGGCACATGCAAAGAAGACTCAGTAGTGCTGAGAGAAGAGAATGTTCTCTTTTTTCCTTTTCATTGTCCCCCCCCCCCACCGGTTTTAAAATTTCCATGTGCAGGTGAGACCACGTGTTACATGATACCATGCGGTACTTGTCTCTTTCCAGCTCATTTCACTTAGCATAATGCCCTTGAGGTTTATCTATGTTGGTGCAAATACCAGGACTTCCTTCCTTTAAGACTGAATAATAATTTATTACATATATATTCCACATTTTTTATCCATTCATCTGCTGATGGACATTTATATTGTTTCTATACCATAGCTATTGCGAATTATGCTGCAGTGAGCATGGGACTCCAGATACCTGTTTGAGGTGATGGTTTCATTTCCTTTGAGTGCATTCCTAGAAGTGAGATTGCTGTATCATATGGGAGTTCTAGTTTTAAGTTCTAGAGGAACTCCATACTCTTTTTCACAGTGGCTGTCACAGTGTACTTTCCACACATGATACATGAGGTCCCCTTTTCTACATATCCTGGCCAGCATTGGGTGTCTCTTTCTCTTGTGTTTTTGATAATAAAAATCCTCACAGATATGAGGTGATATCTCATTGAGGTTTGGTTTTGCATTTCCCTGATAAGTGATGTTGAATACCTCTTCATGTACCTGTTGGCCATTTAAATGCCATCTTTAGAAAACTGTTTTCGATACTTTGCTAATCTTAAAATTAGGGTGGTGTTTTTTTTTTTTTTCAGTGTGTGTATATATATGTTTTGCTACTGAGTTACATGAGTTCTTCTATTGTTTGGATATTAACTTCTTATTGGATATATTTTTGTAAATATTTTCTCCCATTTCATAGGTTGCCTTTTCATTTCGTTGATGGTTTCCTTTGCTGTGCAGAAGCTTCATAATTTTCTACTATCCCAATTGTTTAGTTTTGCTTGCTTGGATGCTTTATTTATTTATTGCCTTTGCTTTTGGTGTCAAATTATTATTAAATGTCAAGAAGTTTATCCCCAAAATTTTCTGCTAGGAGTTAAAGGACTTCAGGTCTTATGTTCATGTCTTTAATGCATTTTGAGTTGAGTTTTGTGTATGATATAAGATAGTGGTCCAGTTTTACTTTGTTTGCATGTGATTATCCATTTTTCCCAGCACTGTTTATTGAAGAGAGACTCTCTTCCCTACTGTTGGCTCCTTTGTTATAAATTAATTGATTATACATTTGTGAGTTTATTTCTAGGCCTTTTATTCACATTGATGTGAATCTGTTTTATGCTCATGCCATATTGTTTTGATTACAGTAGTTTTTTAATATAGTTTTAAATCAGGAAGTGTGCTGCCTCCAACTTTATTCCCAAGAAACCTTTATCTTTTCCCCCAAGATTGCTTTGGTTATTCAGGGTCCGTACACATTTTAGGATTGTTTGTTCTTTTTCTGTGAAAAAAAAAATACCCTTGAATTTGATATGGAGTCTCAGTATTAAGGAATTTAAACTGTATTAATCCTTCCAGTCCATAAATATGGACTGTCTTTCCATTTTGTTGTATCTTCTTCAGTTTCATTAATGTTTTACAGTTTCTAGTGTACAAAACTTTTACCACCTTGGTTCAATTTATTCCTAATTTTTTACTTGATGCTATTATAAATAGGATAATTTTTCTTCATTTCTCTCTTCATAGTTTGTTGTTGGATATGGAAATGCAACTGAGTTTTTTATGTTGATTTTGTATCCTACACCTTTACTGAATTCATTTAGGTTTTGTTTTGTTTTTCAAATCTTTCTATATATAATGTTATAAAATATGTGTAATAGAGACAGTTTTACGTCTTCCCAACATGGTGCCTTTTACTTCTTGCCTGATTGCTGTAAGATTTCCAGTAGTGTGTTGAATAAAAGTAGTGACAGTGAGTGTCCTTGTATTGTTCCTTGTCTCAGAGGAAAACCTTGCAGCATTTCACCATTGACTGTGATGTTAGCTGTGGGCTTGTGATACTATGTTGAAGTACATTTCTTTGATACCTAGTTTGTTAGGGTTTTTGTTATTAAAGGATATTGGATTTTCTCCATCTGTTGAGATAATCTTATGATTTTTATTCTTCATTTTATTAATATGTTAATAGTATCACGTCAGTTGATTTGCAGATGAACTATTCTTTTGTTCCTGAGATAAATCCCACTTGATCATGTTGTATGTATTGCATTGTTGAAAGTATTGTTCTAATTTATTGTTGGATTTGGTCTGCTAATATTTTGTTAATGATTTTTGCCTCTGTATTTGTCAGGGATATTGGCCTCTAATTTCTTGTAGTGTCCGTGTCTGGCTTTGGTCTCAGGCTAATCCTGGCCTCATAAAATGAGGTCGGAAGTATTTCCTCCTCTTCTCTTGTTTTGGAACCAATTGAGATGGAATTAACTAGTGAAGTCTTCTGGTCCTAGACTCTTTCTGTTGATAGGTTTTTGATTATTGATTCAATATCCTTACTCATTATTGGCCTCTAGATTTTTGGCTTCTCAGTGATTCATCTTAGTAGGTTGTAATATTTCTAGGAACTTATCCATTGCTTCTGGGTTGTCCATTATGTTGCCAGATAATTATTCAATGTAGTCCCATGATTTTTTGTATTCCGAAGTATCAAGTATTATGTCCCCTCTTTCATTTTTTTTTCTTAGTTTAGGTAAACATTTCCCAGTTTTGTTTATCTTTTCAAAAAATCAGCTCTTAGTTTTATTGATCTTTTCTATTGTCTTTCTGATGTCTATTTCATTTATTTCCTTTGTTATGTCCTTCTGCTTAGTTTGCTCTCTTTTTCTTCTAGTTCTTTGATGTGTAAAGTTAGATTTTTTTTTGGTATGACATTATTCTTGTTTTTTAACGTGTTTGTTGCTATAAACTTCCCTCTTAGAGCTGCTTACCTGCGGCCCATGAGTTTTCTGTATACTCCTATCAGACAAAATAGAATTTAAACTAAAGATTGAAACAAGGGACCAAGAAGGTAATTTGTAATGATAAAGGGGTCAGTCAGGTCATCAGGAAGATATAACATTTGTAAATATTATGCACCCAACCTGTATAAGCACATAAATATATAAACTAAATATTAACAAATCTGAAGGGAGAAATAGACAGCAATACAATAATAGCAAGGGATTTCAATACTCCACTTTCAGCAATAGATAGATCATTGAGACAGAATATCAATAAGGAAACATTGAATTTAAACTATACATTCAAGCTGAAGAGACCTATACAAAACATTCCATGTAACAAACAGCAGAATACACATTTTGCACATGGAATGCTCTCTAGGATAGATCATATGTTATTCCACAAAACAAGTCTTAATAAGTTTTGGAAGATTGACATCTTAACATCCTTCTGACCACATTTGTGTGAAAGTAGAAATTTATAACTAGAAAACTGGAAAATTCACAAATATGTGGAGATTAAACAGCATACACCAGAATAACCAGTGGGCTAAAGAATAAATCAAATTTAAAAAATATTCTGAGATAAATGAAGATGGGAACATATACTAAATTTTGGGGAGAATGATCTGATTTATAGGCATTACGTGTCTTGCTTGGGTGAAGAGGGATGTTTTAGGTTGCCAGATGCCATTTAAACATTTGATTTTTATGTCTCACTTCCCTTGTTTGATTTGTGGATATCAGGTAATCTTCAGTTTATATTTTCGTTTCTCAGAAGGACACTCAGGTTGACTGTGTAATGGCCAGAGGGTGTTAGTTTCTGATTCCATGAGTCATTAATATTCTAAAAGTTATTGAGTAAAATGCCAATTTGATTTTATATCTCAACCTACAGTGTATTTGGGTAGAGAGTCTGCATCGATGCATCTGATAGACAGCTGAGGATGAGCAACTGCTAGTCTACAAGGGAGAAATAGGGACATGATAGAAACTTAACCTTGTAGGGAAATAATGGCATTGTGTTAGATGTTATATAGTCAGCCTAGGGGGGTTTGTCTGTGAAGGGACTCTGGAGACCGTAATATTTGGGATCCAATTTAAAATTTTCTTATAAGTGTTAAAGTTCACTTGCATGATCTGAATTTCAATATAGCACTTTATGTAGGTATGCATTGGAGAGAAGGGACTCTAACTTGGTTCCCCTGTGTAGCAAAATGGATTAACTCAACTAGAGAAGAGCTAGGAATTGATTAGGACTATAATAAGGGGTTGAGAGATAAGCCTGGACCTGCTATGTGCAATAGCCCCAAATCATTAGGTATAGATCTGCGAAGTAACAATGCAAAAAGGGCAAGTGTCCTTTCATCCTCAATGAAATTGTTCAATGCAAAGAAGTATTGGATATATTATTTTTGTTATTTTTATTTGTGTACCAATTGTCTTTTAGGAACTAAGTTGAATTGATAGTCACATTGAATTATTTTTAAAAACTCAGGTACATTTATATTCTTTAAAAATGCAGTTGCTTGTAAGAAAAACATGCTTATAAGGTTAAAATAGAAGCACAGATGACTTCTTTTTCTCAAGGGTGTCATTCGATGTGTGGAAAAAAATATGAAAGTTTTAAGCTGACATTGGTGATAGTCCTTTGTCACCACCCTAGATGAAATGGAGAGGTTTTCAACTTAGATTTTGGAACAAGAGAGACATAGCTATGAAAAATGATCTCATCATTTTCAACAGGATAATCTCTAGTGACTTTCAATAATGATGGAGTCTGACAAAGTATTTCCATTTAAATGCACTTTTTGTGGAGTAATATGGTATAGAGACTATCATTCTCCTACTAAGCAGGTATGAAGTTTCTGGCAAGCATTTCCATGGCCTGAGTTAGGTTACATATTTGTAGTCAAATGAGGTATATTTTTCTCAGTGTTTAAAAAAAAATTTTAATGTTTATTCTTGAGAGAGAGGGACAGACAGAGACAGACAGAGCATGAACAGGGAAGGGGCACAGTGAGAGAGGGAGACAGAATCTGAAGCAAGTTCTAGGCTCCGTGCTGTAGGCACATAGCCTGATGTGAAGCTCAAACCCATGAACCACCAGATCACGAGCTGAGCCAAAGTTGGGTGCCTAACTGACTGAACCCATACAGCCTCCCCGTTATTATTTTTTTAAATTTAAATAATGTATGCCTCATTCTATTTGCTGTCTGCAGATGAAATCAGGCTCTCTACTGTTTCCTTAATAATGTATAGACAGTACCATGTCACGGATTGTGAGAGGTGTTTGGTAAATTAGTGAAAGCATAAGATTTAGCACTACTTTTATGAAAATTAAATGTGGAATTAAATAGAGTGTGTCTAAACTGAACAGAGCATTAAATTAAATTTGTATTCCTTCATTTTGGTTTAAGAAAATAAAGGAATTATTGGTGGAGCATAGAATGCGGATTATTCATAGAACTGGAGCAAATTATTAGTTTTAGATGGAAGACTTATTCCTACTTGAAAGAATGCTTGGATATTTAATGTAAGACATAATTTGTGAGTTTAGACATAAAGCAAGAGAAAAAATACTTATGTTAAGGTTGAAAAGTTGGAAATTGTATTTTGTAGTTGGAAGAGGGATAGTTTACAAAACTTTGGAATTAGGAAAAACAGATTCTGTATGGAAAATATAGATTAATGATTCGGGAATATACTTAAGGGGGAAAAACTATACCTCATTAAAAAAAAAAAAACCTCTCAAATGATAAGGTAGAAGCTGCTGCTGGAGGATTTGTTGTGGGCTGGCCTTTATGTGACTAAACATCTAGAAAGGGACCAAGATATGTGAAGCATCTGGTTAATACATAGAAAGCCAGCGCACAATTTTGGTCTCTAAGAGAAGGGAAACAAGCATGGTGATCTCTACTCACCATGGCTTTCTGAACAACGGAAATGTCCGGACTGCAGTGTGGGGAGGCGTAGCCAGACTCTGGCATTCGTGCTGACTTGAGGACCTAGAGGCAGTAGCTTAGGGAGATTATAGCAGGTGGAATTGATGGGGCAGAGTGTTAGAGAATTGTGATTTACACAGAGTGCGCCAAAAGTCAGCAAAGCGGGCCTGTCAAGTATTTGTGTCGGAGGAAGTTCTGCAAAACCAAGGAAAGAACAGTTGTGAGGAAGCTGAAACTTCTCCATGTCTGGGATATATCTGCATTCCTACCAGTCAAGAAATCTTTTTTGTTTTTAATTTTTAATGTTTTTTTAAAATTTATTTTTGAGAGACAGGGACAGCGTGAGCAGGGGAGGGTCAGAGAGAGAGGGAGACACAGAATTCGAAGCAGGCTCCAGGGTCTGAGCTAGCTGTCAGCACAGAGCCTGTCACACGGGGCTTGAACCCACGGACTGTGAGATCATGACCTGAGCCAAAGCCAGACGCTTAACCGATTGAGCCACCCAGGCGCCCTTCAAGAAATCTTTTTAAATATTGGAGACATTTGAGAGACAAACAATAAAGGTCTCACACCTTAGTAGTATGGCTGAACTTGCTACAGAGTCAAGGTTGCCTGGAACCACACCACGGCTTAAAAAGCAAGCCTTGAAAATATTAAACTGTTTTTGCAAGAAACTTACTCTGAATTTGAGCAAAAATTTGCCCTGCTTGTGTGTTAACCTTTGAGCCCGCCATACTTTCATGGAAGCTGCCAGGAGACACAAGGCTCCTGGATTTGAGACAAAGGACAGTTAATTCTTTGAAGCAGTAATAGTAACCAGAGCATAAGTATTTTTCTGTGGGTTTCCTGAGTCTCCGTTCCCACAGGCAATGCAAGAGCATCATCTGTAACAGTGGATTATGGTACAGGAAAGAATCCAGATCGTAAGGAATCTGAACCTTTCATAATGGGAAATAAGCATGTGTATCTTTTGCTTCAGAGGGAGACGTTACCTTTATTATAGTGGACGGTGAGGATCCCTGCCATTTGCTCCAGAGGAGACCACTTCTCTATCTTCCAAGGTTGCTTGCTATTAAAATATCATTGAAAAGATAGTACAAAACAAGGAGCAATTCATGCCTGTTCACCACATGTGCAGAAATGTGCGAGACCTGTGGAAATTGTGTTCCAACAATATTCACCATCATTTCAATATCATTTTGTCTTGTAAATTTTCACATGAGTAAGCCACTCTGTTTGCCACTTTGATTTATGTAGCTGTCAGCATCTTGGACCAAATTCAGTCTCTTTATCTCACGGAACATTTAATTATTATCAGCAGGACTTCAAACAACAGAATGTGGCCAACCTGCAGTTTTGACCTCAGTCGTGCCTCTAACCAGCTTAAACAATTCTCATAAATCATTAAAATCTTTATAAAATGTTTTTATTTTTGAGAGAGAGAGAAAGAAAATGAAAAGGTGTGTGCCAGCAATGGAGGGGCAGAACGAGGCGGGTGGGGGGCAGTGGATCTGAGGCAGGCTCTGTGCTGACAGCTGAGATCCTGATGTAGAGTTTGAATTCACAAACCGTGAGATCATAACCTGAGCTGAAGTCAGATGCTTAACTAGCTGAGCCACCCAGTGCCTCTAGAATCTACTTTAGAAAGCAACTTGAGGAGTGCCTTGGTGGCTCAGTTGGTTGAACGTTTGACATCAGCTCAGGTCATGATCTCACGACTCATGAGTTTGAGCCCTGCATCGGATTCTGTACTGACAGCGCAGAGCCTGGAGCCTGCTTCAGATTCTGTGTCTTCCTCTCTGTCTGCCCTTCCCCCACTTGCACTCTGTTTGTCAAAAATAAATATTAAAAAAATTTAACAAAATAAAAAAAGAAAGAAACTTTGAAAGGCTATAGCTCAAAGAAGATAAAAATGGAAGATATAATGGAAAATATTTGGAATTGAATGGTAATGGAAACAAAATATAAAAATGTTAGGAATACAGTTAAAACCGTTTTTGGACAGATTTATTGCTTTAAATGCTTATGTTAGAAGATAATTGAGGTACAAAATCTATGATTTAACCATCTATTTAAAAAAGTTGGAAGGACAAATTAAACTCAAAATGTGTAGAATAAAGGGGGAAAGGATATCAATAAAAGAGAAAAAAAATAGAGAAAAGGAAAAAAACTAAAAGCTAGTCCTTGAAAGGATAATTAAAATTGGTGAATCTGTAGCCAAACTGATAAAGATGAGAGATAAAATAAATGAACAGCAGTGATGAAAGAAGAGATAGTCCCATAGATGATAGAGAAATTAGGTGGAAAATAAGAGTCTTATAAGCAACTATATTGCCAGTTGAATAGACAAGTTGGGTGAAATGGACAGACTCTTGAAACAGAAAAATAACCAAGCTGACACAGGAAGAAATAGAAAATCTTAACAGAAATGTATTTTTCACAATTCTAGAATCGGAAGTGTGAGATCAAAGTATAGTCAGGCTTAATTTCTTCTGAAGCCCTTTTCCTTGGTTTGCAGATGGCTGTCTTTTTCCTCTGTGTCTTCAGATGGGATTTCCTCTGTCTGTATCTGCCCTAACTCCCCCTTTATGTAAGGATGCCAGTCATATTAGATGGAGTTTAATGATCTCTTTTTTTAAAATGTTTATTTTACTGAACAGGGAGGGGGAGAGGGGTAGGGGGTGATGGTCATGGAGGGGGGGTCACTTGTGGGGAGAAGCACTGGGTGTTATATGGAAACCAGTTTGACACTAAACTATTATTAAAAAAATTTTTTTTAATGTTTTATTTATTTTGGATACAGACAGAGACAGAGCATGAGAGGGGGAGGGGCAGAGAGAGAAGGAGACACAGAACGGGAAGCAGGCTCCAGGCTCTGAGCTAGCTGTCAGCACAGAGCCTGACGTGGGGCTTGAACCCACGGACGTGAGATCTGACCTGAGCCGAAGTCGGAGGCTTAACCGACTGAGCTACCCAGGCGCCCGGGACAATAAACTATTATTAAAAAAAAATAAATAAAATGTTTATTTTAATGTTTTTTTGTTTTTTAATAAGATTTATTGTCAAATAGGCTTATATACAACACCCAGTGCTCATCCGAGCAAGTGCCCCGTCTCAGTGCCCACCACCCATTTTCCCTCTCCCCCACCTCCCAGTCCACTCTCAGTTTTTCTGTGTTTAAGAGTCTCTTGTGGTTTGCCCTCCCTCTCTGTAACTATTTTTGTTTCCCCTTCCCTTTCCCGATGGTCTTCTGTTAAGTTTCTCAAGATCCACATATGAGTGAAAGCATATGTTATTTTTTCTGACTTCTTTCACTCAGCATATTACCTTCCAATTACATCCACGTTACTGTAAATGGCAAGATTTCATTCTCTCTCATTGCCAAGTAATATTCCATTATACATATCTTTCTAATTACCTTTCTAAAGGCCCTGTTTGCAAACATTGTCACATTTTGAGGTACTGGTAGTTAGAGCATCAACACAAATTTTGCAGAGATACAGTTCGGTTCAAATATGTTAAATTTGTAAATAAAAATGTTCCTGCAAAAAGTCTAGAGCCTGATGGTTTCATGCATGAAATTTATTACACATTAGTGAAATAATACCAAGCCTACATAAGCATTTGGGAGAAAATACAGGAAGATAATGCATCCCATATTATTTTATCAGATCTTGATAACTCTAATACAAAGACTTTACAAGAAAGAGTAGATATGAGTATTCTTTAAACAATGACAAGTTGAATCTAGCGATACATAAACATAATACATTATGACCAAGTGGAGTTTATTCCAGTAATGCAAGTTTGGTTATATATTTGAAAATCAGTATAATTCACCTTTAAAAATGTTTTATTTATTTTGAGGGAAGATGTAGAGAGAGAGAGACGAGGAGAAAATCCCAAGCAGGCTCTGCTGTGCTAGTGCAGAGCCCAGGCGGTGCTCCGTCTCATGAACTCTCATGAATGATGAGATCATGAATGGAGCTGAAATGGAGAGTCTGACGCTCAACCTACTGAGCCACCTAGGCACAATTTATTAACAGAACAAAAAGAAAAACCATCATCATAATCTTTGCAGAAGAAAAAAATAGGCACCAATTCATGATGTAAAGAATTCTTTAAACTCAGAAGGAAACTTTTCATACTAATAGAATTAATACACTGATCCTAAGCTTATACCATACTTAATGGTGAAAATTTTAATTCTTTACCTTCAAGTACAAAATTGTTCACATTTGCTTCTTCTATGTAGTGTTACACAGGAGCTTCTTGCCAGTATAATAAGGCAAGGAATAGACATAAAGGCACATAGATTCTTAAAAGTTTATTTTGAGAAAGAAAGTGAAAGTTGGGGAGGGGCAGAGAGAGAGGGGGATGAAGGATTTAAAGCAGCCTATGTACTGACAGCAGAGAGCCCTATGTGAGGACTCAGGAACCATGAGATCATGACCTGAGCTGATGTCACACTCTTAACTGACTGTGCTACCCAGGTGCCCCAAGCACATAGATTTTAAAGTTTATTTAGAGAGAGAGAGCACAGCAGGAGAGGGGTCGGGGGAGAGAATTCAAACTCTGCACTGTCAGTGTGGAGCCCAGTGCAGGACTCAAACTCTGGAACCTGGGAGACCATGACCTGAACTGAAATCTAGAGTTGGATGCTTAACTGACTGAGCCATCCAGGTGCCCCTGGCCAATCAGATTTTATTTTTATTTATTTATATTTTTAGTGTTTGTTTATTTTGAGAGATACATTTAGCAGAGGAGGGACAGAGAGAGAGAGAGAGAGAGAGAGGGAGAAAGAGAATCCCAAGCAGGTTTCTTGTTATCAATGTAGAGCACAACAAGGCACTCAAACTCACAAACTGTGAGATGATGACTGAGCTCTAACCAAGAGGTGGATGCTTAATTGACTGACCCACCCAAGAACACCCATACAGATTGTAAATGAAAAGGTAAAACTGTATTTGTGGACAATATAATCATGTACATAGAAACATTTATGTCATCTATAAAAAGGCTATTATCAGAAGTGAATCTTGTAACAAGATTGAAAGATTTTTAGGTCAATATAAAAAAATTAATTCTGTTTCTATATGCTAACTAAACACTGGTTTGAATGTTTTAGCAATAATCTGTTAGTAATCAAGCACTGAAGTTTAAAAAATACTTCTTAGGGTAATTTCATGAAATACATATGAATAAATTTAGCAAAATCTATAGATGACATTTATACTGTTAACTATAAAATATTGCCAAGAGAAATTAACAAGGACTTAAATGAAGAAACATGAAATATCATGACTAAGAGTCAATATTGTTGAAATATAGATTTGTATGATCAATGCAATCTTCAGAAACTTTAATTTTGTTGAAATTCATAAGTGAGTTCTAAAATCCAAAAGGAAATTAAAAGGACCTTTATGTAGTTGCTAAAATAATTTTGGAAAAATATTGAAGATTTATACTACATGATTTTAAGACCTACTATAAAACTACAGTAATAAGGAAAATGTAATTTTGGCACAAGGGTATACATATATCCCAATAAAACTTCATGGAGTCCAGAAATAGACCTACACATGTGTCATTTGAAATATTACAAAGCTCTTAATGAAATTTCTTGATAAGAAAACCAAGGAGATGTTTTTCATAAACTCAGAATGGGCAGTATATTTTTAGGTAGGAAAGCAAAATCAAAACCATAAGAAAACTGATGAGAATGTGGAGCAACTGGAACTCTCAGATATTACAGGTGAGAATGTACAATGACACATTTTGCAATTCTACATTCCTAAAAGGAATAAAAACAAATGTCTATACAGATACATGTTTCTGAAAAGCAATCTAAATATTTATAACTTGAAAAACTGGACACAGCCGAAATGCTCATAAGTAAATAGCTAAACATATTGTGGTATGTCTGTATAATGGAATGCTACTTAGTAGTAAAAGCAGATGAACTGTAGATACATAGAACGACGTGGATGAGCCTCAGGACCGTTGTGCTAGTACAGGAAGCTGGAGCAAAAGGTCACATCCTGTGTGACTTACATGAAATTCTGAGAAGGAAAACCATCCATGGTGATAATATACAGATTAGCGTTTGCTTGGGTCCTGTGTTAGGGATATAATAATAATGGCAAAAGAGCCCTAGAGGACTTTTTGGGGATAGTAAAATTGTTCTTTGCTGTGATAGTAGTTATGCAGATACCTATATACACACACGGTATAAAACATTCTGTACTTAAAACATTCTGTATTTTAATTGTGTATAAATTATATCTCAATAACATTGATTTTAAAAATCTAAAACAGTAGGGGTGCCTGGGTGGCTCAGGTGGTTAAGCCTCCGACTTCAGCTCAGGTCTGATCTCACTCTTGTGGGTTCGAGCCCCGCATCAGGCTCTGTGCTGACAGCTAGCTCAGAGCCTGGAGCCTGCTTCCGGTTCTGTGTCTCCTTCTCTCTCTGCCCCTCCCCCTCTTATGCTCTGCTTCTCTCTGTATCTAAAATAAATAAAACATTAAAAAAATTTTAAAAAATCTAAAACAGTAAAAGATTCTTGATATTTGGAAAACAGTTGGTTTGTCTTGAATTTTTCACATTTTTTATAGATAGAATTGAACTTTTTCACTCATTTAGAGTTGGCCAAGATTTTCTTTGGTTAAGGACGTGTGAGCATAGGTCACATATGTCATTTCTCCTAGGAATAAAACACATTCTGTGCGTCCCCATACTTTTTTCCTTCTCCTATAATAACCAATAATATCTGTGGTAGTGATTTCTTCATTAGCCTAGATTTCTGAGAGACTCAGATGTGCTCATGTTTCTTGATGAAGATGGAGATATATATATATATAAATATATTTATGTATATTTATATTTATATATTTTACATATATATGTAAAAGTATGCTTTCAAGTTACCAAAATTTTGTTTTTATTTCTATCTTATGTTTATTTTTGTTTTAGATAAAAATTACCTATTTGGATGGACACAGAGATCTTTTTCTTTCTTATTGGCCTAATCATAGTCTTACTGTGTATATAAGCCCATAATTTCCTTTAGGGAGTATAAACTATTTATATAGCTTTGGCCTTGATTTCTATTCTTAGATGTACCTTGTTGGTGTCTTTGTTTCATGACAATGCCCCAGAATTTTTAGATTCATTGTGGTGGACAAGGACATATCAGAGAAAATAGCTGAGTTAGCCAAATATATCTTCATAATCATCAGGTCCTCCTGATGGTCAGCTGATGTAAAGTTATATATTTATATAACCCAGTTAAATTCTCAGCATCAAGTATGAGTTCTTACAGTGGAAACTTTTTAAGTGAATATAGTCACACTGTACTTTGGCTACTTAGAAATTGTCTTGGGATATTACATATTTTTTTTTAATTAGGTTTCCTGAGATATAATTTACATACAGTAAAGTCCATTCTCTTTTTAAAAAGTTTTTATTTAAATTCCAGTTGGTTAACATACAATGTAATAGTAGTTTCAGGGGTACAATATAATGATTCAACAAAAATCCATGGTCTTTAGGTTTATGGTCTTTACAAAAGATATAGTGCTTTAGTGACCGCCACAATCAAGATACAGATTATTTCTATTTCCCCCCAGATTTTTCTTGTGTCCTTTGTCATCAATGTCCTCTCTTAACCTCTTTCCCGTGGAAACCTAGGTTCAGATTTCTGTCTCTCATAGCCTCAAATTTTCAAGGATGTCATATATAGAGTCCTACAACATAATGGGTGTTTGTGTTTGACTTCTTTTACTCTGATACTTTTGAGTGGTATGCTTGTTATATGAATTGTTAGTACTGTCCTTTTTATCGCAGAATATTGTTTTGTTGTATCAATATAGCAGTGTTTATCCTTTCTGTATGTGATGTGCAGAAGTTTTAAAATCTCCTATTTATGATTTTAAGAAACATTGATCTTTTAATTATTCATAGATCATTGTGATGATGTCACATCCAGAATAAGGAAAATACAGTAGAATCAAGATGGATAGGAATTTGATGTTAAGAGAATCTGAAGTATTTACAACAGAATGATATAAATTCTAGTCTCTAATTCCAGAGGCCATTAGTTACCTTTTAACTGTTAAGTTGCAATATAACACTGGTTGAGAGGATGAATTCCCAAGTCCTGTTTCTTCAGTCGACATTCCAATTATGGCACTTACTCATCACTGAGCCTTATTTTGGCTGATTAAATTTTTTTGTTTCCTTCATGCCTAAAATAGACATAATGTCTCTACATCATAATGTGCTCTTACCAGCGTCATAGTGGTGCTTTGGTGGATTGAATGAATTGACACTTAGAGCAATGTTTACTATTAGCTATTATTTTTCTTCTATTCACACAAATACACATTTCAGATCAGCACCCCTCTTCTCAAGCCTGCTTCCTCAGCACTTTGCACAGTTTCTTGAAGTCATTCTTCATCAGCAGTCAGCTGATCAGTAAAGAGTAGTCTCGGTCACTGCAGATTTGTTTGCCTGTAGAATACTGCTCATGGAGTTCTATCTGGGTAGACATAGAGGTAGTTTATATGCATTAAAATATTAGTGTTTTATATACTTCAAATTAGAGACTAAATTTTATATACTCTAAATATGCTTACTTATCATGTATTCCATATACACAGAAAATAGTTTCAAATCTGATGACACGTAAGTCTGTTTTTCAGTCTATTTTAAAAGTTCTCAAGTTTTGGGTAAGGTTGTGCACTGGAGAGCACCGTTATTTTCTTTATGAGATATGGGGGCAAACAGCCAGGAATGATAGATTTTTACTGTATTAACTTTTGCTCAGTCTTGATTCTGGGGAGAGAGATTGCTAAGTTTAGTTGGCTCAACATAAACTCCTAATAATCAATGTTTTTATGGAACCTGAATTGCAGTAGCTCCTGGAGAGTCAGGCTGTGCCTGTGGTCTCTTAATTAGTAGGGGATGGGGAGGGAGGGAGGAGGTGATGGTCACGGAGGGGGGCACTTGTGGGGAAGAAGCACTAGGTGTTATATGGAAACCAATTTGACAATAAACTATTAAAAAAAAGAAGGCATTCAGAGGAAAAAAATTAGTAGGTGATTTCCTTTTATTGACATAAAAGAGAAATATTTTCTTTCGTTACCTCAAAAACATTTTAACTTAGTACTATTTTTTTTAAATGAATTAGACACTGTTGTAGTGAACAGAAAGAGATGGATTCTCTTTTATCTGCCAAGATCAAGGAAGAGCCTGAAATTATGACTGAGGCTCAAATAAAACAAATCAGGGAAAACACTCAGCTGTGTTCAGTGCACTAGACTTCTTGCAAACTAGAGAAAAAAATATTTCTAGCTGTAGGGGCTTCCCTAAAAACCCACTTAAAGGCTGGTTAATGAATAGGTCTCTTGTGAAAGTTCACCTCTAAGACATCTGATCATTCTAATAAGATTAAATTTTTTTTTTAGTCAAAGAAACATATGAAATAGATGCTTGCATATCATTACAAAGAAGACATCAAGGCTTTTTTAAAGATTACAAAGACATGTACTGAAACCTATAATTGCCTTATAAAATTGTGTCTTTGTGGCTCACTTCAGAGATTGCTTTATCATTAAAAGGGGACCACAGTTCTTTTAGTGTTATAGCATTAAAGCCATTTCTTCTGATTACCAGCATGAACTGGTCATTTTTTCTTTTAAAGCTGTCAAGTGGGGTTAAATTTTGGTTGTTAGGGCCAGAACCAACTTGCTCTTATGTCCCTGAAGAGAAATATAAAATCTTAGTCAAAGATTTCTTTTTTTCAGTAGTGATGACTCTTCTTTCGTTTGAGAGCCAACACATGACTCCACACTGTATCCTGTATGTTTGATTTTCTCTGTTGTCATTTTTTTTTTGGAATAAAGGATCACACAACCTGATCTAGAAAAGGCCTCATGGTTGAGTTGGGTTACCAGTAGTTGGGTTGTAAGTGGTTATCATGTTGAAGTGAGAATTGGACCTATGTAGAGGAAAGTTGACAGTCTCCAAGGGACACAGTTACAAAATTAGGTATGTAACATTGAAAAAATTTAAAAATAAAACATTCTGCATTTGGTTTTTTTAAAAATTTTTTTTAATGATATTTTTAAAATTTATTTTTGAGAGACAGAGATAGTGTGAGCAGGGGAGGGTCAGAGAGAGAGGGAGACACAGAATCTGAAGCAGGCTCCAGGCTCTGAGCTAGCTGTCAGCACGGAGCCCGACGCGGGGCTGGAACTCACAAACTGTGAGATCATGACCTGAGCTGAAGCCGGCTGCTTAACCAACTGAGCCACCCAGGCGCACCAAATTCTGCATTTGGAATGATCAAAAACTCTTGCTCACCCCAAACTGTCTTGGCATATAGTACTTTCTGAGGCAGAATTGTCCCAGTCTATTAAATTCTTACATTAAAAACCTAAACTAAATTATTCTAGAACTGTTTTTATATAGCACCATTATTAATACTCTGTTTTACACTTTATTATTTTTGAATATAAATCTATGGGATTTGTGTTAAGTTTCTAAAAAATAAATCACTTGTGTTTTAACTATTCACACAGCCAGGCCGGTGGTACCTTTCTCTCTCGGCTGTTTTCAGGCCCCTGTATCTTCTCTAGGGTTAGACTTTAGAGAAGAGGCTCTTAAACTGGGTCAACTTTGGAAAATAAGATATTTAAATTGTGCCTCGATTTACAATGGATTTAATTGTTTGCTGCCTTTCTATAATGACCACTGGATTATTCCAAAGCTTTACTACTTATTTTACAAGTCAAAGAAGTAATATTAAACATGATCAATAAAACCTGTAAAAGTCCATTCAGTATAATTAATGGAAATTATCTGGTATAATAACCATTAAGCCATTGTTGGTTTATTTCAAGTTGAGTGTCATTAATTTGCTTCAAATAATTCTAAATTTATCACTAGTTAATGACTTTGTTATGTCTGCCTTCCTAAAGATGACTCGTTAAAGAGCATTGGCAGTGTATTCTGAATTCCCATTGACGCTCTTCTCCAAGGCTTTTACTAAATTAAAAAAAATTAATATTTATTTTTGAGAGAGACACAATGTGAGCTGGGAGAAAGGGATACACAGAATCTGAAGCAGGATCCAGGTTCTGAGCTGTCAGCACAGAGCCCGATGTGGGGCTCAAACTCACTATCTATGAGATCGTGACCTGAGAAGAAGTCAGATGCCTAACTGACTGAGCCATCCAGGTGCCCTTTCTTTTACTAAATTTAATTCAGCTTTCTAAGATTCCACTTAGAATAAAAGCAGATGCTTTCTAGAGATATGGAAGTCACTCAAAGAAGCAAATTTTATTTTAATCACTATAACTGTTCTTTATTTAAATTTTTTTTTTTTTTAGTTTTATTATTGAGAGACAGAGAGAGACAGCACAAACAAGGGAGGGTCAGAGAGAGGGGAAGACACAGAATCCGAAGCAGGCTCCAGGCTCTGAGCTGTCAGAACAGAGCCTGATGCGGGGCTCGAACCCACGAACTGTGAGATCATGACCTGAGCCGAAGGCAGACACTCAATGACTGAGCCACCCAGGTGCCTCACTATAAGAACGGTTATTGTTCTTAATAAACATGTTCCATAGGGTAATAATAATGCTCATACATTAAGAGCAATAATGCTGCCAATTAACATGTGTTTCCTGAGCATCTCTCTCCAACCTCACTGTTGTACCAATATTACACAGAAACTGCTTTGTCTCCCTGGAAATCCCTCTTTTTTAAAAAGGTGAGATTAAAGGGTTTTTTTTGTTTTTGTTTTTGTTTTTGTTTTTGTTTTTTTGGAATAAGCATCATTTATAACTGCTTTCACTGTAGTGTTCCTGATGACTGGGACTTTGTTTAAAAATGAGAATGTATTAGTTTCCCAGGGCTGCTTTCAAAATTATCACAAACTTACTGGCTTAAAACAATGGAAGTTTTCTCATGGTACAGAACGCTAGACATCTGCAATCAAGGTATTGATGTGGTTGGTTCCATCCAGACGCTCTGTCAGAGAACTCATTCTTTGCTTCTTGCCTAGCTTCTGGGGACTCGTGGCAATATTTGGTGTTCCTCGACTTATGGCTGCATCATTTCAGTCTTTCTTTATTATCAAATGGCCCTCTTTCTTGAGTGTCTTATCTATCTGTGCTCAAATGTCCTACTCCTTTCCCTTCTAAAGATACCAGTTATTGGATTGGGGACTCACCCTGATCCATTATGACCTCAGCATAATGTGATTACATCTACAAAGATCCAGTTTTTAAATAAGGTTACATTCACAGAATAGGGGAAAGGACTTGCATATATACAATGCAGTACACTATAGAGAAGATAGACAAAAATATTGCCAAAGAGTTGAATGGAAGGGGAAGACAAATTACTTATTATGGGCTTGATATAAACATTTTGGTTCATTACCTAATAGACTAAAAGTCTAAATGTCATTGACACTTGGTTGTTATATTATCAGAAATTTTTTTGATATGTTTCTAGACACAGATGAAAACAAAGGAATTCTCAATAAGATTCAAACTCTAAGAATGCAGCTCATTTAGGTGTGAGGAATTATGAGGTTTATACTTAGAGTTAAAAGCTTGTTTTTTTGCTTTCTTTGTTAGTCTCTTAAATTGCCTTCAGAAAACAGATATTACTCTAATGGTAAACAGCTGAGATTCCCAGTTTTCTCTGAGACATTAGGGTGTGGTTTTTAAAAAAATTTTAATTCCAGTGTAGTTAACATGCAGTGTTATAGTAGTTTCAAGTGTACAACACAGTGATTTGATATTTCCATACATTACCTAGTGCTCATCTCAAGTGCATCATTAAGAGCCCTTCTTATCTTCATCACCTGTTTAGCCCATCCCCCTTCTGGTAACCATCAGTTTGTTCTCTATAGTTGAGAGTCTCTTTCTTGAATTGTCTTTCTCCTCTGCCCCCCAACTTGCTCATTTGTTTTGTTTTTTAAATTCCACATATGAGTGACATCATATAGTATTTGTCTATAACTGGCTTATTTTGGTTAGCTTAATGCTCTTTAGCTTCATCCATGTCATTGCAAATGACAAGACTTCATTCTTTTTTTATGGTGGAATAACATTCCATTGTAAATATATATAACCACTTCTCTATCCATTCACGGATAGGATGGATGATTGGGCTGTTCCATAATTTGGCTTTTGTAGATAATGCTGCAAACAAAGCTATTTTTTGGGGTAAATACCCAGTAGTACAATTCCTGCGTGGTAGTAAGGTAGTTCTATATTTAACTTTTTGAGGAACCTCCATACTGCCTTCCACAGTGGCTGCACCAGTGTGCATTCCCACCAGTGGTAGAGAGGGTTCCTTTTTCTCACATCCTCACAAGACTTGTTTTTTGTGGTATTGATTTTAGCCATTCTGACAGGTGTGAGGTGATAACTCATTGTATTTTGATCTTAATTTCCCCGATGATGAGTGATATTAAGCATCTTTTCATATGTCTGTTGGCCATTTTTATGTTTTCTTTGGAGAAATGTCTGTTCATGTCTTCTGCCCATTTTTTAATTGGCTTATGTTTTTTTTTGTATTGAGGTGTATCAATTCTTTATACATTTTGGATACTATCGCTTTATCAGATTGGTCATTTGCAAATATCTTATTCTGTAGGTTGTCTTTTAGTTTTATTGATTCCTTCACTGTGCAGAAATGTTTTGTTTTGATGTAGTCCAAATAGTTAAGTTTTGCTTTTATTTCTCTTGTCTTAGGAGACATATCTAGAAAAATATTATACAGCAAGTGTTAGAGAAATTACTGCTTGTGCTCTCTTCTAGGATTTTGATGGTTCCCTGTCTCATATGTAGGTCTTTTATCCATTTGAATTTATTTTTGTATATGGTGTAAGACAGTGGTCCAGTTTCATTCTTGTTGCTTTCCATTTTCCCCAATATCATTTAAAAAAAATTGTTTTATGTCTCTATTTTGAGAGAGACAGACAGAGAGTGAGTGGGGGAGGGGCAGAGAGAGAAGGAGACACAGAATCTGAAGCAGACTCCAGGCTCTGAGCTGTCAGCACAGAGCCTGATGTGGGGCTTGAACCCACAGACCTTGAGATCATGATCTGAGCCAAAGTCAGATGCTCAACTGACTGAGTCACCCAGGAGTCCTTCCCCAACATTATTTGTTGAGGGGACTCTTTATCTCATTGAATATTGTTGTTCTTTTCTTAATGATTAATTAGCCAAATAATTGTAGGTTTATTTCTGGGCTTTCTATTTTGTTCTGTTGATCTATTTGTTTTTGTACCAGTACCATACTGTTTTGATTACTACAGCTTTTTAATATAACTTGAAGTCTGAAATTGTGATGCCTCCTGTTTTACTTCTCTTTTTCAAGGTTGTTATGCTATTTGAGGTCTTTTGTGGCTCTATGTAAATTTTAGGTTAATTGTAATTCTGTGAAAAATGCTGTTGGTATTTTTATTGGGATTGCATTAAGTCTGTAGATTGCTTTGATTAGTATATACATTTTAACAATGTTTGTTCTTCCAATCCATGAACATGGAATATCTTGCCATTTCTTTGAATCATCTTGAATTTCTTTTATCGGTGTTTTGTAGTATTTAGAGTAAAAGTCTCTTACCTCTTTAGTTAGGTTTATTCCAAGGTATCTTACTAGTTTTGATGTAGTTGTAAATGGGATTGTTAATTTCTCTTTCTACTGCTTTATTATTGGTGTATGGAAGTGTAGCAGATTTCCACACAGTAAGTTTTGATTCCTGTAACTTTTCTGAATTTATTAGTTCTAGTAGGTTTTGGGTAGAGTCTTTCAGGCTTTCTCTATAAGGTGTCATGTTGTCTGCACATACTGAAAGTTTTACTTCTTCCTTACCAATTTGGATGCCTTTAATTTTCTTTTGTTGTCTGATTGCTGTGGCTAGGATTTCCAGTACTATGTTTAATAAAAATGGTGAGAAGGGGTAGCCTTCTCTTGTTCCCTTAGTGACTATGATGGTCACTGTGTTTTTCATATATGACCTTTATTGTGCTGAAGTATGTTCCCTGTACACCTAGTTTATTGAGGGCTTTTGTCATGATGGGTGTTGTGTTTTGTCAAATACTTTCTCCATGTCTATTGAAATTATCATATGGTTTTTAAAATCTTCTTACTGATATGATTTATCATGTTGATTGATTCACAAATATTCAACTATCTTTGTGTTTAAGGAGTAAATCCCATTTGATTATAGTGAATGATTTTTTTAAAAATCTATTGTTGGTTTTGATTTGCTGGTATTTTGTTGAGGATTCTTAGATCTGTTCATCAGAAGCATTGGCCTTCAGTTCTCTTTTTTGATGGTGTTTTTATCTGGGTTTGGTATCAGGGTGATACTGGATTCAGATTTAATTTGGAAGTTTTACTTTCATTTTTTTGAAATAGTTTGAGAAGAATAGGTATTAACTCTTCATTAAATATTTGGTAGAATTCACTAGTGAGGCTGTCTGCTGCTAGATTTTTTGTTGAGGTTTTTTGATTACTAATTTAGTCTCCGTCCTGTAATTGGGCTGCTCTAATTTTCTGTTTATTCCTGCTTTGGTTGTGACAGGTCATATGTTTACAGGAATTCATCAATTTCTTATATGCTGTCTAATTTGTTGGCATATAGGTTTTCATAGTATTCTTTTATAATTGTTTGCATTTATGTGGTGTTGGTTGTTATTTTCCTCATTTGTGATTTTTCTTGAGTCGTTCTCTCTTTTGATGAGTCGGGCTAGAAGTTTATCAATTTTGTTGATCTTCTTAAATTGTTTATATCATTTATTTCTGCTCTGATCTTCATTGTTTCCTGCTTTCTGCTGGCTTTGAGTTTTGTTCTTTTTTTAGTTTCTTTGGTGTCTGGTTAGGTTGTTGGAGGTTTTTGTTGCCTCTTGAAGTAGGTCTGTACTGCTATATAAACTTTGTTCTTAGAAACACTTCTGCTGCATCCCACAGGATTTGGATTATTGTGTTTTCATATTTGTTTCCCTGTACTTTTTAAATTTGTCTTTGATTTCCTGGTTGACCCGTTCATTGTTTAGTAGCATGTTATTTACTTCCATATATTCATGGTCTTTACAGATTTTTTTTTCTTTCTGATTTCTAGTTTTATAGCATTATGATCATAAAATCAGAATTGTGTGACTTTGCTCTTTTTGAATTGTTTGAGACTTGTGTAGCTTAATATGTAATCTGTTCTGGAGAATGCTCCATGTACACTTGAAAATAATGTGTATTCTGCTGTTTTAGGATGAAGTGATCGTGAATATACCTGTTACATTCATCTGTTCAGCATGTCATTAAGAGTCATCCTTGTTGACTTTCTATTTGGATGATTTGACCATTGATTTAAGTGGGTGTTAAAGTCCCTCACTATTATTGTGTTACTATTTATTCATTACTTTGTTATTAACTATTGTGTATATTTGGGTGCTTCCATATATAAGTAGTTATAATTGTTATATCTTCCTGTTTGTTCCCTTTATCATTACATACTGTTCTTGTTTGAACCTTTTTACAGACTTTGTTTTAAAATCTATTTTGTCCAATGCAAGTATTGCTACTCCAGCTTTCTATTGTCATCCATTTGCTCTTTACAATTTTTTAAAAAATGTTTTACTTATTTTTGAGAGAGAGAGACAATGCAAGCAGGGAAAGGTCAGAGAGAGGGGAAGCACAGAATTTGAAGACAGGCCCCAGGCTCCGAGCTAGCTGTCAGCACAGAGTCCGACACAGGTCTCGAACCCACAAACTGTGAGATCATGACCTGAACTGAAGTTGGATGGTCAGCCAACTGAGTCACCCAGGTGCCCCATATTTGCACTGCATCTGCAGGTATCTTTGTGTATGAAATAAGTTTCTTTTAGGCAGCATATGGGTGGGTCTTATTTTTGTATCTCTTCTGTCATCCTGTGTCTTTTGATTAGAGAATTTAGTCCATTTACATTCCAAATAATTATTGATAGATATGTATGTATTGCCATTCTATTACTTGTTTTGTGGTTCTTTTTGTAGTTTTTCTCTGATCATTTCTGTCTTTCATGGTTTTTGTTTTGCTTTAGTGGTATATTTGGATTCCTCTCTCTCTCTCTTTCTTTTTTTTTTTCTTTTGCATATCTGTTAGTGGATTTTGATTTGTGTGTGTGATTACCCTCAGGTTTGTATATACATCTTCTGCATATAGCAGTTTATATTAAGTTGATAGTCACTTATAATTGTAACCCATTCCTTACTACATTCCCTTTCATGTTTTAGGTATATGGTACTAAAGACATTAGTTTTACTAGAGTAATTTATTCTGAATGTTACTGCAAATATGATCTAGATCAGATTTCTTTCTAAGGATCCTGGCATACAAATAACCTTGACCATATGACAACAATCTGGCTGTATTATGTCAATTTAGGAATTGTTTAACACATAGCTAGACAGAGTGTCTAATTATTATTTGCTATTGGGGTTAAAAATAATAGTAAAAATGATAGCTCAGTGTTTTAGGGAGCATCATTATATCTTAATTTATGGAAAATAGTGACACATCAGGTCATTTCTTTCAGATAGTTTTATTTCGTCCCCAAAAAGACTGTCTTGGAAGGTTTAGTAAGAAGTAGCACTATTTTATGAGGTGGGTATTCTATGAGTCCTTTATAGATGTGTTTTTATTTATTTTTATAACTGAGTTAGACATTTGGTTGTTCTTTTCAAACTTTTTCAAGCTATAATTAATCTGTATGTTATAAATTTGTGCAATGTTTTGTTTTCCTTATGATTAACTCTGCAGGTCATCTCTAAATTTAACATTGAAGAAAGTTATCCTAACTTCAAGTACTTGTTCTAGTTTCCTTAATTCTCAAATAGTGATATTATTTCTATTCTTGAATTTAAATGACATTATAACTATTTACTCCTTCTCCCTAGTCTGTATTAAGTGTATGTGCTCTCATGATTAAAGTTATATATAAAGTTATATAAGTTGTCGGGTGTGGGTGGTTCAGTTAAGCAACTGACTTTGGCTCAGGTCATGATCTCATGGTTCGTGAGTTTGAGCCACATGTCAGGCTCTGTGCAGACAGCTCAGAGTCTAGAGCCTGCTTCAGATTCTGTGTCTCCCTCCTCCACTGCTCACACTGTCTCTCTCTCAAAAATAAATACTAAAAAATATTTTTAAAAAGTGATCACATAAGTTGTTATCTTAACTGAGATACTCTGAGAGTCAAAGGAGGTGCTAATTGAAGGGGGGCACTGAAAAATGAGCATAAGCAATATTTTTCTAGGTAAACTAGAAGGTATGGCCATGCTATAATATTTTTGTTCTGGGATAGCATTATAAGTATTTCGATGTTTTCCACTATCCTGCTAACTTTCTATGTGGGTGTTGATTATGTATTTTAATTTTGGACCCCATTACCTACATCTTATAAATGCTTATTGTAATGAAATAAAAATGAAGTGGAGGAATATATAAGTAAGAAAAAGAAGGAGCTAGAATAGAATATAACATTCTTTTCAGTTATAAAGGGACAGTCATGCAGGAGCTTCACACTCAGATTTATTGCTGCGGGTAGCAAAATTGCCTGCATTCCCCAGCTTGTGCCCTTCTGGATTCACCCTCCCCTTTGCACCAGGCTGCTTCTGAGCAGTGGGGATGCTGATGTAGGCTCATTCCAGCAAGACAGTTTTCATATTTATTCATTCATTCTTTTAACAGACTTTAGTTTGAGGACTCCCCACAGACCTAGAAAAACTTTCTTAGCATTAGACTGCTGTCAGATTCTTTCCTGCCCAGTTTTCCTTCATAGGCATTAGATCTCTGTCACAGTCTGATGGTGCGGTTTCCCCCATTGCTTTTTTTTTTTTTTTTTTTTTTTTTTTGCATTTCCCCCCATGAAGCTCTTGCAGATTGTTGTAGGTTGAATAATCCCTCCTGAAGATGTCTATGTCCCTGGTCCTAGAACCT
Source organism: Suricata suricatta (assembly GCF_006229205.1). Taxonomy (NCBI): domain Eukaryota; kingdom Metazoa; phylum Chordata; class Mammalia; order Carnivora; family Herpestidae; genus Suricata; species Suricata suricatta. The sequence continues at coordinate 154,468,550 of NC_043702.1, read as the reverse complement.
ATGAATAGGTTATTTGACATGTCAAAGACACTTTGCAGATGTGATTAAATTACGGATTTGGGGCTGGGGGTTTATCATGAAGAGCTGGATGGATCCGTGCGTTTATGTGTCTTTGTTAAGAGGGAAGCAGAAGGGGTCAGAGAGAGAAAGGCAATATGCCAACAGACGCAGAAAGAAAGGTGTGATGAAGGCAGCAGAGGAGAGAGTGATGCAGCCAGGGGCCCAGGAACCCTGGCATCCGCAGAACTGAAAAAGGCGAGAATGGATTCTCTCATGGAGCACGCAGAGGACAGCAGCCTTTTTTATTTTAGCCAGAAAGATCTGTTACAGACTTCTGACTTGCAGAATTATAAGATAAAAAAATCTGTGTTGTTGGGGCCCCTAAATTTGCAGTTACCCTGTTACAACAGCAGCAGGAGACTCTCACACAGACACACACACAGACACACACACACACACACACACACACACACACACACACACACACACACACCCCGAGTTCTATTTTGCCATCTTCTTGGAGGAGCTAAACTAACAAAACTAAGAGTGTTTAATATTTCAGTATCAGATGAAAAACATATAAATGGTGACTTACGAGATTATTCATAACATTATTTCATTGTTTTTGCAACTTTTGAAAGTCTTTAGTTTTTAAATAAATAAAAGTTTTCTGATGGAATAAAGTTTGAAAAGGGAGATACTCTCTAACTTCAATGACAGCTTAAATTATTTAGAAATATTACATGTAATATCTAATCTTGAGGAAGGATGTTTCAGATACATATGCATTGATAAAATATTAAGAAATCATTCTCAATAATGGATGGTGCCAGTTAGAGGGAGAAAACAATAGTGTAAATCTTGGTCATGGAATATATTGTAAGGTTTTGTCTGTATTTATTAGACTGAAAAGCCTATGAGTTCTATGAAGGTTTTTATTGTTTTGAAATCTAGAGGGACAAAGAATATCAGACAGTGACTGCCAAGCATTTAGCCTACATGCCTGCAGCGTGCACAGTGCAGCATTGAGCCGATCCTACAATGCTCTTATTGTTCAAGTTCATGCTTTTACTCTATTTGAGAACTTATGCAATATTGAAAACATTGTATTCTCACAACAATCTTTGTCATTAGCCAAATCAAGTAAGTCTGTTGGTTTTTTCAGGTTTCCTAAGAGACTTAAGAATCAAACTTCCCATTAAAGCAAGAGAAAAGGCTGTAAAACATGTTTTCATCATAGCTTTCCTCTTTATTTGAACTTGGCATATCTTAACTTGTTATCTGCTCTGCTTAGATTGCATGTATTCTGTTGCATTCTGTGGATTGTCCCTATTACTCTGATAGTCTGAATTGAATTAACTAGTCATTAGTGGCTCATATTGTCTGAGAGATTGGAATTTAAATGGATGGGAATTAATAAGAATAGTCTTTGAAAAGAACAAACAAATCCAGGAAAACTAAGATTCACTGTTATAGTCAGGCCTTTTGTGAAGTCATTCAGTTAGGTTTCCCATAAAACATAACGCTAATGAGGCAAAGTTCAATTTTCCAAATAGCATTTTGACATCCCTGTAATTTTCTATTGGCTGGTCACTGTTTAAATACCTTGTGGCGCACACATATTTACCACAAGGGGAATTATGAGAATGGGACAATGGACAGATTGACTCAGATCCATCCTATTATATACTAATCAACTCACTAATGTATTTGCTAATTCAGTATTCACATTTTTTTAAACACAGTAGCTTTGAGAATTTGTTTCCAGAACATTTGTAGTAGGTACAGAGAAAGAATTAGAGCCTCTGCCCTGAACTATTTCACAACTCAGTAGACTTGGACAGGTAAGTAAATAAAGTGTGACAACCTTGGTATAGAAAGAACTGTGATAGCATCATGGGGACGTAGAAACACAAAGGAGGGTGACAACATTTGGCCCATCAGGTAGTGAGATAAATCTTGGTAGGAGGAGTGCCTCAGCAGAGCAGTAAGTGATAGTGCGTCAGGTAAAGAAAGAGGAAGGAGGAGTTGGTCCACATGGTGGGGACAGAATATACAAGGTGAAAAAACTGCTGCATTTGGGAAAGTAGTTCGGCATTGCTGTTGCTGTCAGAATGCTTCTAAGTTGGCGACGGGAGGTGAAAGTGAAGTGGGAGGCAAACATTCAGTGTCCTCCAGGCCACATAATGCTCCTTTCTTTAAACTTCTTGCCATGGAAAATCTCTCTCAACACCTATTATGACCTCTAAAATTTTTTCTCATCTCCTGATTTTGTTTGCTTTTTCTTTTTATAGAAGACAATTTAGTTCAGATTCAGTTCTGATTTCCTGGCTTCTCCCTTGGGAGACATGGTCTGAAACTTTTATTTTCTTTGAGTTGTGGATTGTGACTTCTGATTTGTTTCATTCTCCAGTGCACAATGCTGGCACTTCTCATGTCTGTATTTTCTCAGGTCTGAGCCATCCGCCTGAATGCCTGTTATGAATAAGAGGTTGCAGTGGAGAGGAAAGTCTGAGAAGCTGGGTATTTCATGTTTGAATTTACTAAAGAATGTGGTTAGTATGAGATCTTAATTTTAGAAAGGTCTTCCTGGTAATGATACTTGGTAGACGGAAGTGACAGAACCAGAACTGAGGAAAACAGAATAATTAGGAGATCACAGAAAAAATGAATCAAGAAAGAATAATAGGAAAAGTGAGAAAAGGATGGATTTTAAGGTGGAACTTTAAAATTGCTTATAAATCACATTTGTGACATTTTTTAGTTTAGATATCTCAGAAAACACAGAAAAAAGCAGGTTAGTGAAGAAAGAGCATGGCTTATTTTGTTAATGAGTTGAAATTGAACTGCTGGCGATAACTTCAGTGGAATAGACTCTATGGTTGTGTAATTCATGAAGTCACTTCTCTAGTTGGAACAGGGATTGGAATGTCATCAGTCAAGAGGCAGTAATGAAAGCCTTGGCATACGTAATGCCTGGAAAGTTAATAATAACTAACATAAAAGAATTACTGTGTACTAAGCACTGTTCTAGTTGTTGCTCTATCTGTGTTAACTCCTTAAATTATCACAGTTCTGTGAGGTAGGTTTTATTTTATCATCTATGTCTTATCGTTGAGAAAAGTTAAACCCACAGAAGATAATTGTCCAAAGTATAACTAACTGGGGAGGAGCTGATGTTCAAATTGAGCCTTTCTAGATCCAGGTGCTGTTTTCTTGACTGTTACACTACTCTGTACACAGAGCAAATGAGAAGCATTTGAATATCAGCTCTCTGAAGAAACACCGCCGTATATGAGTTGATACAGAAAGAAGAAACCATAAAAGGACTTGAGAAAGAACAGGAATTAGAGGGGGCAAGGCTAAACTGCTTTATAGAAACAAATGGAAGGGAGTGCTATAAGAAGGATGGAGTTGCCAATGGTATCAAATACTGGAGGAGAGCAAGGAAGTTGAGGCTGAAAAGCATAGCCTTTAGGAAGGCCTGAGTGGCTCCGTCTGTTGAGCTTCCACTCCTGATTTCAGCTCGGGTCATGACCTCATGATTGAGGGTCATGATTGAACCCTGTGTTGGGCTCTGTGCTTCGGCATGGATCCTGCTTAGGACTCTCTCTCTCCCTCTCTGTCTGCCCACCCTCTGCTTGTGTGCACATGCTCTCTCTCAAAATCAATCAATCTATAAAATAAGGTAGCTTTTAATACTATTCTTGGACAGAGTCTTTATAAGGTTAAAATAAACTTATGTAAATATATAGAAAACAGAGTCTCCCAGTGTACTTATGTTGTTATAGGTGAGGTATTATACTATGAGACCATTCCTAAATACTCAATTGTTTCTTCTTCTGGGCACTAGAATTGCACTTCTCTGCTATATTTGAATACAGGTGAAACCATGTGATTTTCTTTGGATTGTAAAATATAGTGGAAGTGATTTCTATCCCTTCAGCATTTCAGTACTTTTGTATGTTTCACCATGTTTCATTTTTCTGCCTTGGCATGCCTCAAAACTAGAGTTGCCCCTGTTAGTTTGGGCTTTGAGTAGTCTTCCCATAGGGTAAACGGAATTTACTGTTTTTTCTCTAAACATTTCTTTTATGTTTTTGTTTATTTTTGAGAGAGAGAGAAAGAGAGAGAGAGAGAGAAAGCATGAATGGGAAAGGAGCGGAAAGAGAGGGAGACACAGATTCTGAAGCAGGCTCCAGGCTCTGAGCTGTCAGCACCAAACCCGACGTGGGGCTCAGAACTCACAAACTGTGAGATAATGACCTGAGCCAGAATCAAGAGTCAGACACCTAACCAGTTGAGCCACCCAGGCACTCCTCTAAACAGTTCTCGATTAAAACTGATGAATGGATTATAGCTATCACATTGAGTTTTATTTTGATGAACAAAAACTCCACTGAAATTTTATTATATCTTTTCTCTCTGTAATAGTATCAAGTATAGTAATATTTTAGGGCTGCACCCATAGAAAATGATAAAAATCTACATTTTTGAGAACAATATAAATTGGCATCTTATTGCAGTTTTCATGGAAACAGATTGTGAGTTCACTGAATATGAATAGCAATAGCAAAATAACAGCAATCATATCTAACATTATCCTATTCAAGCTGACAAAGCAGAAAGATTTATAGTCATATCTGCCATTCCTTTATTTAGGTATTTATTCATCTTTTTTTTCAAATATAAGTACCCACTCTCATTATTATTATTTTTCTTAACATTTATTCATTTTGAGAGAGAGAGAGAGAGTTCGAGTGGGAGAGGCACAGAGAGAGAGGGAGACACAGAATCCAAAGCAGGCTTCAGGCTCTGAGCTGTCAGCACAGAGCCTGATTTGGGACTCGAACCCACAAGTGGTGGGATCATGACCTGAGCCAAAGTCTGACACTTAACTGACTGAGCCAAACAGGCACCTCCACTCTAATTGTCTTTATCATTTATCTTGAAAACAAAGTGGTAGGACCAGTTTATCTTGCACCTGGAGCACACGTAGCACCTTCTGAATAGAACTCAGAAACATGTATTCATTGTAGGTTTTATTATTTCACTAGTTTCTTCCCATAGGATGAATTGGTTTATGAAGATTTAGATTATAAGAATCATAGCTTATGTAGATCCTTATTTATAATCTTGGAAATTTAGTTATAGAAGGCATTCTGAATGTATGGTGATGATGATGATGGAGTAAATAAACACTGATTGCCTTACTAAATGCCTAACTCAGACCATTTCTTATTGTTCAGCCATTTATGTCTTGATGAGGTATTTTCCTTAACATGTGTAGGTAGATAATAAGTCAAAGCAGGTGTGATATGGTCTTTAATTTTAGGATTTTTACCTGTGATATTATAAAGGAGCTCATGTGTGCTTACTGTCTATAAAAGTTTTAAATCATTTATTTAAAAAGTTTTTTAAATCTTTTTTTTTTACATTTTTTACATTTATTTATTTTTGAGAGACAGAGAAAGACAGAGCTTGAACAGGGGAGGGTCAGAGAGAGAGAGGGAGACACAGAATCTGAAGCAGGCTCCAGGCTCTGAGCTAGCTGTCAGCACAGAGCCCGACGCAGGGCCGAACCCACAAACCATGAAATCATGACCTGAGCCGAAGTCAGACACTCAGCCGACTGAGCCACCCAGGCACCCCTATTTCATAAGTTTTTATATTTTAAATTCTTTTAATGTGATTTTCATTGCAGTGTAACAACTTGTGATTTTGACTGGTAGCCAGATCTTGTGGCAACAGCCTGTTTTAAAACATCGGGCTGCAGGTATAGTATAACAAAATAACCAGTGGTCTACATGATTAAAAATAACATTTGATTATTCCTCAGACTAGAAGTCTGGATGTGAGTGCTTCTAGTGTAGTCTGTACGTGAGTGCTTCTAGTGTTCATTCAACAGCTCCCTGACATCTTGCTCCATTGCTGTCATCAAAGTAGTGGCCTTGTGTTCACGGGTCTGTCCTTTCATTGTTGCAACTTGGCTGTTGTGTCTCTTGGCTTTCTGTTTTCTCATTACCAAGCTCACGGCCTGCAGCTGTAGGGTCAGAATGACTAAAGAGCTTTCTCTTATGTTTAAATTCGAGAAAGAAAGCAGTGTTTCCCACATATTCTCCAGCAGATTTCCCTGCTTCTCTGCAGAATACACTCGAGACTACGCTTAGCTTTTCCATTTTTGAGAGGCCCGCCACTTCTGTTTTATAGGCTTTATTAGATTGTCTTATGTTCTATTACTGAACTTTAACTGTTAGTTTCATCTTCATAGACTGGAAAAATGGATGGTGATGTAAATGTTACTTTCAAAGCCTTCATGTTTCTGTAGTTCCTGTATTCCTGTGTGTGTGAATTTTGAAGGAAGTGGAGAAGGTGACGATGTTGTTGTCATGAGTTGAACTTGATTTAGATATGTCTGTATTAGACCACTGCAGCAAGCCAAATCCTATCATTTCAGTGGCCTGATATCTTATGCTTATGTGCCCTCAATAATTCTGATGCAATTCTAGTGCATTAGAAGTTAATTATGTAGAAAATGTTCTTTGTACTAGTCAGTTCACAGTAGAACTGCTTTTGCTGAATACACTCTGAAAGGAGATTGGTTAAACTCAGTGGGTTTTTTGAAAGTGACTTGGATAATGACAAGATAAAAACTTTGGCTGTTGATGAACATTTTAAGAAGTTAGAGATGCCTAGCTTCGAGAAGGGCAGTCTTATGTGGATGTAGGAAGTTTCTTTAGACACCACAGGTTTGCCATGGGGAAGAACGGGCCTAGTTTAAGCAGTTCTTGACTGTGTGCAAGTATCAGGGAAGTGAAAATGGGAAGGCCTTTAGGGGTTTTCAAGCATTGATTCAGGAACTGTCTGTAAGTGATATTTTAGAGGACAGTCAAGTACCCGATAACAACTAGGAAATCTCTAAAATCTTTTCAGACCCAAAACTTAAATCCTTTAACCCTGTGATTTAGATTATGTGATACAGTCCAGAGCTCTGTGGAAAGGTGGGCATGGCCCTATCAAGATAGCGGGCATCATTGATGGAAGTCTCCTGAACTGTCCTCACAGCTGGACATCATCTCTGACATGTAGCTCCATCCAAGCCTCAGTTCTGCATAGCACAAACATGGCTTTTTCATTCTGCCAGTGTTTATAACACTCTGGAAAGCTTACACACTGCAGTGCAGTTTACATGAGACTGATGGATGAAACCACAATGCCAGTTTATTCATTAAAAATGAGAAATAAACCAGCTAGTGGAATATATTTCTATTTTTATTTATATTCAGTTATTCTGGTCAACACAGATTCTTGTATGCACATTATATTGGAAGCTCTATTAAAACCAGATGATTGAGAGCATGGGATTCAAACACCCAGAGATAACCATAGGAATTTAATATTTGATAGTATTAGAGTTGGATGTATCCTTCTCTATACGGGGATATAAACTGCCACCTGGACACAGCAGGTCTTGTATTATTACCCTTTCCCTTGGTTTGCATTTACTGGAGCTGCCTGTGTTTCTCATTCAGCTGTTCTTCCTGGCTTCCTGGAATGAGTGATTGCCTTTTAGTTGCCTTAGTGGTTAGGAATACGAGCTGTGTGGATTCTAATTCAGGTTCTCACATTTACTACTGAGGTTTTTTTGGGAAAGTTACTTGGCCTTCCTACTGCTTTTGTCACATATATAAAAAACATAATAGCAACCATCTCTCAGTATTGTTGTAATAATTAGTGATAGCATATGTCTAGAAGAACTTTGAATAATGCCTGGCACCCACTAAGCACTCACTTATTAGTCGTCATTATTAACAATATTAACATTACTAAAATTATAGTCCTAGTCATGTGATTCTTTTCTGAGTGACATTGCTTTTATTTTAAGTTAATATTTCAAAAAGTATTTTGGTTGTTTTCTTGTTGACATTTTGTTTTTATTTCAGATGATAAGGTTGATGGGTTTATTACAGTGTTCTTGGAGGGTACTTCACTATTTTCTGTCCACCCACACATACACCACAATGTCAAGCATGCAGGTAGTCAAAGAGAGAGCTCTTACTGCCGTGCTATGATTAGCGAAGGGAAATTTCAAGATTAAATGAGTGTAAAGTTTATGACAGAAATCGAAAATACCAAGCAAGACATACAAAGTGCAACAAACATATTTTTAAAAAAGCATTTTAGAGGCACCTGGGTGGCTCAGTCGGTTACGCATCCGGCTTCGGCTCAGGTCATGATCTCACGGTTCGTGGGTTCGAGCCCCACATCAGGTTCTGTGCTGACAGCTAGCTCAGAGCCTGGAACCTGCTTCAGATTCTGTCTCTCCCTCTCTCTCTGGCCCTCCCCTGCGTGTGCTGTCTCTCTGTTTCTCAAAAATAAATTAAAAAAAATTTAAAAAGGCATTTTAAGCATCAGAAAAGATTTTATTTTGTGATACCATTGTTTTTTTGTCTAAACATTAAATGCTAGATCTGAAAATACTTTACTGAGAAAATGAGATCCTTTTGGTTTTTTTTCATTTAGCTCAACTGAGTAAAATGAATTAAAAATCTAATCTAATGTAAGAGTTCTTACAACAGATTTTTAAATGTCATCCTGATAGATGAGATATTAACCTTGTCAATTTGTTTGCCTTTTTGACCCTGTGGGTATGATGTTTCTGTTTAATGTGGGTGGTATGACTTTACATACCTCCTGCACCATCTACGTAATATGTATTATAAATTACTGTAGTCTACGTGGCTGAAGACAACAGAAATTTATTTTCTCACTGTTCAAGAGGCCAGAGATCTGAAATCAAGATGTTAGTCAAGTTGTTTTCTTCTGGGTGCTCTGAGGGAGAAACATTCTGATGCTTCTCTTTCGGCTTCTGGTGGCTCATGGCAACTATTAGCATTCTTTGGTTTGTAGCTGCATCATTTACACATTTCAAAATCCATCTAGCCTCTGACTCTTACTCTGCTCTTAAGCCATGTTCATGGTTTTCGGTATTTGCTATAGCAGCATTCCACTTCCTGACACCAAAATCTTTATTAGTTTTCCAGGGTTGTCATTACAAATACTACAATCAGTGACTTAAAACAACTGTTTTCTCTCACAGTTCAAGAGTCTGAAATTAACAGGTCAGTCAAGTTCGTTGCTTCTGAAGGGTCAGAGGAAAAAACTGCCCCATGTCTCTCTTAGGATTGCCAGCAACCACCATAAACTAGGTGTCCGTTAGCCTATAAATGAATTATTCCCATCTTTCTAACACTTTATTCTCTGTGTCCCTTCTCTGTTGGGCCTCTATATCTTCTCTACTTTTTATAAGGACAACCAGTCATTGGATTCGGGACCCATGCCACATCCAAGATGGGTTTATTTCAAGTTTCCTTGATTCATTATATCACAAAGACCCTATTTCTAAATCTGGAACTGTATCTGTGTTTTGTTGTAAAGTAGAAATCACACTTTATTAGCTTCCGGAGGTAACTGACTTACAGTGGTTCAAAAGAAATTTTTGAGAGAGAGAGAGAGAGAGAGAGAGAGAATGACAGAATGAGGATTGAGAGAATGAGCCAGGGGCAAAGAGAGAGGGAAACATAGAATCTAAAACAGGGTCCAGGTCCAAGCTGTCAGGAAAGGGCCTAAGGAACCCTGGACCACGAGATCATGACTTGAGCTAAAGTCAGATGCTCAACTGACTGAGCCACCAAGGCGCCCCTAAGCTTTTATGATGTTTTGACTTCACAATGGTGTGAGATGTTGCACATTCAGTTGTAACTATGCTTGAAAGTTTGGGTTTTTATCTGTTTCCCAGGCTAGTGATGTGCTGTGCAGTACTCTCTGAGGATGCTGGCCAGTGACAGAGAGCGACAGCTCTCAATCAGCAACAGGATCATAGGAGCAAACAACCAAGACATTTATAATCACCCTGTACCCTCACACCGTCCTCTTTCCCACTATTAATGTAATATTCAACAAATACATGAGATACTCAACACTTTATTATAAAATGGGATTTGTGTTAGATGATTTTGCCCACGTGTAGGCTAATGCTAGGCTAAGCTATGGTATTTGGTAGGTTGGGTGTATTAAATGCATTTTTGATTTAATGGCATTTTCAACTACTTGGGTTTATTGGGACATAACCTCATCTTGAGGAAGATTGGTACACAACTTTGGGATACCCTCTCCAACCGACTAGAGCTTCCATTGTACATGTGGAAAATAAGGAAAAGATGAGTGCTGATGAAGGTAGATGTGTTGGTGGGAAGTTCCATTCTGACAGTTTTTACTTATTTTTGTGAAGTAGTTTCATCAGCTATGTCTAAGAATCATGTAGAGTTCAGTGTAGTTAACATAGGCTTGTCATAATTGGTATGGAAAATGGGAGAGAATGGTCTAACAACATCTATTAGCATTGGCATTTATGATCATAAATTTACATTTACTACTAAGAACTTGAACTTGAAATTACTTGGTGTGTCCTCAGTGCCCTCCATGATTCTAAGACAGATTACATCTTCAGGTTTGCTGTTTAACCTTCAGCCCATAACAGCCACAGGAAATTACTACTGCTCTAGAAAATCTCTTATCAGAATTCACACCTTGTAAGCCCTTGGCCATTTTTAGTTTGGCATTCCATGATCTATCCAAGAAGATCCCTCATGTGCAGTTATATTAGATAGGCTGTTGTAAAATTATTTGTTCCATTTTATGTGTTTCCAGAGCATGACCCTTTTATGTTTAGCTTACTTAGTTTTTACATCTGTTATAGTTGGTAGTCTACATGTCTGTCACACAAACTAGACTGTAAGATCACATAAGTGAAGACTTGGGTACACTGAGGTTTGGGTCTCCCTTGTGTCTTGTACATTGCATAGAACAGACGTTTGATAAATGTTTTAGAATTGAATTGGTGACAGCTTGATATTAGATTTACATTTTACAGTTCATATAGGAAGATAAACCTACTGACACAAACTGTTATGCTTCTTTGCTTTCCTAGTAAAGGAGATAGATTAATAATAAACTATATCTTCTCTCTTGCCAGTAATTCTTTCATCATATGGCAGGCCAGGTTTAACAGTACAAACCAAGAACCTTGAAACAATGCAACGAACTGGCTTATATAACAATTTAATTTGTGGCTTATTTTAATAATCTTGCCTAGAGATTTAACTTGTTGTGAGCATTAGGCTTCGAAGATTGGCATTGTTTTTTCTTATCAGTACCTTGTTTATTATATTTTCTTTTATAAATAATATCTTAATAAAAAGCTGCCTTATATTTTAACCTAAGGTTGTATCCATACACTTGAAATCACTCACTGAATGTTCCCTTTGTACCCACTCCTGTGCTGTATGTCTATCAAGGTGGGTACAGGTTTGAGTGGGAAGCATGAATCCTGTCCTCTGGTCTTAAATATACAGGATGACAAAACATGGCCCCCGAGAGTTTGTTTATATCTGTGCTGAGTTATAGTAAAGAGATTTGTTCATGATGAAATAGTACTCAGGGAAAAAAAAGGATTTCAATCATCTTAATTACAATCTGCCCTACATGTTACTTCTATAAAGACAAGTCATCATTTTTATTTGTATTGACCTACCCATCATTTGCTGTTACTTTTATTTATACCATATCCAGATTTTTTTAGTTTTCTGGCATACTAAGTATATTGGTAAAGACATTTATATTTCTTTTAAATAGAAAAATATGTTCTCTGGAATTTTACTAAAAAAGGAAAAATGCTCAGTTAAGCAAAACTTGTTGAAATGAAGGGAAAATATTTAAAAACCCAGATATTTTTATTATAGGTCAATCTAAGCCTTTAAGATAAAATTCAAATTATGTAATAACCTAACATTTATCCCATAAAATATGTGAAATTTAAAACCAGACTGTTATTAAATGCATTTGGATACTAATGTCTAATGGCAAATGTATTAGGCATGAAAATTTATGAAAAGCATTTTTTTGAGACTCACTAGGTGAAAAAAAAGAAAAATAGTTTGAATAGTATTTAGTATTTTTGATAGTATTTCCTTAAAAACAATAAAAGGCAATTTTTGCCTCAAAATTTGTTCATTAGTAAATGTCTGCTCTGGGCCAGACAAGCTCCTGGTCTTCAGTGGTGAAGGCCCAACAAGTTCTCCGTCTCTCCCCTGAGAGCCTGTGTTTTAGTGGCAGGAGATGGCATTTGTATATAGATTACAAAAATAGGCTCAGTAAAATAAATAGGATTATGTGGTTGAGTGTAATGAGGAGATCTAATCTGATAGGATGCTCATTAGCACTAAGCCAAGAACTCAAAGTGGAGAAAGAGCCTGTCCTGCAAAGAAACAGGGAAGAACCGTTTGTCCTGAAGTATTTCCCTTTGTTCCACATGTTATGCAGTTTATTATGTTAGACCTGGAAATGTTCGTGCAAAAATGTATTTATGTTTTTATTAGCAAGTAGAAATCATATTTCATTATATACCTAGCTTTATTTGCCATGAACATAATTTTTTTCCAAATGAATCATATGGTTAATAAGGTGAAAAATATGCATTTTAAAACGAAGAGTAATTTGCATTAAAATGAAGCTTGTAAAGTTCAATTGCCTATAATCTCACTAAGCTATTCTAAACTGTACTTTTATTGAGTTTCAATGTGGTGCAGCATGACTGCGTGAAGAAGCACTTTCTCAGTGGGGGGAAAAAAAGCAAACCTTTTAAAAACACATCCAGAAAGCTGCCTTATTTAATGGAATGACAAGGTTGAGGTTTGAATTTGGAGAAAAATATTCATTAGAAAACGGCTTACCCTTAATAATACATTTTTTTTCATATCGTACACTTCTGAATATAGCTTTGGGCCAGCATTGTACATCATGATTTCTAGTGTCCGTGTTACTCGGGCTTGATATCAGAATGCAAATATTTTAAAATCTGAGAAAAAAATTGTCACTATAATGAGGTTTTTGAGAAAATATCTGTCTACTATTTCTCATTGAGAAATTTCATGATCTACTTCTTTACAAAACGGTGAAGTAAAGCCTGGGTAATTGATGATGCCATTAGACAGGTATAACTGTGTCACTGAGCATCAAACTGACATAATTTCATTGGTGTCTCCTTTGAGGGCTATTTAAAAAATTTGAAAATTATTAGGGAACTATTTTTTATTTTAGCACATCTCTGTTGAGTGCCTGCTACATTCAAGGCGATTTTGTACAAGGTTTCAAATTAATACATAATCTTTTGTATCATTTAATCCTCAGAACAATGTGTGAGGTAGGTAAACACTCACACTTCATACTTATTTTGCTAAGCCGCTAGACTCTGCTAATCTCCCCAAGCTTGTGTTTGTGCATCATCATTTTTTTAATACAAGGATTTTAAAGAGAAACAGTGCTCTTTGAATTCTCTTTCATTTATTCTAAAAAACTTGCTTTTGATTTCTTCCTCCTTGATGTTATTTGGATGCATTTTACTACCCCTCAAGTAAATCTTCTCATTTTTAAAATGTGACTGTTAATCTCTAATGTATAAATTTTATTAACATTTATTATAAATGATGCATAAAACAATGTTTCTAAAACAGTTATCATAGTAGCAGTCATAAAGAATAAATAATATATGCAAAACAGTGATTACAGTGTGTAACGTGATAGTTTGTAGTTTCTGTTTTCTGATGATAATGGTATTGAAAACATAATGTGATGGCATCAAAAACCCTTTCCACTTATTCAGTCTTCTGGCACCTTTGAAATGGTTTTTAGATTTGCCTGTTGCTCTCTGTTACCACAGTCAAGTGCAGAATGCTATGTATTATAGCATAATGAAATGAATGAAAGGAAATGAAAAAGATAATGAACACTCTTTTTAGTTAGCTACCCGGGTACTTTTAGCACGGTGACCGGTACCATATCATCTCACTCCTAAACTGTGCCTTTGGAAAATGATTCTAATCTTGCTTCCTGGAGAAAAAGACCTCTAAAGTCAGCCTGAGTAATTCTGACTGAAATGTTTTTTCTCTGACAGTGGTCTTTGAAAATGAAATAAATAACCACGAGAGTAGCTTATAAAATACAGCAAGTGCCTCTTGCCTCTGTGGCATATCTTCAGTTGAACTCTAAATAACAAAAATACAAGATTCACAAACATTTTCAAAAGGTAGAAAGATAAAGAAAATACATTGAAGAGCACTATATTAAAGTAATACCACTCAATCTGAATTCATAAAACAGTTTAAAACAGGTCTAACATAGCACAAGATAAATGAACATTTTTTTCTTGAAAATAGAATAAAATATATCTGGTTGTTAACAGATGGATTGTGGGTATACGGTGATTTAAGAAGTACTGAATGGCCAATCCAGAGATCCTAGAACTGTGCGGTATTTTAGGCCACTCATATCGGTGGCTAATAGCCACGTGTGACTATTTAGCCCTTCCTTGGAATGTGCTATGTAAGTGGAAGTGCACTCCAAGTATGAAAAACACTGGATTTTTGAAGATTTAACATTAAAAAGAATATGGAATATTTTTTGTTAATTGCATGATGAAATGACATTTAAAATATATTAAATTAAATATATTACTAACACTGGTATCACCTGTTTCTTTTTATTGTGGCTATTACAAAATTTAAAATCACTCCTGTGGCTTACATTAAGTTTCTGTCGGACAGTGCTTGTCTAGAGTCTAGTAACTGTATTTCCCACTCCTGAACTCTTTGTCATAATGTGAGCCTCCTAAGTTTGCAGGTATGGTTGGGATCTGTTGCCCTCTCATTTTCTGAATGTCCCATGATTGAGTTGTCACTCTAGCTTCACACCTTTACAACTTAAGAGGTCAGTACTTAGCTCATGTTGTTCTCTTGTTTACTTGGCCTGGAATAATTTGCCTGTATGCAGAACATTTTTGTAAAGACTTCCAATCTGGTGTATATTTTTTAAGCTTTATTTATTTATTTTTAGAGAGAGAGCCAGGGAGAGGCAGAGAAGGGAGAGAGAGAATCCCTAGCAGACTTCTTCCTGTTTACACTGAGCGTAATGCAGGCCTTGATCTCACATGACCTGAGCCAAAATAAAGATTCAGATGCTTAACCAACTGAGCCACCCAGGCACCCCAGAAACTAATATTTCTTATTAAGGGCTCAAATATCACATACAGAGGACAGATTTAAAAAAATAGTTTTTGGTAGTATTTGACTGTCACTGCAAGTGGTGCCTGACATTAATCCTGCAGCATGAATAATAGTAAGTGAGAAATGGTACCCTTGGCATGATACAATTCCAAATGCATATATAATATTAATACCTTTTTCTTAATCTATTAATCTATGCAAATAGCCTTGCACCACCAGGAAACTATTCTGTTAAAATACACCAGATTGGAGGGGTGCCTGGGCAGCTCCATCTGTTAAGCATCCCACTGCTGCTGTAGGCTCAGGTCATGATCTCATGGCTTGTGGGATCGAGCCCTGCATTGGGCTCACACTGACAGTGTGGAGCCTGCTTGGGATTCTCTCTCTTTCCTCTCTCTCTGACCCTCCTGTTTGTGTGCTCTCTCTTTCTGTCTCTCTCTTTGTCTCTGTCTCTCAAAACAAATAAACTTTAAACAATAAGAAAGATTTCTTTGAAGGCTATAGGAAAAACAAACCTGTGGTGTAATTGTCATGTGAAACAAAGGTATTCTTTTAATTCTTAAGAGATTTAGTTAGCAAAGATCTGTGATTAAGATATTAATTGAATGCTCAGTAATATTTGTGCAGTGGAGGGAAAACATCAACAGATTATATTATCTATGAAATTCAGAGACAGTTAATAGATTTCTTAAGTGGCTAATAATAAAAAGAATATTGCATGAACTAAGCTCATGCCTGCATAATGTGAATTCCACTTCTTACTCAATGTCATTATTCGAAGGAAAAAGTCAAGAAGATAAATTGAAACAATTAGATGAACTAAAGTATCTGGAAGAAAAATGTTTCCATTAAGTTCCCTTCTAACCCTACTTCTTTACTTATTTCCTGTTCTTTCACTTTTTAGTGAAAAATGAATATGATCCCTCAAGCATCTGTTGATCATTGAAGATGTCAGCACATGTAAACTGGAATCACATGGATTAAACATAATCTCATCTGGGGCTTAAAAAATACATGTATGCATGCTGTCATCTTAGAAACATATCTTTATTAAGTTGCAAAGGATCAGATTGGATTGTCTGGGAGGAAGCCGACTTTGAGGGTTCAGTGTGTCAGATGTTTATTAGGGAGTGCCCTTGGAAACAAATCCCAAGAGGGAAAGGATGCAGAGTTTGACACAAGAAGAAGCTGAGCTGAAGTGCCATCCTGACAACACTCTTGCGGACTCTCTGGGAGCTAGGCTGAAATGGCTGGTCCTGTATATACTTGCATCAAATACTCATTGGGTATGGGCCACCCTGGAAAGGGTATGACTTGAGCGAGGGGGCTGTGATCCTGAGGACATCCCTAAGGTACTGACAGTCCTCTCAGTAGTTGGGGCAATCAGTCCCTCCTAATCAATCCTTTAAGGTTCTGGGCAAAGTAGCACAGTCTCCCACAGAGAGCATTTATTTAACTTACAACAAAGACTGGCACTTTATTCTTCATGACACTTATTTTTTCATAAAATAAACATATATTGAGATCTCTGTATGTGCCAGGCTCTTTGTTAGTATTTCAGACTACAGACAAAGTAGATGGAATCTCTAAATTTTAGGATTCCAGCAATCCACTTACCCCTCTCTTGTGCTTACATCCAGTTCTCTGGCCCCACCAGAACTTCCAGTGAGCTGAACCATTATCTTCTCATGATGCATCGTATCTTCATGTCATCTTTCCTTCTTTATCTTCCATGTATTCTCAGGTCCAACACCGTAGTTACTTTCTTAATTCCTTAGTGCCTTTGCTTGTACACAGCTGTTAACACCCCAGAGCTGGCTGAAGTGCGAATTCCAGAGCTCACCTGAGCATTTAGACAATGATTGGAGAAAGACCAGCATATACACACTCCCATGCTGACTCTTGTCACCTTGAATCCAGTACCATGAACCTCACGTGAGCCCGTAGTGGTTCCTAGTAATCCTTTCATACTGTATTTCCTGCATGAGTTTATTTTGCTTTTGATACAGATGACTAATTCCTGTGGGTATGCTGGTCAATGCTTTAAGATTAGCTCTCGGGGCGGCGGGGGGGGGGGGGGAAGCCCTGATTTGTAACTTTTGCTGATTTTGTCATGTGATGTCATAGGCTGATTTTCAGTCGCCATTATGACCTCACTGAAGGTGGAGCTGGGAAGAGATACGCATACTTGCCTGCCTGGAACTCAAAGGACCAGCCCCAGCATGCAC
Source organism: Suricata suricatta (assembly GCF_006229205.1). Lineage (NCBI taxonomy): Eukaryota > Metazoa > Chordata > Mammalia > Carnivora > Herpestidae > Suricata > Suricata suricatta. The sequence continues at coordinate 154,451,203 of NC_043702.1, read as the reverse complement.
TGGGTATGAATCATACTATTTTTCTTTCTCCTCAAGCCTGAAACAAATTTCCTTCTCTTCCAGATAATGACATGCCTTCTTTCTTTAGATACTAGAAACACTTTGGAGAAAAGTTCGTATCCCTATACTCCTAAATTTACAAACTTTGCTCCTCCTGCCTCTTTCTATACAACTGGCTTTCCTCCTATCAGTATCATGGGACTGTCTTTCCTTGTGGCCAAAGGTAAACCCTTCATTTGTGCCTGGCATCTGCCCCCTTCTTCCTGCTTTATGACTTTGCTCTTGCATGATTCCCTTCCCATCTGCATGATCACTGCTTTTCTTTTTACTGATCCTTCTCGTCAGCATACATACACATGGTAATGCCTGGTTAGAAACTACTCCTTAACCAACAATTCCCTACAACTAATTTACCATTTTTTCTGTCTCGCACAGAATGAAAAAGAGCTTACCCATTATCTCTGTTTTTTCTACTTCCAGTTTTTATTGAATCCACTCTAATGAAAGGATTGCCCTCACTTCTTGAAATTACTCATTTCAAGTTCACTAGTGACTGGCACATTGCCAGATTTGGTCCTTTTCTAACTCAGCCTTTCAGCACTGAACTTTGAACAGCTGGTCATTTCCCCCTTAGAATACTGAAAGAGCCTTCCAACTGTTCTATGCTTCCTCCCATGCCCTCTCTGCTCTCTGCCCCATAAAACAGCCAGGGTGTCATCTTAAAAACATAACAAGTCATGTTCTAAGAATGTAAATGTTGGATGTGGTATGGTAAAGGCAGATGAAGCCACAGGAGGAAAGAATGACGCTTGGAAGAAAGAAGTTTAAATTACTCCCGTGTCCCATAAGGGCAGGGTCACTGCCTCTGTGGGACACGTGACACCGGTGACACCAGCACTGATGGTGGTCAGGAGGCAGAGGGTCAGGAATGAGGAGAGAGCCAGGCAGGGCAGGGTAAACAGTTTAGATTTGGCTAATGTGAATAGTTTTGGTCAGCTTTAAGCTACAGGGGTGATCTCTAGTGGGCCACTGCCTGGCTCTGGATGGAGACTGGGGAATGTTGCCTTGTAGGGCACGTGGGTCAGATAGAGGAGGTATGGCTCTGTACTGGTGAGTTTGCATATGAAAGGCATAGTCCCAGCTAGACCCTTGGCTCTCTCTAAGAATTGGCTAGCAAGCTCTCTGAGCTAGAAGGCTTTTTTTTTTTTTTTGAGATATCAAAACACCATAATATACAGAAAGTAAAAAAAAAAAAATATATATATATATATATGACACATTCAGATCTGATGCTTTCCCATTATATTTAGAATGAAATCCAAATGCATAACAGTGGACCCCTAGGACCTTAATGATTTGGCTTCATCTTACAAAATACTTCTCCCTGCTCACTTAGCTTTAGCCTAAGTGGCTTCCTTGCTGTCTTAAACATGTGAAATGCTCTTCTGTCTTTTATTTGTCTTTACTTGGCATGTTTCCCTTTGCCTGTTAAAACTGTTGTCTGCTGCAGTGTCTGCATGACTCACTCTCCCACTGCGTTCAGGTCACTACTCAACTATCTCCATGTGCCTTTCTGACCAACTTTGCCAAGATCACATGTTTTTCCCCATCTTTCTTTGTTCCATTACCTTTCTTTTTAAAAAAATACTTGTTTATTTGTGAAAGAGTGAGCAGGGGAGGGGGGCAGAGAGAAGGATAGAGGATGTGAAAATGGCTCTGTGCTGGCAGTGGTGAGCCCAAAGTGGGACTCAAAGTCACGAACCCTGAGATCATGATTTGAGCGGAAGTCAGACACTCAACTGACCAAACCACCATTCAGGTGGTTCCCCCATTACCCAGGTACCCCCCATTACCTTTATTTCTTGGTGGCATTTATTCCTTCTAATTTTATATTACGTATCAGGCTAAGGTTTTATGATATACATATGGCATCATGGTTCCTGAATAAAGTGGAAGGAATTGGCAGTGAGAGAGAATGTTTTTGAGGGAAAATAGTAAAATCTTAAAGGATGGTGTGTACTGAAAGTCATGAGGAGGTAGAAATCTACCTGGTAAGACCTCAGTTTTGGAATCTTTAAACAACTGCTCAGGTGTTACCGCAAAGTAAGAACTTTGACAAGGTTTTGTTTCAGAAGCAAAGGCAGGATGAAGAGAATTCCAAGAATCCCAGATGTTATGCTGTCCAGAAAATGGGAGTTCCCAAAGCCCCATCTCTTGAGAAGGGAGCAGCCCTGACTTTTCAATCCCTGTTTACATCGGCCTCCCTTTCACACTTTTCTTAGGTGATTTGCTTGAACTAGGATACCCGCAGCTATTTTCTCAGACTCCCTGGAAAGACTCATACCTCTCCCTCCAAAGGGCATGTAATATTTGTGCCTTTTCTCAGGTCTCTAGAATCTATGCAAGGCTTGGGTAGACTTTACATTTCAAGAATGCATCTTTTCTTACAATATAAAGGCTAATTGTCAAGACTTTGATTATTCCAAATTGTCCTAAAGTTGGCTTTACCACCTGGCAGTCTTTTTCTTTTGGTTTTTTAAGCACAAAAACAACTTTACTGTTTCCAAAATACAGTAAAAATGGAAGGACCCAGAGTCTTCTCCAAGGCCGAAGGGCCAAAACTACAGTTCTAAAGGTGACTCCAAGAACTCCAAGGAGGGACAGGGTTATATCTCTTGTTGAAGGTTGCATGATGAAAGTTAAAGTCTTTGATATGTATTTTAGGGGGAGAAAAGAGATTTGGTATATCATATCTCTTATTTCCTCTGTGACTAAAAATGTCACGGTTATTTGTTAAGAATATGGGGGAGTAGTAAAAGAGTGGAAAAATTCTGAATCTCTGATATTTAAGAAAAATATCATAAAAAGGGTCTCTGGGAACATATAAGATAAGATCTCTGGTCAACATTCATATCAAGTGGAAGTGAATGAAGTTTTGAAGGTATCTAACTGCCTTTTTTCATTATTTTCTCCAACATTATTCATCATTTTAGATTGAGCGATGCTCACCTGTTGGGGTTTAGTCAAGAGTATATGTGGCGGAAGCAAGAATGGAACAGAGGATGTTGGCATGTACAGGACTGATGAAACCGATTCTAAGTGTAGGCTCAACAGGGTTAGATACGAAGAAAATTAAGCATTTAAAACTTGATGAAAATGAATGACTTAGAGGAGGTCATTCTGACAAGACATTCTGGCAAGATGGCACAAGGCTCAACGTAACAGATTTTAACTAAGTAGAGATAAAATTATCTTGAAGCAGTAGTTCGAATACATAAGGTTCGGCGGAGTGAGCAGCTTCGATTGCAGAAGGCTGAGGGAAACACCAGCTCTCAAATAGGCCCTGAAGGAATGGAGGAGGGGAGGGGAGGATTGGTGAGCACCAATTGAGGGATTTCCAAGACACTGTCAAGAGGTTTCCTAAAGGAAGAAGCAATGATAATTTGAACCAGGTGAGAAACTACAGAAGAATGTGGAACAAATTAGGTAACAGTATGACCAAAAACAGTACATAACATGGGGGTTTCTGAAGAATTAATCTCCAGTTCTCTGATTCTTGAGATAATGCAGGGAGTAAAGTTTGGGGAAACGAAGAAAGGCTTTGCTCTCGTATAGGTCAGGTGCTATCTGATGGGGTTGAGTGTTTTAGGAGCTGAGGGGAGCAGAAAGGGAATGAGATTACTTGCTTCTCCACTTTTTCTGTCTCTTTGTTGGACCCAGCCATGGTCTTTGGTAGTATCAGGCTGTCTTTCTGGGCAGAATCATCTTAGCTCATCTGTTAAGACACTGATACCAGGAAGGTCCATGTGTATGGTTGTGCATATTTCAGTTGGGTTTTTAAATTTTCACTGTGTTGGAAACAGTTGCTTCTTAGGATTGTGTGTGTGTGTGTGTGTGTGTGTGTGTGTGTATTTTGATCCTCATTTAAATAATATTGACTTATATAAGTGATAGAAATTGACCTTTCTATCTCCCACCTTTGTACCTTTAATTTTAGGTACCTTGGTAGCTGCTTTATGACAGGGTTTCAGAAAGGCTGGAAGGTTCCTTCTATGTACCTGCCTCTTCTGCTACCTAACTCCCTCTAAACATTTAAGTATACATCAGAGAGTAATTTATTCATTCTTTAAATCCAAACTCACCATGCAAGATCCAATATGTATAGCCTTATTGGATATTCACACTTTAAAGACACCATTGAATCTTTTTGTGAGGTATAATGTGACTTCTGAACATACTGAGGAACATGGGATTGGTCAGGGAATACCATGAGTGAGGAAAATAGAAAATACACATTATTAAGGATAAATTCAATTAGATAACAAAAAGTAATATAGTACTTAGTGTGTGCAAGGCTTTTTTTCCTGTAAATGTTCTACAGTATTAACATATTCAATCCTTATAATCATATGAGGTAGATACTATTATTATCATTCCCATATTACAGATGAGGAAAATGAAGCATAGAGCAATTAAGGAACTTATCCAAGACTGCACAGCTGAGTGGGCTGGAGTCTATCTTAGGCTAATTGAGGAGTGGCTGAGCATAATGGGTAGCTAACTCCATTCTCAGCACATTCACTCATTCTGATGGTTAATCAGTCTTGGGTTTTTAAGCAATTTATAAGGGATGATGCCGAGGACTATTTAAAAGAACCAATAGCATTTGCATAATTTAGAAGAGAATTGAAAGTGATAAAACTGTCAGTGCCCTCTCCCTCTCTGGTAGTGATTAGGCAAGGCAGAGAAACTCAATTATATCCAATCAAATCTCAGACTCACACTGTAGCGTGGAGTTTTCCTTACTAGCGATGTAGGCAGGAATGTACACATTAGATCATTTTATAAGACATTGATGCGTTAAAATAAAAAGTGTAAGCAGCCTATTTTAAGTCCGTATTTTAATTACTTTTTTCATTTTGTTTTAACACCGTATATTTCTAGATCCTGTACGAAGTGATAATGTCTGCAGATTTATGCTGAATGGCTTGGGAAGATCCCACCTGGATTTAGTATTTTTTTTAGATCATTTATATAATAATCTAAACAGTGGCATTTAATCTAAACAGAGTATTATATTTAGTTCCCATATCTATAAACTGATTTAATGATTAATGCAATTTATGATAAACATACAATTTTGTATCAATGAGGAAAGGAGAAATTACTCAATAAATGGTACTGAGACAGTTGGCTGGCCTAAAGGAATTTGGGTAGGGTCTCTAATTACACACACCAAAACATGTTTTATATTCAACCATATTTTTCCAGATGGCATCATGGAACTTAGCATATTAAAAAAAATGAAGTTGGGCATGGTTCCCAGGACCCAAGGACATAGGTTATTCTCTCATTTCTGATTAGTATTGAAGCATGTGGTTCCTGATCTAGCCTTGCTGGTACTCTAGACTTCAAGAAAACACACAAATGTGAGCTGGAAAGGTAGTAAAACCCAGAGCTGTAACACCTGGGGTCCCAGCAGACTCAGTAGGCGAGCTTGACCAAGGGAGCACTGAGGGAAGGACCCAGGGAATCAAGGGATGGTCATCAAGGGCCATCTTCCAGGAATGGGGCAGCAGCAAGACAGGTGTCAGGCCTGTCTGATGCACCTGCTCAGAGTTACCTCCCCCACCTCTGTCCCTTTCCTCTCCTGTTGTCATGAAGATGATTTCACAGGATGACAGTGGATATACCAACTTCTCAAGGGTAAACAGCATCATTATTTAGTTCAACAGCTAAATCATAAACATTCATACGTTTGGGTACAAAAATTTAATTTTTCCATCTCACCCATAATTACCTTGTTATATTCAATTAATAACTTTCATTTGCTTACTAAATGTCAGATAATGTGATATACTTGACTCCTATTCTCATGAACATCCTGCACAATGACCATTGTTCCCATTTTAAAAGTGGGGGCACTGAGGCTAAGAGTTTCAGTCTCTTGACCAAGACCACATGCTTATAAACATTAGAGCCAGAATTTAAACCAACATAACTTTTACTTCAAAATCTATGCCTTTTCTGCCTAATAAAATGCATTTTTGTTGTGTAACTCGAGACTGTGTTACACTTCAGATTTTCTTTTTTATATCAAGTTCTTGTAAAAGCTTTACTCAGCTTTAACTAGGAATCAATCACTAGTTTTTTGTGGTACAGTCAGAGAAAAATGAACTGAAATTATAGCTAGGTTTATCTGATCAAATTACTTTATTTACCTGACCTTATTGAATAAATGGAAAAGCAAGTTGTAAATATTCAAGTCTGGTTGCAAGGAAACTTGATTTTATTTAAATTACTTAATAAAAAGTCAAGAGATCTACACTTATGAAAAGAGTGTGAGAATGTTTGAATTTTTATCAGCATTAATCAGAAAAAAAAGTATTCAAATAGAATAATGTGCCAAAATCATATATGTCCTGTGTATAGTAAAAGATTTTTTTCCTGCATTATTAAAAACTTATTGTAAATATTTGTGTCAGTAGTATGTGCCTTCCTTTGAAAAGTGAGAGAGGTTTTCACTACAAGTATATCCAGAACAGATTTGAAAAATGTGTTTCAAATATGTTTGAATTTTTATATTAATCTTGTTTTTAATTTTAATTCTGACATAGTTAACACACAGTGTTCAATTAGTCTTAGGACTGCCATACAGTGATTCAACAATTCTACGTGTTACTCTGTGCTCATCGAAGTAAGTGACTCTTAATCCCCATCACCTATTTCACCCATCCCCCATTCATTTTCTCTCTGATAAGCTTTATTTTAAAGTTAATTTTTTTCAATAAGAACATTTTTTGCTTGAAGCGTACTTCAGAATACATGGTTCTAAAAGATATATATAACATTGCATCTAAGAAAATAGAATACATCTTTTCTTCTAGTACACATTTAGCAGAGAAAGGAAATAAAGAAAAATTATATATAAATAGAGGCCTGAAAAAACAATAACCTGACATTGAAAGTAATGACCAGTTTTTCCAAAAAATAAAATAGGCAATGCTTTAACTGCATGAACTAAGAAAAAGAGAAGCTAAAGCACCAAAATGAGAAATTGGAGAGAAAACAATACAACAGATAACCACAGAAAAATCTTCAGCCAGGAATACCCTATCCAGCAAGGCTATCATTCAGAATAGAAGGAAAAATAGGCTTTCCCAGACAAAAAACTAAACAAGTTCATGACTGCTACACCAGCCCTGCAATTAGTAATAAAGGGGATTCTTCGATTGCAAAGTAGAGACCAAAGGTTACAAAACCGAGAAAGGATCAGAGAAAATTTCTAGAAACAATGACAAAACAAATAATAAAATGACAATAAATACAGATCTATCAATAATTACTCTGAATGTGAATGGACTAAATGCTCCAATCAAAAGACAGAGTATCTGAATGGATAGAAGAAAAAAAAAAAGACCCATCTATGTGCCTACAAGAGACTCATTTTAGACCTAAAGACACTTGCAGATTGAAAGAGTGGGGGTGGAGAACCATTTAGATATCAAAAGAAAGATAAAGTTGGTTATCAAAAGAAAGTGGGAGTAGCAGTACTTATATTGGACAAACTAGACTAATGTTGTTTGTATTGTTATTATCCTGTTTGGCTATATGGGTGGTACTGGCCTCAAGAAACGATTTTGAATGTGTTCCTTTTATTTCATTACTTGTATAATTTTGATAAAGATTGTCATGTTTAAAAAAGTGTTAGAATTCACCAATGAAGCCATGTGGTTTTAGGCTTTTCTGTGCTGAGGCATTTTTGATTCCTTAATTCAACTTTCATTCTTATTAGTCTAAGAAAATCTATATCTTGGATGCAAGACTCATGATTTCATCTTAATTTGTACATTTTTAGGAATGAACTGTTTTATCCCTTAAGGTATCTGATGTGTTAGCATATAATTGTTTATGGTAATTTGATGTTTTATATTAATTTTTTACATTTATTTTACACTATTTTCCTAATGGGAAATTTTAAAAAACTTTTGACCTTTAAGACTGCTGAGTATAGCAAAAGGAGTGCCATTGTATTTTAAATAGTGTTCAAAGGATTGGAACAAAGTTATATTTGTTACAGTTGAAAATACTCCAGTGTAATCTCTTTTGATTTATGGACCCAAAATTTCATTGAGATTTTATAAATCAAAGTAATGCTTGGAGTGTTCAGGTTTGCTTTTAGATTTCTGATTCAGATAAAGATTTGTAATGTCACAATTTGACAGCTTTTATTTTGTCCTATCATATTCTGATTTCGTATATATCTTTCTATATGTGTCTATTCTAGTAAGTGGGCAATTTCTGTAATCTGTGAAGCAAGGGAAAATTAAAGCATGAAGAGAAGAAAAGAGGATATTTAAAAATGATATCCTAATACTATGACAAGAGAATTTTGATCATGAAATGCCTATTTGATAAATTATATTTCAGTGATCTTAAAATTTCACAACAAATATCCAATATACCTTCAAGGAATTTTTAACAAGAAGATAGTTAATACTTTTCCTATTTTAGATCCTGACAAAGGCACTGACCCCTAATGAGTTCTCCATCATTTCACTGTAGCCCAGTTTCACTTAGAGATTAAGTGGAGTTTTTGTTGTTATTTGCTTTTTCTGTTTTATAGTCAGCACAAGTTCGAGCTCACTTAGCCCATTTATAAATATGTTAATCCTGTTCAGTGCAAAGAAGTATGTGCATGTGCTGTACTTGGGAAAATGCAAGAATAAGCTATAACCAAAATAGTAGCTACTTTGGTGACTTTTTTTGAGACTTATTATCTTCGAAGGGAAGTAAATTCCATCAGCAAATTGGATAACATGCACAAGTATGGCATGTGGACCCCAGGTTGGGGACGGAATAACTGTTTTGACAGTGACAGGGTTATATTATGACTTCCCCAAACCTGTGAGGTTTTTCTACCATGCACTTTTTGGCTATTCAGAAACATGTCCTAAGTTGTGTTGAAAGCCACACCTTGGTTTTCCTGTCATGTGGTGCTACTCCTGAGGTAACTTATTGACCATGGTGTCCTCTCCTTCCCTTCCCACCTCATGGAAGTGGGGGATACAGGAGAGAGCTTCACTTTAGCAGCTGTAAACCACCAGTGGCTCCCAGAGAAGGGTAGATTTATGTCTTCTTCCCAGAATTCTTCTGCTGTGCTAGGCTTGAAACTTCCTTATCAGTTACTCCTGAAATTAAAGCTTTCAAAGGCTGTGTTCAACCTGTGAAGAGTATTACACTCAAAAGGGTAACATTACAACTTCTCCCACTCATTAACACTTGATATGAAATTTGTCAGAGCAGCTGGTATAACTAGCAAGGTCTTAAACAAATGATGTGAGGAGTGAACTATTTAATGGGAAAGAAGACTACTTATAACCATGGTCTCCTAATTTTATAGTTTCCTCACTCACCCCCTTTTAAACTAGACTTCCACATTATTCTACACCCCATTTTCTTTCTTACTAGGCTGTGCATGTCTTCCCCCCCAACACCAGATAATACCATCAGCTCTTTAATTGGCTGGCTCTTGCATGTTATCCAAATTCGACGTTTCAATCTAATGTCTACCCTCTGCTACCTTATTTAGATTTCTCTAAACTTTTTGAGAATGTCCCCAAAGTGTGTGTGTGTGATATGGACATGTGGACACACAGGCCCACTCAGTAATCCTAATTAATTTTGTGGCCAGCTTGCTCTGCTATTGCCTATGGAGAACACTGGGGCTTTCATGAGTTTTCTCCTGGTCCCTATCACAACTGTTTTATCAGTGCATGTTTTTGTACTTGATAGAGATCTTACTCAATCACCTTAATTCTCGTCACTTCAGCCTCCAAATGTATCTATATTTGCTTTCTTTTCCCTTCAGTTAGGGAAAAGAGTCTTGTGCACAGGAACAGTCTCTTTGCTCACGTTTTAGTTCATGTGTCCATCTATATCTTCAGAGATTTTTTGTTTTATGTATGATCTACGTTTTAAAAACTTGCCATCCAAATACTGCCCTTCTTCAAGCTGACCAGCTCTAGCCATCAACCTATTGCTCCTTTCCCTTCACAATTAAGTACTTGAAAAAGGAGTCTACCTCATCATCTGTGTTTTAAAATATCCATTTCAATTACTGTAATTTGACTTCTGTTTTTTTACTGCATTAAAATCACTCTTGCAGTGTCAGCAGTGACTCGCTCAAAACTACTTCTTGGTCTTTAGCCTACTTGACCTCCTCATAACATTTGGCCTTATGGTCATTCTCTTCTCACTAAAATAAACTTCACTTAATAAGCTATTTGTGATTCTTTGGTTAGTGCCCTAACCCACCAGCCACCGAGGAACCTGGTAGAAATATTCATCTCTTTTCTTCATACCACTGCAATTTAATGGGATCCCAACTACTAATGCTTATACTTAGATACAAAATGAGTATAGAAACATACACATATTCTGTTCATCACCAATATTACTTTCTTAGGTAAAAATGTTACTATCATTTTTTTTGGCTTAGTAAAAGATTCTAGTAACTTTTTCTGCTTGAAAAGTAGGAATGATCTGACTTAGTTGTATGATTCTCAAAATGCCCGCTGATTTTTTTGAAACTGCCAACCGAACTATGTTTATCTCTAATATAAACTGCTAATATCATTTACACAGTAGTTCCCAGATACTGGTCCATTGACCCTCTTTATGGTAGATACTGTTGATTGCCCACCAGCAATATGTTACATTTCTATTATATCAGAACCTTGACATCATTCACTTACATTATTCAGATATTGAGTGCTTGTGTATTTCATGGTAGCCCATGTCTCTCCTTAGACATAAGGGACCAGTATTGATTAGCAGTCACAACAAATCCTTTGCCCTTGGTAGTGAATGGTTTAAAAGTGGATACATATTGAAATTTTGGAGAGTGAAACATAAGGAAGTGTCTACCAGCAGGGGCATCTCTGTGATAGTTTTTCTTTCTCACAAGAAGAGAGATACATAGAAGAAAAGATTTCTTTCATTGAGTATTCTTGTGTGAAGGTAAAAAGCCTAAAGCTATGAACTCATGTCAGAATAGGGAGGAGGAGTGGCTGACACATGATAACATGCAAAGCAGAAAAACAGAAGTAATCTGATTTCTTCTTGATACCATTGAGCCACTACTTTATTGGATAATAGAACTATCCTATCTTGAGACTATATAATAGGTATATAATACATCTTTTTAAGTTGCTACTTATAAAGTTTTCTGTTACTTGTAGACCTTAGCATCCTAAATGATAAAATTAATATCACGTATCAGAAAGTTTGTTAAAATTACTTACCCCATGGTGTTTCTGACTCAGTAAGTTCAGAGAATAAGTTCAGCAATCCATGTATGGACGGTTTCCACCGAAAATTTTGATTGGCAGCCGGGTTTGCAAACCACTATCGGAAAACCTTTTTACATTTTTTGTGTGGTTATCCCAGAAGGGATATGATCCTTGCCTGCCTTTCTCACTGCATCGTTCACTTCTCTGTGAAATGTAATATGCCTTCAGGTTATGTTGAGCTACTTGAAATTCATCCTTTTTTCCTGGCATGCGACTTTCCTTTCCTCTCATTGGGGCACATATTACAATTTTTTAAAGTCAGAGTGAGCTTTTGCTTTGTGGTTTCTTTCCTATTATATACTGAAGTGTAGTAGATAACTTTTTGTTACTGTTGTACTCGGTAAAAATGTTCTATTATTGCTTGTATGATATCATAGCCTTATTATTTTTACATACTGTATTTGGTATTAGATTCAGAGTTCTTTGGGAGCAGAGGTAGTGTTCTATTTAATTTAGCTTTCGTTTACTTCTAGTAAATTAATTGTATAGATGGATATTCGTTAAAAGTTTGTGGAGTGGAAATAAATTGAAGAAGAAACCAGAACCCCTCCTACATGTCAAGGAGTATATCAGGAAGTGGTAGTGAGGTGGTACTTTAGCAAATCCTGTCAACAATGGTATGACTGGAAGGCACACTATCTTTTGATTAACCTCTGCTAATGAAAAACCAGAGAAGAATATTTTAGGTGAAACAAGATAAGCTTACTATGATTAATATACGTATTTATACACTCATATATAAGATAACTGTATAAAGATTTTGTTATTTACTTTCATTTTTAATTGAAATTAACCAGTAAGAGTCTTCAGATAAATAGTACCTTGTCATCCATTTATAGTAGGACTATCCTGATCATTTTTTTTCCAAAACACCTAAAATGATATACAAGTTATCCTGATGTTTTTTTCCCCAAAACACCTAAAATGAAAGAAAGACTATAAAAATACATTTTTAAATGTATCAAGTGGGCTGCCAAGAATGTAAGAAATAAGCAGAATCCAGGCAAATAGTAAGTCAATTAGGGAATGTAGAGTGGTAAATGGAGCATTGATCCAGGTTTAGCCTTGAAGGCAGTTAACAAATCTGGTGAAATTGAACTTCATTCTTTATGACTTTCAGGGCTTACAGAATAAGGGAGAAAATCAAGTGTCCACTCAAGGACAAAACTCCAAGAAGAGACTTTTTGTAATAGGCAGAATAATGACTGCACTCAAAGATACCCATGTCCTATTTCATGGGACCCCTAAACATGTTACATGACAAAGGGGAACTGAGGTTGTTCATAGCTTAAGGTGGGCTCAGTGTAATAAAAATGTCCTTGAAAGTGGGAGAGGGAGGCAGGTGAGTCCATATTGAAATAATGCAACGTAAGATAGACTGGACTAGCCATTGCTGGCTTTCAGGAGCTGAAGAATCTGTCACCTGGAAAGGATAGGGAAACACATCTTACCGTAGAGGTTCCAAAAAGAAACCTGGCATTTATAACATCATGATTCTAGCTGGTTGACATCCATTTCAGATGTATGAACTACCAAACTGTATGATAATAAATTTGTGTTGTTTTAAGTCCCTACGTTTGCACTAATTTGTTACAGTTGCCATAGGAAACTGATATACCCTTCTTGACCCCAGCCCCAATTAGAACTTGAATGTAAAGCATCTCTTCAAAGTAAGAGTGAACTAGAATTACCACGCCCACTTCCTGTTGACAGTCAATGAATGAGAATAATTATCTTCCCGCTTAGTTGGTATCCAGCTTCCCAGGCTGGCTTCCCCATCCTCAATGATGAATTCATGCTACATGGGCAGCTGGCCCTAAAATCTTGAAACCAAAAAGTTAATTTCAATTGGATGGGCTGTTGCCTGGCAGAAGCAAAGATACGTATCCTCTGAGGGTGAAACTCCCTTTAAATCAGCTCTCAGGGAGCTTCCACAAACACAAACTGACGTCAGAGCTGAGAGCAGCATTACTTACAGACTTGAAATGGAGGTCGCAATGTCTTTAGCCAAATCCACATAAAAGTTTGTATTGAATTTACAGTATTATTCATCAATACATAATTTGTGTACATGCCAAGTAATTCTCTCATCTATTATTTTTTTGTACTTTTTGGGCTACTTTGCTGTTATGTAAATGGTGGGAAGTACGAAGAGAAAAGGTAAAAAAGAACATCAGCTTATGAATTTATTGACCAAAATGAGTATTTTGAATTTATACATTAATTTATGTTATCTATGCAGTTTCATTTTTTCCTATTATGTAAAGTGAAATATTAAAAATTTTGTACTGATACTGTACTTTTGATACATTTTTAGGGCCATCGATAGAATTAAAAGGAAAAAAATAGCATAGCACATGTAAGTAGGTCAAGATAAATATGATTTATACAGGTTGGTTTTCATAGTAATTTGCAAGGATGAGGATAAATTGTGATATAGAGGATGATAAAGTATACATTCAGAGTGCACTTTCAGCTAGCTAAATAGAATTTTAGTGGATTGTATCTCATATCGATCAAAATCTCTTTGCATGATATTGTTGCATCTTTAAAATTGCCCCTCACTTAATTAAAAATAATTGTGAGCTACTTGCAAGATAGCACAGAGAAGATTAGTTGTTGTTGATGGTCTTCCAGCTTACCATGCATTGCTCAGGGCACTCACAGAGCATCGCTCACTCCCTGACCTCCCTTCCCCCAGAATCTAAAATGAATTAGATGTTTTGCCTGTACTCCCCTAGCTTCTTCTGAGCAATCCCTGCATACCTTTCCTAAAGCATTGCAATTACCCACTTATTTGTCTCTGTAGCTGAACTGTGGCTGCTCAGGGACAGGAGGTATTTATCTTTGTACTCCCTAGGGCTTTGTCATTTAACTGGTATACCAAACAACTTCTTATTTAAATCAGCTTTATTTACCAAAGAGTATCCTGAAAATTAAAGTCCAGTACAAAATTGGGCAAAAGTATGTTACTAGATGGAAGCGAGTTCCTATGTCAAAAAAATGATAGAGAATTAAGTTACCTCTGAAGACAGGTAAAAATGTCTCATTTTTGCTGCCATCCTGGATGTTCAGTAGCAGATTTGCTTGAAGATGAAGCTCAAGATAAAAAGAGATGATGTGGGAAAAATCCCGGACATTGAGAGGAGAAAGAGGAAAATGTTTCCTGATCACCTTACTACTGTATTGTTATGAAATATCCCTTTTTATCTGTGTACTATCTCATATTGAAGTTTACTTTGTGTGTTATTTATAGCCATATATAAGTATTTCTTATGAATGGCCCTTGTGTGGTTTTTCTGTTATTTTCATCAAGGTCCTTAGATTTAAGTGTGTCTCGTCAATAGCCTATAATGACAGCAATCTAATAATCTGCATATTTTAATTAGAGTGTTTAGTCTGTTTATATTTAATATGACTGAAGTTAAAATCCACTCTCTGTTGTCTGCTTGTGTCACTTACTCTCAGTTTCTTTGTACCTTTTTTTCCCCCTTGCTTTGGATTAATTGGAACTGTACTCCACTCTATCCTTCCATTGGTTCTTTTGCTATTCATTCTTGTATTCTTAGTTATTATGCAGGAGCTTAAGTACTTACACAGTCCATTTTGAGTTAATATTATTCTACTTCACAATATAGAAGCTTTGCTGCACTACCATTCCTGTTGTTTTGGCTATTTCTGGATAGTCTACTCATATATATTGTACATAACACAATGATATTACTATATTTCTTTAACATAGTCCCTACTTTTCTAAATAAATTTTAAAGTAATATTGTATATTTACTCTTTCATTATCCTTTTCTGATTGTTTTTGTTATCTGGACTCTCATCTCATATCACTTCTCTTTGAAAGAATATTCAGGGGCGCCTGGGTGGCTCAGTTGATTAAACATCCGGCTTTAGCTCAGGTCATGATATCACAGTTCGTAGGTTTGAGCCCTGCGTTGGGATCTGTGCTGACAGCTCAGAGCCTGGAGCCTGCTTTGGATTCTGTATCTCCCTCTCTCTCTCTGACCCTCCCCTGCTTGTGCTGTCTTTCTCTATAAAAAAAAAAAAAACATAAAAAAAGAAGATTCTTTAGGATTTTTAACAATGTACTTTTCTGGAAGCAAATTATTTCAACCTCTGTTTTTCTGAAAGTTTCTTCAACTGCTCTCCTATCTCAGGGATATTTTCATTGGATATAGAATTCAAGTTGAAGAATGTTTTCTTTCATTATTTTAAAGTGAGTTTCTTGTCTTTTAGCTTTTATCCTTGTCACTCTGAACATAATGTGACCCCCTTTATTTTTGAGAAACAGAGAGAGACAGCATGAGCAGGGAAGGGTCAGAGAGAGAGGGAGACACAGAATCTGAAGTTGTCAGCACAGAGCCCGATGCGGGGCTCGAACCCACGAACCGTGAGATCATGACCTGAGCCGAAGCAGGAAACTGGGTGCTTAACCGACTGAGCCACCCAGGCACCCCTGCCAGCTACTCTTAGATGCCTTTATTTGTGGTTTTTAAATTATGATATGCTAAGCATATGGTTTGATGAATTTAAGTTTGGAAAATTGGAAAAATCATGGCCATAGGTAAAATAAAAACATTCCCCATGCTCTTTCTCCTCAAAATCTGGGTTTTATTTTAAAATATGTCTTATTCCAGAGGTCTCTGAGGCTCTGTTGGGTTTTTCCTGTGGTTCCATTTGAATAATTTCTATTAGCCTCCCCTTGCACTAGCTACTCTTGTCTTCTACTCTATCTAGTCGGTTGGAAGCCCATGCAATGATTTTCTATTTTCAAATATGCATTTTTTAATACTCTAACTCCTTTGGCTAGATTTTAGATTTTCTGGTTTTTCAATTTGTGGAATTCTTATTAATCCATTTTGTAAAGTATTCTCTTCCTCTTGTGTGCACGTGTGCACACTCACTCTTTATATAGATTCACATGTACACAAATTGCTAAAAATTGCTTAAATGCATCATCTGGGTCTGGGTCCTTGTTGGATCTGCCACTGTTAACAGTTTTGTCTCCAAAAAAGAGTTTTTTTCTCTTGACTATAGGTTATGTTTCTCTGTTCCTTCATTGGTCTCATAAATTTTTATTGTGTGCTATTGATTGCATCTAAAAGAACAATAAACTGAGGCAGATAATTTCCTTTCAGAAATCAATTCTACTTGCCTTTGTCAGGTAACTAGAGTGGAGTGGAGGTCTCTGTTTTTTTGTTTTTGTCTGCTTTGTTGGTTTTTTAAATCTAAAGCATTGAACTGAGCTTGGGTTGGATTAGCGACTATCAACTCACCTCAGGTTGTAAATGTTTTAGGGGAGATAGAAGGCTGCTTCTATTTGTATGATTAAATTGTATGATCTCCTTGTGTTCAGCCCTTCTCTTGGTATCCAGCAATGTCACTTATTCTACAAATGTTCTTTGAGGTAAAATGAGTGGACAGGAAGGATAAACTCTGTATTTGGGACTCCTTCAGGTCCCTATCCTATACAGCAGCAAATGCATGGCAATTAAAACTCCAGTGGTTCCTCCTTTATCAGCAGCAAAATTTTCTCCTTAAAGCAGGCTCACTCCCTCTCAGGGTGCCCTTGGAATCTGTTAATACTCCCTGCTTGAAAGCCTTCTTTAAAAGGAGAGTTCATTCACTTGTGGAATTGTTTGAACCCACAGACCTTTAATGGTTTTAAAGAAATACATAATATTTTATATTATCCAGTGTTTTCTTCAGAATTAAGGTAGAAGTGGTGTTTTCTTGTGAACTTCTACGTCCTCGCTAAAAGTAGAACTCTCAATGCAGTATTTTTAAAATTAGGCTAAATTGGAAGAACACTGGCATTTCTATTAGGTCAATAAACCTTAATGATCACTGACGTTGTACCAAGTATTTTTCTAGATTCAGGGAATACATTAGTGAGCAAAATGCATAGTTATTGATGCTCTAACTTATGATCCACACATTCTGGTAGACCAAAATGTTGATTATTGAAATAGCTGCTTAAATAGTATATTTAAATTGGCCCTAAAGAAGAACTATTTTCTTTCTATAACTTTCATTGGATCTGGAGTATTCTGTTACTTGCTATTTTTTTCCCCATGCTGATTGTGTAATACTAGAATTAACTATATTCTGATCAGAATTTCTAAGCTATAAATTCTCTTACTCAGATACTATATGTTGCTCAGAAATGACATATATGAAGATGGAAGGGCTGAGCTGCCCTGGTTATAGTGGATTTGGGGGAACTAAAACCTCACCTGCTTAGCTTCCCTGTTCTGTCCTCCAATTTTTTCTGCCACAAGGCTGCCTCTGAAGTAGCTCCAAGGTTTTCTTCTGTTACCAAGAATCTGAAGAGCCCAATTTGAAAACCATTTAAGTAGATCATTCATGCAGGTAAGGGATTTTTCTGTTTCTTTTTTTATGACCATTTTCTTCAAATTTCTGAGACAGATTAAATGCTTAGATAAAGTTAATGGTTGGTTTGAAATTAACTGCTGATATATATGTATATATATTGAGTACACAGAGTTAGTTAATAGTTCTTTGGGGTTTTCTTCAAGCTCTACTTCACTGAGTTATAGAATCTCAGGAGTTGGAAATAGCCTTAGAGATAATTTAGCATAACCTCCTGCTCAATGAAAGTCTCTTTTCTACAATATCCCTGACAGATGGTCATTTAGATGTTGCTTGAGCACTTCCTGTCATTGGAGTTCATTACTTTCCAAGATGATTTCATCTTGAATTGCTTTAATTATTAGTAATGTCTTCCTTATGCTGAGCCCCAAAATGCATCATGGTTGGTGATTGCCAATAATTGACAAAATTGTTTTCCCAATTTTCTTCATCTGTTCCCCACCTGACCTGACTTATATATCTTTCTTCTTAATATACCTGTATTCCTCCATGCACATTCTACTCTGAAACATTTATTTCCTTATTCTCATTGGGGAAGTATGAAGAAAGCATTAGATTAAAAAATTGTACATGAGAAATGTTTATGCAGGGGCCCTGTGCTGGCAGAGCCCTCCGACAGGGACATTTCTTAGAAGCTCAGGACACGGCAGAGATGATACCCAGGACCTGTGAGAGGTTGCTGAGGTTTTCTCTGCTAGATTTCCTTTTAGATCGGTCTTATGATTTTTTTTGTTTTTCTTTTTTTTCGTTCGTTGTGTGTGTGTGTGTGTGTGTGTGTGTGTGTGTGTGTGTGTGTATGAAAGGGGTGAGAACCTACTGTATACAATAGTTAAGTTATTCACTAAATAATTAGTATTTGCCTAAGTTGTTAACTACCCATGTTAATCTTTCTTATTCGTATTTTTAATGGGGAGAAAGGGAGGGAGGGCATGGAAAATATCATGCCAGTTTCCAGTTGTGCTTACTATATTATAAATAGGGAAAATGAATTTTTTGAATCCTCCGAAAAATTTTCTTTATGCTTTTACATAGTCTTTTTTAATTGAAGTATAGTTGGCATAAAATGTTACTTTCATTTTAGGCATACAACACAGTAATTGTTTTTATTGTAGTTGACACACAGTGTTAGTTTTAGGCATATAGCCGTCTGCTGTGCTCACCAAAAATGTAACTACCATGTTACCATACAGCACTAATACAATGCTATTGACTGTGTCTCCTGTGCCATACTTTGTATATGCTTAGATAGCCTTTTATTTTTTTATTTAAAAGACTTTTAATGTTTATTTATTTTTTAGAGAGCGAAAGGGAGAAAGAGCGGGGGAGGGGCAGAGAACGAGGGAGACACAGAATCTGAAGCAGGCTCCAGGCCCTGAGCTGTCAGCACAGAGCTTGATGCAGGGCTCAAACTCACAAACCAGGAGATCATAACCTGAGCTGAAGTCAGACACTTAACCAACTGAGCCACCCAGGCACCCCTTACACATCCTTTTAATGATTAATGTAGTATCCAAAGTTTATATAGTTATTCCTACTAATGGTAGCTAAAGATAGAAAATGCCATAGAAAATTCAGACATCTGACTCTATTTTATTATTTCCTCATGTTGAGTATCCTCATTCACTTCTAACTATCTGAAGTCTAACTATGCCTATGAATCTGTGCAAGCCCTTAATGCTTTGCCTGAGCATGGTAATTTCCAAAGAGTTTATCTTTCCAAACTCCCATATTTGTAGTCTTGAGTATTTATTGAGTAACTAATTGTTTGCCAGGCCTTGTGTCATAGACTACAAATAGGGTAATAAAAATAGTCTTTTAAGAATTTTTAACGTTTACTTTTGAGAGACAGAGAGAGACAGAGCATGAGCATGGGAGGGGCAGAGAGAAGGGGAAACACAGATTCCAAAGCAGGCTCCAGGCTCTGGGCTTGAACTCACAAACCACGAGATCATGACCTGAGCCAAAGTCAGATGCTTAACTGACTGAGCCACTCAGGTGCCCTGATAAAAAATATAGTCTTTAAATAGCTTACATTCAGCGGGGTACACTCAGAACACAATAAAAAATTACCAAACTGTGTGGAAAGTGGTATGGTAGAAATAAGCACAGAACTATTTGTGAAGAGGCAAAGGGTACTTACCTTTCTCTGGATGTTTTTGGCAGATATGAAGTGACATAGGAAGAAGTCTCTCATTTTGAAGGGCAAGTGGAGGTTTTCTCATTGTATTGTAACCATTTATTTATATATCTATTTTAATATGTTATTGCTAGCACCAGACTAGTGGTAGTAAGTGGAGTCCCTGCCCCCCAGTGAGTATAATTTATATATTATCATTTTATCTTTGGAGGTTTTCAATCTAGTAAGCATTAGATATGACATTGAAAAGATAACCTTCAAAGTCCTTCCCCAAAAAAAGCACCTATATTTTTTCTCTTATGTATTAAACTAGAATTCTATATTAATCTTGTGTTTGATTTACATTATTCTGCTCAGAAATTTTTATAAGTTATACTGAAGAATTGTTATTTGGTCTGGTTTGTCCTGGCTTCTGCAAAGTTCAGTTGTTATGTCTTAAATGGTTTGCATTTTATGACCGTAACAATTTTTCCTTTTCTTCTTAATGTACTTCTCAAGTACTTCTAACAGGGGCTCATAATTTTTAGCTGTCTTTCACTCAACCCATACATATTTAAGGATTTAACCTAATATATAAATGACTTATTTTTCACAAAGTCAGTTTCGCTGTGCCTCTCTGAAATTCCTCCAGATCTTTTCTAGCTTCCTGGGTTTGAGGTACCCAGATGAATGTATTTCATCTCATTTGCATATAACATGTATTTTGCATATTGCTTCTTTCCCTGTGATTGCTTGGTTGGGCGATATTTGATCCTATTCTGCATAAAGGGTTATGTAGCTTCCCAATCAATATCCATGATCTACTGGCATATCTATGACAGATGGTGCCAAACAAATTTACATTGAACCCCAGGTTCATATTATAAAACCTAGTAATATCCAGCATAAGAAAGTTAAAAATGTATGGCTGGTGGGCAGCTCATACACAGTGAACCATTATACAGAAATGCTTTATATTGTATTCACCAGAGCTGCCAAGCATGCTTTTCTGAAATCAAACTATATTTCCACAAATATTTGTTGGGCTCATTGGACCAAATAAAAAGCACAAGTTAGGCTTAAACATCTATTTTTTTTTCCCATAGCATAACCTCTACTCAGGGATGTCCCATCAAACAACATATTTAAAATTTAAAACATGTTTGCCAACGTTGAAAATTCCCCAAAGCTCAGATTAATTATCAGACACTCCTGCAAGCTCAGCAGCAACGGCACCCTGAGCTCCACAGACCTTATTTTGTACAAAATTGGCATGTTTTTGAACTTTGTGAACCCTCCGTAGACCACAGCATTCAGGCTACTTTATGAAAAGTTCATTTTGCAGTAATTAAATGTTAGTCTTGGTCTATAATCAACAGACTTTAAGGAAGTGTTGGAAACAATCAAGCGAATTTGACCAATAACACTGAATACTGCAACTAATTTATCTTTCTTTAAATGGGAATCTAATTCATAATTAGACTTGTTCATTCACTCAGCCTCATAATGTCTAATAATTCCCACAATAAACACTTCTTTTAATTTTGTTTTTACTTTTTAAAAGTTTAGATGTGTATCCCTCACTGAGGGTATGATGATGGTGGTTAAGACTTGGTTCTAGTACTCATGAAGCTCATATTTTTACAGCACATTGCAAGAGTTAGATGCCAGAATAGAGGTTTTTCCAAGCTGCTAAGTGGGCATTGAGGAAGGAGACATTTCCTGAAGAGCAGGACAGGTCGGGGAACACTTAACACAGAGGTCGAGATTGGAACTGAAATTGAAGAATAATAGTAGGAGTAGGAGTTTAGAGAAGGGACCATGGAAAAGGAAAAGAGACAGGGAGAAAAAGGAAATACCAAATAGCAAGTGCCCAGTGGTCTGAGAAAGGATGGAAAAGTCATCAAATGTAGCTAATTTGGTATTGTTAAAGTTGAAGGTTTATACTGGAAAATGCTAAGTGTTGAGGGTAGAAAGTGAACAGGAGTCAGATAATGTAAGATTTAAAATTTTATGCTATGAAGATTGAAAATTTTATTTGATGTATATTACAGTCGGTGACATATTTTTTAAAGCGTAATTACCTCTTCAGCAGATGGTGTTCAGGTCATCCCATTGAGCGACCTACCTTTATTCCCCTTCCTGCTATCTACTGGGCCTTCGAGACTACTTACTGTATCTCTTTTCCTTGCTATCTTCTCTTCCTTAACCCCGACCCTCCTTCCTCTGCTCCCTTGTATACTTTCTTTGTTCCTACTTTCTCTCTTGCCCTTCTCCTCCTCCTAATATTTTTCCTGCATTAATGGGCTAATTTATATTACTTTGATTTTTTTCTATAAAATTTGCTATTTAAAAGTATTTCAAACATTTAGCACTATGCCAACATTCATTTTGAATTTATTTGACAATTTCAGGTATGTTTGATCCATTAAGTTTAAACATTAGTTATTTAGCTGTTGTAAAATGCGAGTTCTTCCACGTGTAACTAGAACACAATGGAAAGCAAGTCATCCATCCAAACTAATCATTTGAAAATAGAGAAATAGGAATTAAATATTCTCTCATTAAAGTGTTATTTTCCCCTAGACTTGAAAATTTTAAGGACTTAAAAATGTGTTAAACAGATAGAGAATACGTGACTTTTATGTATTTCTAGCATACTTTATTTTCAACTGCTTATTTTGGTGATGAGTATTGTTTTCATAAGGTTCTTTGAGATTCAAACATTTAAATCTACTACTGATGTACTAAATATTTTATAGGCTTTCAAGGACTGCACTTGAACATAATTGTATTTGTTTTATACAAAGCTTTTTCAGATTTTGTATATTTTTTGGATGATGATTATTTCAATAAAGGGTTCAAGAGAAAGGATAGAGTGATTGCTGTTAAAATCAGATCAATGTGGGTTTAGAGACTGCACTCTGGGGATTTAATGCGAAGTTTGGAAAGGACAGTTTCAAGGTTGGAAAAGGTGAACATTATGGCAAGGAAACTAATATGTTATTTTTGAAAGATTGTGTGAATTTCAGTTCTTAATTTAAGAATTTAATGGTGTCCTTTTATTCATCCTGATGTCAGACTTTATATATAAAAATGCCATTTTATGCTTTTATGATTCAACAACATTTATTTATATGGTTACTTTCCTCCAGTTATTATTTCTGAGTTTTAAATGAGGTTCTTTGGCAAGTTTGATCCTAGATATTTGATTTTTAAAGCCTCTAATGAAGTTGCCTGTTAATGAGACAACAGTGCCTGATAGGAGCTGGATAATGTCTCAATATTGATTGTGATGTCTGTCACAGGTTTTGAAGTACTTCTTTTTAATTCAGTGTAAAGAAATAAGGAAGTAGAGACTGGCAAATAAAGAGTACATTGAGTTTTTAAAACATAATTCATATTTATGTGTAATATTAGAAATGAGAGCTTACAAATATTAGTTCTGTTAACGGTGTTGAATTGTAAAGCCATTGCCATTATCTCTGTATTATATGTGCCTCTGAGTGTTCTAAATTTTTTATAATAGGATTCTTTTTAGTGATGTCAGCAAGGTGGTAGAATAGGAGTTTTTCACTGTTATCCCACCACAGACATTGATTTTTGTCAACCACTTATAGATGAGAGTACTTTTGTGGGAGTCCAGGAGTGTAGTGGAGAAGTCATAGCACATTGTTGGAGCAAAACCCCAAGAAAAGACACCTTGAAGAGTCTAAGAATAGTTTTACTTTTCCTGTATCACTCCTTCCCAAGGCAACTCAGCTCAAGACCCTCTTGGCCCACAATTTCTCCCTCAGAGGGAATTGAAAGCATAGAGAATGAACACCTGCCTTCCCCAGATGTACAGAACACTCACCAAAAGGCTCACTTCTTCTCACCCCACTGACAATACAGAGATGATCAGCACAGCTGGGAGGTTGGGAGAGGCTGGGAGCATAGCAGCCAGGACTTTGGAACTCACCAGAAGATGCTGTATGTTTGACTGTCTCCATCAGGAAGCCTGCCTGTGAACTATTTGGGATACCTTTTATGTGGAATCCCCAACTGGCCCATGGGCATCCCGTTACTCCACATGCTTCATCCAGTCCTACCTCGTGGCTGACTCCCCATGCACCCTCACAGGTGGCAAGAGTAAGTTTTTGCAGATGGATTGTGCATGTGCAGAAAGCCTGTTCAATTTTGCATGTTTGGAAGAAAACAAAAACTTGAGCTCCCTAGAGAACTGCCCTAGGGGAAACAAAAAGAAGGCTCTCAACACTTGGCCTGGCTTTGCAAGGTTGTGAGAGGGCATGCAATCTTAAAGCTTTCCCTGAAAGAGGGAAGGGGGGATGTGGAGCATGCACACTCATAGACAAGGTCTGAGAAAGCCTGAGATCCCTCGGTGGGCTGAAGAAGTGTTTCTCCCCTGAAGCTAATCAGTACAGACTGGAGGAGGTGATTACTGCTTCAAATGCAAGGACAGTGGTGCAAAACTTCAGGGAACACTGAAAATCAAGGAGACATGATACCACCAAAGGAACACAGTTTTCCAGCGACTAACCCTAAAGAAAGGGTTATCTGTGCCCAACAAAGAATTAAAAATCATTATTTTGAGGAAGCCAGAGAGCTGTAAGAGAATTAGTTGTATCATTTTCCAGATTTTGTTGCAATGTCTATGAACAAAATTAGATATTTTGAACAATGAAGATAGAAATTATTAAAAAAACAAATTCTGGAAGTAAAGAATACAACAAATATATGTAACAACATAAAAACATATGGAAGTGTAAAACTAACTGGTGAGGGTATGGTATCCACACTTGAAACACGAATACTGTAGTTTTGGTATATAAATCACCTTTTAACAGTAGTATAAGGTTAAAAGGTCAAAGCCTTAAAAATAACTACATTTATAATAATGTGTTGGTAGATATATAATATAAAAAGGTGTAAATTTTGATATCAAAATATAAAATTAGGGGAGAAGTGAAAGTGTAGAGGTTTTGTATGTGATGAAAGTTATCAACTTAAACTATTATAACTATAATAGTAATAACTACAGTTAACTATTACAGTAACTATAATAGTCTTAGGTAAGCCTTATGGTAACCCCAAAGCAAAACCTATAGTAGTTAACCTGAAACCTAAAAGGAAGAAAGAAGCATACCACTAAAGAAAATCATCAAATCACAAAGCATGAGAGGAAGAAGAAATATTAAACAGTCAGAAAACAATGGTGGTATAAATCAATACCAATAAACAAGTACATTTTCTGACTATAAGGACATGAAAGTAGCAGGAAGAAACCTAGAATATTCACAAATCCTTGGAAATTAAATAATACATACCTGAATAGTCAATGAGTCAGAAAGGTCAAAGGTTTAACGAAGAAATCAGTGAAATAGAAAAATATCTGGAAACAAATGAAAATGAAAACACAGCACACCAAAATATGGGGAATGGAAAAATGCAGTTCTAAGGGGGAAGTTTATAGCCATTAAGACCTACATTAAACTAAGAGAAAGATCTCAAATAAATTACCTAATGCTTTACCACAAGGAAAAAGAAAAAGAATAAGCTTAGCCACAGTAATGTGAAGGAAAATAAAAAAAGAAGATCAGAGCAGAAATAAATGAAACAGATCAGAAAAACAACACAAAAGATCAGTGAAACTAAGGGGGTTTTGAAAAGATAAATAAAATCAACAAACTTGTAACTAGACTAACCAAGAAATAAAAGGAGTTTCAACAAATACAATTGTAAATAAAAGAAGACACATTATATTTATTGCAAATAAATATATCATGAGACTATTGTGAACAATTATGTCAACAAATTGGGTAACCTAGAAGAAATGGATAAAATTATTGGAAACATAAAACCTACCAAGACTGAATCACAAAGAAATAAAA
Source organism: Suricata suricatta (assembly GCF_006229205.1). Classification (NCBI taxonomy): domain Eukaryota; kingdom Metazoa; phylum Chordata; class Mammalia; order Carnivora; family Herpestidae; genus Suricata; species Suricata suricatta. Next base: position 154,425,437 of record NC_043702.1, on the reverse strand, counting down.
AAATCTGGACAGACCAATAACAAGTAGGGAGATTGGATTCATAATCAAATATCTCCCAACAAAGAAAAGTCCAGAATGAGATGGCATCACTGGTGAATACTATCAAAATTTTAAATACTCCATACTAACATTTTTTAACTTCTTCCAAAATACTGAAGAGGAAGAATGACTTCCAAACTCATTTTACAATGTCAGCTTTGCCCTGATTATCAAGATAATAAAGATACTACCAAAAAAAAAATTACAGGTAAAGATACTTCAATAAAAAAACAATTACAGGCTGTGGAGAGCTGCCAGAAGAGCTGCTGGGGGAAGAGATGTGTGCCCTGACCTAAGATCAGCCACCTGCAGGGCTGGACAGTGTTATCACTCCCAGCTCAAGGCCAGAGACAGCTTGGCTGGGTTTTCTTCTCGGCTCCTCAGACGCTGTGCTAAAACTGCAGCTTTTGTTTTTTCTTTACCCTAGCCCCTTCAAGTGACCCTGTTTCTTAGCAACTGACCTGTGCTTTCTGCTCTTTATAAGATGCTTGTGTTTTCTCAATAAACTGAGGCTTGATCAGAAACTTTGTCTTGCCTCCATTCTCTGTGCCCCCTGCCCCCAGTTCTCACTCCCTCCTTCAGGACCTGCGTTGACTGACCTGCGGGCCAGGTCAACAGGCCAATATCCTTGATGAACATAGATAAAAAAAAAAAAAAAAACCAATTCTCAACAAAATACTAGCAACCAAAGTCAACAGTACATTAAAAGGATCCTATGACATGATCAGGTGGGCTTTATCCCTGGATTACAAGGATGGCTCAACATATGCAAATCAATAAAAGTGATACACCACATTAATAGAATGAAAGATAAAAATGATATTATTTCAGTAGATGCCAAAATACCATCGACAGAATCCAACATCCTTTCATGATAAAAACTAAAAATAAATTAGATATATAAGGTACATTCATACCTCAACATAATAAAGGCCATATGTAACAAACGTGTCGCTTACATCATAGTCAATGGTGAAAAGCAGAACATTCTAAAGTCAGTAACAAGACCAAGGTGCCCACTCTTGTCACTTACATTGAACTTATTATTGGAAGTCCTAGCCATAGCAGTTAGGCAAGAGAAATAAAAGGCATGCAAATCAGAAAGGGAGAAGTAAACTGTTTTGTTTGCAGATGGTGCAACCTTATATATAAAAAATTCTAAAGACTGTGTAAAAAAAACAACTAATGAATAAATACAGTAAAGTTTCATGATATAATTGACACATAAGATCACACATAAGATTGTGTTTCTGTACACTAACAATGAACTATCTGATAAGGAAATTAAGAAAACGATCCCATTTGTGATGGCATCAAAACAAATAATATATTTAGGAATAAATTCAACCAAGAGGTGATGGCCTATAAAATAAAAACTATAAAACACTGATGAAAATATTGTAGAGAATGCATATAAATGGAAAGATATGTCCTGTTCCTGGGCTGGAAGAAGTAACATTAAAATGTCCATTGTGCTCAAAGCAATCTATAGATTCAGTGCAATCCCTAACAAAATTCCACTAAAGTTGGAAAAAAAGACCAGGACAGAGGATGATTGCACACAGAGAACAGAAGGCCGTGTGAAGATGGAGGCAGAGATTTGAGTGTGTTGGTCACAGCCAAAGAATTAGAGCTGGAAGAAGCCAGAAACAGATTCCTCCCTGTAGCTTCCTGTAGGTTTGAGGCTCTGTCAACCCTCCAGAGAGAGAGTGGTTCTTGATTTTGGTTCAGTGAAACTGATGTTGAACTTCTTGCCTCCAGACTTCCAGAGAATATATTTATATTGCTTAAGTCAAAACAATTTTTCATTCTAAGAATTAGGTAACGAGAAAGTTACACCAGTGTAGATGTTTTGATGTCTGATTAACTAGCCAATTTCTGTTAGTGATTATGACTTCTACCCTCAAATTTCTAGATTCATGCAATTTATAAATTTTTGGTCTAAATTAATGAAAGTGCATTGTTACACTGATATCAAAAACTCCACTTCATCAAAGACATCATTAAAAAGTAAAAAGGACAAGTTGTATAATAGGCTAATATTCCAAAATTATTAGGGATTATTATAAGTCATTAAGAAAAAGATACTTTCACAGACTGACACAAAAATTAGGATTAGGTTATGGGTGCTGTTACAATAGAATAAAAATATAGGTCCTTAGCTTACCAGAAGGCATGATTGATGTTTACTCATGTTATTCAGTGGCAAATTATATGGCAAAATAGTTATTTCTAGAAATATGGGAAGCAGTACGTGTATGTAATTTCTGGATTTGAGCGGAAGGTGAAAGAACAATAGTTTTTGTTCATCTCATTTGCTGTTGGATTTAACATAGATCACAAAAAAAGATGAAATTTGAATTGGCACATGTACGAGCAAGAATGAATAGGAATACAGGACATTCAGCAGTGGGGCTTGAAAAAGGCAACTGTTTCTTCAGCAAATAATAAGAGAGTATGAGAACCACTTGAGAAAACTTTGAGTGACCTTCTCCTATTAAAGCTCACCCTTTTGTCAAAGACCAAATTAAGAGTATGATTTCAACACCTATTGTTAATTATCTTCAGTGGATTATTGTGCCTTAGGCAAATGAACTTTAACTTGAACTTGGGCGTTAAGACAATGAGGCCAAATAAAAGTTCTTGATTAGATAAAATGATTTCAGGGCAAAAACTCAAGGTTGTGGTTCACCTGACAAGCAAAAATTTAAAGTGCCTAACCGTTAATTTGAGGGAGAATAAACAAGAGACTAAAGAAATAGATCTATACAGAAGAAAAACAGAATTCTGAGTGTGATTATAGGCATATGAAGAAGATTGGTACTAGGTAGATGTGAAGCCTGTTAAATTTCAAGAAGAGCTATACTTCCCAAAAGAATGAGGAGTCTGTGACTCAGGCTTCCACTGATGCTTGGACCAGTAAATATTTCCTACACTAGCTTAAAAACATCTTCCTCCGCATCCCTCCCCCGCTTCCCCTTTCAGACAAGCCTTTTGCAGATATTTAGGGCATATAAGAAGGTGAAGTGCAAGTTGATAGCCAGCAAGTCTGAAAATTTTCAAAACAGTTGTGGAATTGGGTAATGCAATAAGAAGAGATGTAAAATATATGGACATTTTAAGTTTAAGAACTAGACTAGAAGTTTGTAATGTTGGACCTCCTGGCTGGCTCATTCAGTGGAGCATGTGACTCCTGAGCTCTGGGTTGTGAGTTTCAGCCCCATGTTGAGTGTAGATATTACATAAAAACAAAATCTTAAAAAAAAATGTTACGTTGATTTTATGCCTCCAATATGTAGCTCTGTGTTCTTGACCAAAAAATCTTATCTCTCTTGTGAAAATTTAGTTAATGACATGTCAATTAACCATTTCACAATTTTGTTTTGAGAATAAAATGAAAGGGATCAAATATTCTTTGACAATGTTGCAATAATATAAAGCAAAACTTAGCCAGAAAGTTTGGACTGTAGTATCTATCAAACTGATACGTCATGTAGCTTTTTATCACCTAATTTGTTTAGCTCATTAGAATAGCTGGCTACCTTGTTTTGAAATCGTAAGATATGTGCATATGATTATTTTACAATTTAGTCACTGAAAATTTAAACAAAAGCACATCTTTTTCTTTTTGGATAGCTTCCAGATGGGATGGTTTTTAATACCTAGGATAGATGAGAAAACAAGAGACCATTGTTTTACCAGATTTTTACAAATTTTAATTGTGGCAGGTCAAATAAGTAATTAAGGCAAAACATGAAACTTTAAAAATTAGAGGGTTTGAAGTTAAAAATCTAAGGGAAGCCCAATGGATATGTGGCTTAGGGGCGCCTGGGTGACTTGGTCAGTTAAGCATCTGACTCTTGATCTCAGGTCAGGTCTTGATCTCAGGGTGGTAAGTTCAAGCCCTGATTTGGGCTTTGAGCTGAGTGTGGAGCCTGCTTAAAAAAATGGCATTTAAAGTGAATTTACATTCTGGGCACAGCAAATTGTAAATTTTTTAAACCACAGACTGAGTGAAGCATAAGATGTGAATGTGCGTATATTTCCCCTAGGGCTTCATGAATGTTTTCTAGGGCTCTCTCAAAGGTCAAAACCACTCTGAGCAGTGCCGTGTCAATTAAAACAGTCTAAATTGAAGTGCATTTTGGCATTCATTCAATTACTCTGAATAATATGGGCTGCCTGAAAGGGTCAGTCATTTTCAGGAGTCTGAACTAGGGACCAATTTTCCAAGTTTGGTTTATCATTCAAAATAGAGGCTCGAGCTGTCTTGACATATTTAAAACAACAACTAAAATTTGTTTCTTGCCCATGCCGGATGCATGTCTGATGAGCTGGCCTGGGGGTTCTGCTTCATTTCCTCACAGTGCTCACTCTGGAATCCAGAATAACGTATCAGCTGCAATCTGAACATTGGTGGCCACTATAGTTGAGGGAAAAAAGAAATTGTCAAAACATGCACCGGCTATTACGGTGTCTGCTGGGAAGTGACACAGAGTCTTCCACTCTCCTTTCTTTGACAGCAGACTTACGGAGCCGTGACCGAGGTCCATAGCACAGAAAGTTTAAGCCTCTTACAGGCGGGAGAACGAATGGAGCATAATAGCCCAATACCGTGGGCTTTTTATAGGACATACTTAACACTTATATTCCAAACGACTGCTTCTGCCCATAGAATATTTTTATTTCAGCATAAACACCTAAGACTGTTTTACTCAAGTCCTCAACTTAGTATTTAGCAAATTGTTGTGCTCCTCCGTTAAAATAACAACAAAACCCAAAACCATCATTCCAACAATCTGCAGACAGAAATAAAGTTTTGTTTCTAAATCATTTTTATGGTTTTCTATTCATTCTTATGGCTAATTTATGGTTCACATGGGGTACTGATTAGATGACTCGGAAATGTTGCAGGTGCCACGGGGACCATTTCATCTCTGCCAGAAACTGGTGCCATTAATAGTGCTCACCTATCAACACTCACACTATCTTGGCAAAGACTAGAATCCCTAAAGCATTGGCTGGCAGGCAATGCCACTTTGGGATAGCTCAGAATTATCACCAGAGAGCTGCTGTGTGAAAGCTGAAAATAAAAGAGGGACTCAGGATGTCAGTGTGAAAATAAGGATGGGTTTTGTTAAGTCCAACATCTGAGGATCAAAGACCATTTTTATACATTTTTCAATCTAAAATGTTCTTAATTTTACATAATGACTACAGATTGAACTTTGTATCAGCAGAAAATGACCTCTTTAAAGTTAATATTTAAACATTTTAATGGTTTTAATCTTGAATCTTCAATATATTCATAACCTGCTTTCTTTGTATTTTGAGGCATACTCCTGTCTATTAGTGTCATTCTCTGCTTTTATTTCCTAATTCCAGTTAACATACAGTGTTATATTACTTTCAGGTTTACAATACAGTAATTTAACACTTCCATACATCACCCCGTGTTCATCACGCAGTGCCCGCCTTAACCTCATCCTCTATTTTACCCATCCCTCCAACCACCTTCCCCTCTGTAACCATCAGTTTGTTCCTTAGAGTTAAGAGTCTGTTTCTTGATTTGCTCCCCTCCTTTTTCCTCCCTTGCTCATTTGTTTTGTTTACTTTGGTCAGAAAAGACATGACACATGTTCAGTTAGATTTACTTGAAGGAATTTTGTGGGTTTTTAAAAAATGATTATTTATTTTGAGAGAGAGACCAAGAGAGCACACATGAACTTGAGCATGAATGAAGGAGGGGAAGAGAGAGGAGAGAGGAGAAAGGAGAGAGGAGAGAGAGAGAGAGAGAGAGAGAGAGAGAGAGAGAGAGAGAGAGAGAGAGAGAGAAATCCTAAGCAAGTACCACTCTGAGTGTGGAGCCTGACACTGGGCTGAATCTCATGACCCTGAGACCATGACCTGAACTGAAATTAAGAGCTCAATGCTTAACCAACTGAGCCATCCAGAAGCCCCTGGAACTTTATATTTCTAACAGCGTTTTAAGCTATATTGCTATTTATCATTTTGTCCCTAAAGGTGAGCTGCTGGAATGTAGGGAAATATTTATTTATTTTGGCTGATTTTTAAAAATCCAGTTTATAACTTAAGCATCATGTTAATTCTAAAAATTTCTCTGTTTAATTTTTCTACATGATCTATTATATCATTTGTGAAAAATATTTTTTTCTGCATCTTTAAATTCCTTATTTTTTGTTTTCTCTACTTCATTGCCTAGGACATCTCATCCATCCATTCAGCAATATTGATTGAACATCTGTTATATGCCACAAACTGTTCTAGGTACTTGGCGTATACCTGAGAAAGGGAAATGGTAAAATATCCCTTCCCTCTTAGAGTTTAAAACCGAGGCAACAATAAACGTAAAACCTATCACATACTAAATCATGGAGCACATTAGAAGGTAAAATGATATGGATAAAAGGGGAAGTAACACAGATCGGGAGGGGCGCCTGGATTTGGAAGTGCAGAGGGGAGAGAGAACAGGTTGCAGTTTTAAATAAAGCAACAAAGTGAAGCCTCACTAAGGTGGTGGCAACCAGTCAGGCAAGCGCTCAAATGCCTTGCGGTGGAAACCATAAAACCCCAGGAAGGAGAGGGCACCACAGACCGAGGAACAGCCAGCGCAAAGTCCAGAGGGAACCAAGAGACAGAAGAAAAGAATAGTGCATCAGAAAAGCACCAAGCGGAAACAGGAGGCACACAGATCGTGTGATGCTTTGTGGGCTATTGTAAGCTTTGAACTCAAAGAGAATGGAGAGTCATTGGGGATTTGAGCAGAAAGGTAAATTTAGAGAAGGTCTCTCTGTAGGGTCACTTCATATCTTTTTAATTTGAATTATTTTCTATTAAGACGTAATAAGTTTATTCATTAAAATTATTCATTTAAGTTTGGCTTATTGATGGTGCTCTATTCTTTAATAGATACTTTTAACTTTAATGTTTATTTTTGAGAGAGAGACACAGAGCATGAGCAGGGAGAGGGGCAGAGAGAGGGAGACATAGAATCTGAAGCAGGCTCCAAGCTCTGAGCTGTCAACACAGAGCCAGACGTGGGGCTCGAACTCACAGACTGTGAGATCATGACCTGAGCAGACACTTTACCAACTGAGCCACTCAGGTGCCCCAATGTTGCTCTATTTTTTAAAGTAGAGAGTTTTAGGCAGAACTATTCTTGGTAAGTCAAAATAAATCAATTTATATTAAAGTCTTAGGGGATTAAAAATTTTTTTTCATTTCCTTTCAAAATGCTTTGTTGCTTTATATTGTGAAATATATACATGAGAATATGTATATATACATGATATATATGTAGAGACTTAATAATAGAAAGTAATATGCCCACATCCAACACAATATATTATTTGGATTTGACACTTCAGTGAACCCATACTGTGTTTATTCTTTTATAACTGGCTCGCTAACAACTATGTTGTCAGTATTCATCTATAGGTATCCATATAGCCATTCTTTTATTCTTTGTTTCTCTCTCTTTTTTTACATGAGGATACATTTTAATACCAAATGTCAGGAGTTATCTCTTGGTGGGGGTTAAAGGTGACTGTTTATTTTCTTCCTTTTAATACCACCTTTAATATTTTAATAATGTACCATGTTAAACTAAAATTAATAGAAATGATGTGTAGTTAAATAGTTTTTTATATATGATCTATATTGTCACTTATTTTGTCATTCTCCTTTTGGAGTTTGAGCACCTAAAGGTACCTGACATTAATGCATGTGATTGTTACATCATCTGTTTCTGGGAGTGCCTTTTAAAGACTGAAACCCTTTTTTAGTTAGAACTTTCTGAACAGCCTTACTAGATATCTTTGACATATAAAATTTGTAAATATTTAAGATGTACAACTTGATGTTTTGGTATATGTATGCATTGTGAAAAGATCACTACAATCAAACTAATCAGCATATCACATTTACACAGTTTCCATTTTGTGTGCATGTGTCAAGAAGATCATCTATAAATTTCAAGGAAAAACTAAATCTATCCTGATCATGTTGTAGATGCCATCACTATAACTTTTTAGCTGACATAACTTTGACTAGCTCGAGTCAACCACCATTCTACTCTGCTTCTATGAATTTAGCTGTTTTACATTCTGCAAAGTGAGATCGTGCAGTATTTCTTTCTGTGTCTTCCTTATGGTACTTAGCATAAGGTTCTCCAGCTTCACCCATGTTCTTACAAATGGCAGGATTTCTTTCTTTGTTAAACATGACTAGTATTCTATTGGATATACAGGTTTCTCCTGCTATCCAAAAGTAGAGTGTTCCCATGAAACTCTTCCTAAGCCAGAGTGGCATAAAGTATAGAAACAAGTAACACTAATTATATGGAAAAATATTTGATCATTCTCAGACCCAACAAGTAACCTCATGTAGGCGAATGCTGTTTTCACTTTTTGCCTTTTAGCATAAAAGTAAAAGTCGTTTTCAGATTTGTCAATGAAAGAAGGTATTAATACAGGTCTTTCGTAAAAGTAAAGTGGTGTAACACAAACTTTTGAATAGCCGGGGATACGTAAACACACAGTTGTAGATTTGCACAATATGCATATGTCACATTTTATTGATCCATTGGTGCACACTTTGGTCGAGTAATACTGCAATGATTGTGAGGGTGCAGATATCTCTTTAAGATACTGATATTGTGGGTATACACCCAGACGTGGAGTTGCTGGATCATATGGTAGTTCCAGTTTTAATTTTTTGAGGAATCTGCATACTGTCTTCCATACCGGCTGTAATGACGTACACCACTGCTGTACAAGGGCTCCCTTTTCTCCATACCCTTGTCAGTGTTTGTTAATGTTTGTTAACTTTTTTCTTTTTGATAATAGCCATGCTGACTGGTATGAGGTGATCTCTCAGTGTGGTTTCGATTTGCATCTCCCTGATGAATAGAGATGTTGAGCAGTATGTAATATTTTTAGATTGTCTTCGTTCACTTATGCACTTAAGTTTCCTTCGTGTGTTTCTGTGGCTCAATAGCTCATTTCCTTTAGCTCTGAATACTGTTCAATTGTCTGTATGTATCACAGTTTACTTATTCCTTCATCTACAGACACACATCCTGTTTGCTTCTAAATATTGTGTGGACATAAGTTTTCCACTCTTTGGGGTAGCTACAAAGGAGCATGATTGCCTTGTGGTATGGTGAGAGTGCGTTTAGAGAGCCAGGCAGTGGGTAGAGCTGGGGCCATTTACACCTGCACTGGATCTCGGTGCCGACATTCTTGATGGTGCTTGCTGGGGCTTTTTCGGTCCTGAGAGGGCATTAGTTCCAGGTCAGGGAACTGAAATCTCTTAAATCAAAAATGATGGCACCATTGGTGGTGAAAGCTCCAGGAGGATCTCCAGCAGATGTGATGGGTGTTGGTTTCTCAGTGGTTAAAGGTGCTGGGTTCCTTTGCAAGCAGGACTCTGGTGTCCACAGCTGTGAACACTGATGTCCTTGGGAGTAAAAGTCACAGGTATCTGTCGCAGCTGCTTTTCAGACCCACATGAGGAAGGCCGCTAGGATCTTCTGCAGATCAGGGTAGTGTGGCCTGTAGTGTCATTTGCCATGTGGTTAATACTAATAGCCTGCCCTTCTTTGTTTTTAGTGGGTTAAGCCACATTGAACTCCCTACTGATCTGGATAGGGTGAAGCTGCAGCAGGTCCTTCAGGCAGTGCCTAGAAAGGTGAGCAAGTTCGATGCTCACCTTGGTTTCCTTTTCCTCTTCCTGAAAATCTTGTGGGTGGAGACCCACTTGGCACTGCTCTGTACTGACCTAGGAAATAGAAAAATGTAGGTGAAATGACATTTTTCTTTCACCCTTTTCTTGTTGTTGTTCTCTCCCTCACTGTGTTGCTATCACTTCTGGAATAGACTACGGAGCTTCTCTAGAGCTGTTTGTGTTCATAGATAGTTGTCCAGCTGTTGTGTTTTGTGGCGTGATGAGGGTAAGATCTCTGATGTTGCCACCTTGTTGACATCACCTCCTAGAACTTTTTTCATTTATTCATTTTCACTGCTATGGAGTGAATCAAATGCCAGCATTTGATTATAAATACAATTATCCACCCCACCATGACAGACATCTTGTGTTATGTATTTATGAACTTTGGCTCTTCTGAACAGCATAGCTATAAATATTCTCTTTCTTGTCTTTTGGTGCTCAAACACAAAGTTTTTGTGAGGGGATTCTTCTGTTATTTTAGCTTTGGAACACTCCTGTGGCTACAGCCATTTGACGGCTCAACTGGATCCAGAGGGCGCAAGATGATCTCACTTAATCTGTTTGGCAGTTGATTTTGGCTATTAGTTAAGACATATCAGTTATCCTCAAAATTAACAAAATAAGAGTAGCTTACTGTTTCCTGTGATTTTTATGGTTGGCAACCTGTTCGGGCTTTTGTGTTTCTAGCGTGGTAGTAGTTATGAGGTTGGAGTCATCTGATGGCTTGAGTGGGTATGGAGGATCTATGAACGCCTCACAGCCTGCCTGGCAGTTGGAGCAGACTGTTGGCTGGAACAGTGTAGATCTTCCCTAGGCAGGGTACTTTCTACTTCAGTAAACTGGATTAGGAGTTTTCACACCATGTGGTCTTGAAATTCCAAGTAAGTGAGGGCAGACTGCACAAAGACTTGAACATCCTAAACTCTGTAGCCCACCCAACCTCGCTTCCAGCAGATTATTGGTTAAAACAAGACTCCTGTCCAGTCCAGTGTCAGGGGATGGGGAAGTAGGTTTCTATCGATGGAAGTAGTGGCAGCCCATTGTGGAGATGTATTCAGTCCTCCTACCAAAGTGTGAAAGGATTTTTGCTTTAAAGTCTACTTTGTCTGATAGTCTGATAGTACATCTGCTTTATGTATACATAAAGTGCGCAATATTTTCCTGGTTCTGTTTTGGTCACCAAAGTTTAATCTTTCCTTTTCCTTCTGCTTTAAAAATATTTGTGTTTAAACTTTCCTTTGTTATATTTTTAAAACTAATTTGTATGTTTAAAAATTTTTTTAATGTTTTATTTATTTTTGAGAGAGAGGGAGAGACAGCATGAGCAGGGGAGGTCAGAGAGAGAGGGAGACACAGAATCTGAAGAAGGCTTCAGGCTCTGAGCTGGCTGTCAGCACAGAGCCCGATGCGGGGCTCGTACCCACGAACTATGAGATCATGACCTGAGCTGAAGCCGGACGCTTAACCAACTGAGCCACCTAGGCACCTCTAATTTGTATGTTTAAACACTGTTTTTCCTGTGAACTAGTTTGAGTGTTGGAACACTAATCCTCATGTTATGTGATGTTCTATGTCTCTGTTGCTTGGATTCACTGATACTTGATTGGACAGAATTTCAGGATAAATGTCAATTTTGTCTTCAGATTTAGCCAACATCCTTGCTGACAGAAAGCACTAAAAAAAAAAAAGGTACGTATCGTCTTTGGTCATGTACAGAATTTCTCTTTATGTAGGAAATAGTACAACTAAAATTTGTGTTTGATTGCTTGCCAGTTTTTTTTTTCCCAGAAAAACTGTCATGCTTTTTAATAGTATTAATAGCCTCTTCAATAGAAAATACCATCCTCAATAGAAATTTCTGAACCTCTGAAAGTTAATTTTATTTAACTATACCATATTAGTAAACATCAAATTTTCTCAGACTAAAAGTTTTTAACAACATATCTTTATGTAAAAAGTAATTTTCTTTGATTTCCTTCAAGCAATTTTACCAGAAATGCCTAATAGTTGACAAATTTAAAATGAAGTCTTACTTTTGAGGTTGAATATATTTTGCCCCTGTTTCCTGCTATATTTTACATCTTGAAAGGCAGTTTTAGCAACTATATTCTTAAGTACTTATGAGATATTGGACAACGTGTTATTTTTGTGATTCCAAAACTATTTTTTATTTTATGTTTGGTCTCAAGTTTCTTAAACCTATCTTTCTTAATTTCTAAGCAGTGAGTACACTAAACTAAACCAGTGTGGTTGCAGAGCTGGATTAGTGAGCCCAAGAGCTCTGACAAAGTTGTTTCAGTTAGCAGGGAAGTTACCTGCGTAACACTCATGCCCTACACACTAACAAGACCCCAGGGAAAGAGCAGCACCCTGATTATAAGTCAGTATTTTCTCTGGAATACTATTGAAAACAATTGCCTTGAATTTTTTTCCCTCAAAATACACTTGAATATATTCTTCTGTTAGCTATTGGTAATACCATCTGTGAAATCGTAACTAAATTGTGGATCTGAGAAGATCGCATCTCCTAGAAGATTGGCTAAAAGAAAATCAACAGTTTTCTGAGGACCTAGTTGGGGTGGACTAACAAATTTGTGGATTTACTTTGCCTGAGGCACAGTAGAGTAACGGGAATTTGTCATTTTTTGAAAAGGTCAGCATTAGTAGTCGTGGACAAACTGAGATCAAGTATTCCTCCTGAACACATAATAAGTCTCAAAGCCAGACCTCTGGCCTTCGCCTTCTCCAGGAGAGAGAACCCCTGGAGAATAAGGGATCTTAGTAGTCCGGACATTCCAGCATCAGCCAGAGGGCTTCTGATGTGGCTCCGCCCCCCCCCCCTTTTTTTTTTTTTTTTTGCTTTCAGACTAGGTATTTCAAGCATCATCAGTCAGCCTCTGGCTGACCATTAAGCAGCAGTGGGAAGGTAAAAGAGGCCCCTGCCCATGTAACTGAGAGTTAACAGTATTTACACACCTCTATTATTCTGTTAGTCTCACAAATAGTCTTATTAAAATGATGCTCTAACAAACTCCACCCCAACTAGCTTCAAAAAAAAAAATACAAGAGCCAACTTCATTATCAGCAAACTGCAGGCTTTGCCTGAGTCTCTGGAGCAGGTGACAATTTGATTTTTAAGTAGCTTACTGATACTTTGCATTGATGTAGCACCATACAAATGAAATCTCAGAGTGCTCTACAAAACATTAATTAATGACAGCTCATAATATCCACGGATGATGGTACATTTTGCAGCTATCCTTTTAGAGATGAAGTTTCCAGGGGTTAAGAGACTTGATAGAAGTCACACTTCAAAAGCAGTTGTGAAGCTATGAACTGACTTCAGAATTTGAAACTATTAATTTCTAGCACTATCAACTAGGAGTCATTTCTTCTTCTTGCATGTTAATAACCAAAATGATCAACATGTTATTCTTTGAGGTTTTTATTTAAAGCAAAATTAGCATAATTAGGAAGTAAAGGGGTCAGTGTTTCAGAAAAGCCTTCTAAATAGGTGTGATAATGGCTGTAACTTTCTACTTGATGCAGAAAAAGTTAAATTTAAAAATGGGGGTGTTTATTCTAAGACACATTAAACAACTAAATGGAGTTGATCACGCCTTTTGTTGCTACCATTTAATTGCTGGGGCACAGTTAATTGCTGGAGATGATTACTGAATCCTGCTGAACTTTCATTTTCTCATCTGTGAAAATAGAGATAGGATCTAACTCAGTTAAAACATAGTTAACAGGGGTGCCTGAGTGGCTCAGTTGGTTGAATGTCCACCTTGAGCTCAGTCATGACTCGTGAGTCATGAGTCATTTCTCATGGTTTGTGGGCTCGATCCTCGCATCAGCTTTCTGCTGTCAGGGCAGAGCCTACTTGTAGAGAGATTGTCTCTCTGTTCCTCTCTCTCTGCCCCTCCCTGCTCACACACACTTGCTCAAAAATTGATAAACGTCAGAAACAAATGCATAGCACACACAGATGTATGAAGAAGAATGCCAGGTTCTTATCACAAATGTATTCCATTTCCCCGATGACTCAGAAAAATAAACTGGAGTTTTCTGCCTTTCTGTACTTAATTTTTAAAAATATGTAATCATGTGAATGTCATAAAATGTAAAATTTACCAAGAGTATAAAATTTGAAAATTACCTACCTCTTTTGGTTGCTCCAACACCATCTAGATATCTTCCAAAAGGAACCTCAAAATTTCTTAAGTATATTTCCAAATTTAGCTAAGAATTTACAAACATACTTTACTCATGCACTTGCATATGCAACCAAAATTGTTAAATCTAATACGTACTGTTCTAAAGATCACTCTCACTTCATGTTATGTGTTAGATATTATTTCATGGTAGTGTGTTTAGAACTATTCTTTTTTTTTAATTTTTTTTACATTTATTTATTTTTGAGAGACAGAGAGAGACAGAATGTGAACAGGGGAGGGGCGGAGAGAGAAAGGGGCACAGAATCTGAAGCAGGCTCCAGGCTCTGAGCTAGTGGTCAGCACAGAGCCTGATGCGGGGTTTGAACCCACGAACTGTGAGATTATGACCTGAGCTGAAGTCGGACGCTCAACCGACTGAGCCACCCAGGCGCCCCTAGAGCTATTCTTTTTAATAGCTGTATATTCTTTTTAGTGAATAAATCATTAACCAGTAGCATAACATTAAGGTTCCCCCCACACACACTCCATTCTTACCTTTTATGACTGGTGGAATGAATATCCTTGTACATATTTCATGTTGTTTGTATGCAAGTATATATATGTGTGTATATATATAAACAGGATAAATAACTTATCAAAATGACTGTGTATATTTTTGACAGATATTCCTGAATTGTGTTATACGGAAATTGTCAAATTTGACAGTCCTACCTGTTTCTCCTTACCCCTGCCAGTATCATGCACTGTCACATTTCTGTTTTGACTTTCCTATCTTATAGGTATCAATGTATTTCATTTATATAATGCAGAATAAAAACATATTAAGATTAGGAAACATGTAGGTAAACAACAATATTACCAAGAACAAAAAGGATAATTTCTTTTGTTGCTTGATTTTAACTATTTTGTATATAATCCTTAATATACCACATGCCCAATATCATCATATGAAATTGGAGCCATCTTGGCTTATATTATTTAGGTAAATATAATTCTCAAAAACGCCATCTAAATACCATCAATTCTGGGACTCCTGGGTTGGTTAAGCATTGACTTCAGCTCAGTTCATGATCTCACGGTTTATGAGTTCGAGTCCTGCATTGGGCTTTGTGCTGACAGCTTAGAGCCTGCTTCAGATTCCGTACCTCCCAACCTCTTTCTCTGCCCCTCCCCTGCTCAAGCTCTGTCTCTCTCTGTCTCAAAAATAAACATTAAAAAGTAAAAGAAATACCATCAATTTTATGTTAAGTTTTATATGGTATTTATATAATACCAGACTGTTTAATCGTCCCTCGGCTATTAAAATGTTTCTAATTTCATTTAGTGAAATTTAAAGTATATTTATTGGGATTTATATTTGAGATGTTTGACACAAAATTTTAAATACTATATTGAATTGTTGCAGGAATGAAAGTTTAGTTCTTGTGAGTTGGTTTCATTTGTATGTAGCTATCAGCTGAAAAGCACATTAATTTTTACTTGGTAAAAGCAGTTGGAGCACTGTGTGTGTGTGTGTGTGTGTGTGTGTGTGTGTGTGTGTATGTGTGTGTACTTGTGTAGAGTAAGCACTGTTTATGTTATTCTTGGCTTCTTAATGGAAATTGTAAAAAAATGATGTTCACCAGTGTCACCTTTGTTTTCATGAGACAGCGTTTTCAGTTAACATTGCTGTTCTAACAGATTGGAATTGACATGCATGAAATTGATGTTTATTTTACATGCATGTCAGTTGAAGGTTTTAAGTAATTATTACTATAATTCTTTGACCTCAATTATGCTGATAGTTCATACATAGTATTTTTTATAGCCTGGATAAGCTCTGTAATTGAATTCCTCGCCTACTTCACTTTCTTCTTTTTAAATAGAGTTCTCAAATTTTCCTGTTTTTGTTCTATTATTGATAAAAGAACCTTAATACGAGCACACAGAGGTGGGGGTGCAGGTGCAGAATGGATTGGCGGCAAAGCTCACCTTTGCAAGCTTAAGGTTTCTCTAATTCATTTAAATCTTGCATTATTTGTAATATTCCATATTATCTCCTTGTTTTAGAGGTGTTTCTGCTCACATAATTGCATAAAATTGATGCTCAGTATTATATGACATTCTTTGTGTGACTTTTCAGATTCTTGCCACATATAAGTCCATCTTGTGAGAAGGGTGTTAGGTGACATAAATGGACAGTTCACTGGATCATTTAACTGATTTAGTCTAAGCCTTTTTAGGTAAAAAGCTAACACTTTTTTTTCTTTTTACTAAATCATTAAATAAAACAATTGATTTGATTTGAAAAAATAGATATGAGGGGCTCCTGGATGGCTCAGTTAAGTATCTGGCTTCAGCCCAGGTCATGGTCTCATGGTTCGTGAGTTCGAGCCCCGCTTTGGGCTCTCTGTCGTCAACACAGAGCCCACATTGGATTGTCTACCCCCCATCTCTGCTTCTTCCTTGCTCATGTGTGTGTGCTCCTCTCAAAAAAATTTAAAAAGAAATAGATTTGAAACCCAGCATGACATTCAGACTGTTCAGTTATGCTCTGGGTCAAATTTTCATATTTGAATGAAGAACAAAAATTTTCCCTAGATATTTGCTTTATACTACTGTACCCTACACTAGAGTTTCATGATAATTTATTGTGATAATGAATGCTTGCTCTTCCCAGGCTTTATATTTCTTTATCTAAGAGCAGTTTTATTCCATAACAGAAGTAGACACTCCTTGAAGACCAAAATTGCTTGTCTGTGGTCTCAGTCCATTGCTGGTCTTCCTTCTTAGGTATCATCCAAAGGTCAGTGGTAGCCTAACACTATGTCACAGTGCTTATGCCATTGACCTTGTTTCATTATGTAGGCAGTTTATCATCTCACATCACAAGAAGGGTGAGTACAGTACAGTGAGTTGTTTCAAGAGACCACATTCATATAACTTAGTGTAGCACATTTAAAAAATTGTTTTAATAGTAGTTGTTAATCTCTTACTGTGTTTAATTTATGAACTAAACTATTTTGTGTGTGTGTGTGTGTGTGTGTGTGTATCTATGAAAAGTCATAGAATATATAGGATTTGGTACTATCTGCAGTTTCAGGCATCCACTGGAGGTGTTGGGACACATCCCCTGCACTTAAGGGGGACTACTCTGTCATACTCTTGGTTCTACAATCCTCAGACGCCTCATACATTTTTCTGGTTAGTTTGGCAAGAAAATACTGAAGATATACACATACCAGGGAACCCATGACAATGGACAAAACTGCAGTAACCAGTTAAAATAACTAGAGTAAACCCCAGGGAGTTTGATCACCTGTAACATCTCTGGAAATAACTAGCACTACCTAAATTAAATTACTGTGAACTTTTAAAAAATCTTGGTGCTTGGGTTTGTACCTTGAGAGATTCTGATGTAATTAGTCTGGGTGGGCAGAGTGTTATATGTTGGTCAGTATGTGTATATATATCCCAAGTGATTCTAACAATTCCCACAATAACTTTTTAGATCCATGTTGTTTCCATTGTTTAGTGTCTCTCAGACTTTACGATGCATTAAAATCACCTGGAGGGCTTGTTAAAACAGAGCATGATGGGCCTGCCCCCAGAATTTCTGATTCAGGAGGTGTAGGGCCTGGGAATTCATATTTTAACAAGTTCCCAGATGGTACTGATGCTGTACGTTAGGGACTACACTTTGAGGATTATAGTTATGGAAGATCAAAGAAGCCCACAGGCTCGAAGGGAAATAATGACCTTTCCAAGGTCACACAGCCGCTAAAAGAACTGGGATTTGAAACTGTCATTCTACTTTGAAGTCTGATTTTTTTTTAAACTAGAGTAGTGTGTTACACTTTATAAATTACTTTTGTATCTATTATCTCAAATCATGCTTGAAAAAACAGGGCTGGCAGGGACTGTTATTGTGTCATTGTGAAGAAATTTAAGCTCAGATACCTGAAGTGATTTCCACATGACTACATAGCCAGTAAATAAAAGAGAGTAGAAATTAATCAAGATACATATCTTTAAATGTCTTTCCATTATTCCAAGCTGTTATAATCAACCAAAATGAATTTGTCTCATACTTTAGGTAAGAGATTTTTATAATGCACAAGTATTTTGTATTAACTAAATTCTGATTTGGTGGTGTGACATTTATAATAGACATTTATATTAATATTAGAACCATTTATATTACAGACATTTGCAACAGTATTTAGTAATAAATGTTTGTCTTAATTTCAGAATCTCTATTAGAATAAGTTATGCAAAAATCATCATATATTCTGGAAATATATTTACTTAGAAGATTTACAGCTTCTAAAATATCTGTGATGAGTTGATTTGGAAATATAAAGATTGACTCATTTATTTAAAAACCTATGGTTTCTGTTTTTGAAGTGCCAATACATAAGTACATATTGTTTCTTTTCTGGCTATTGTATATATTTTTTTCTAAGCATTCAAAGTACACATACCCTGTAGAAGAGATGTTTAAATAATGTATTTTATTTTATTTTGTTTTATTTTCTATTATAGTTTGTTGTCAAGTTAGTTTCCATATAACACCCAGTGTTCATCCCCATAAGTGACCTCCATGCCCATTACCTCCATTCCCCTCTGCCCCATTAGGCCTCAGTTTGTTCTAATCATTCAAGAGTGTCTCATGATTTGCTTCCCTCCCTTTCCCCAACTATTTTTCCCCATTCCCCTACCCCATGTTTCTCTGTTAAGTCTCTCCTGTTACACTCATAAGTGAAAACATATGGTATTTGTCCTACTCTGCCTGACTTATTTCACTTAGCATGACACCCTCGAGTTCCATCTACATTGCTAGAAATGGCCAGATTTCATTCTTTTTCATTGCCATGTAGTATACCATTTTATATATGAGCCACATCTTCTTGATCCATTCATCAGTTGTTGGACATTTAGGCTCTTTCCATGATTTGGCTGTAATTGAAAGTGCTGCTATGAATATTGAGGTACATATGCCCCTATGCATCAGCACTTCTATATCCCTTCGGTATATCCCTAGCAGTGCTGTTGTTGGGTCATAGGGGAATTCTATGGTTAATTTTTTGAGGATCCTCAACACTGTTTTCCAGAGTGGTTGAACCAGTTTACATTCCCAGCAACAGTGTAGGAGAGTGCCCATTTCTCCACATCCTCACCAGCATCTATAGTCTCCTGATTTGTTCATTTTAGTCACTCTGACCAGCGTGATGTGTATGGTTTTGATTTGTATTTCCTTGATGATGAGTGAGGCTGAGCATCATTTTATGTGTCTATTGGCCATCTGGATGTCCTCTTTTGAGAAGTGTCTATTCCTGTCTTCTTCCCATTTCTTCACTAGATTACTTGTTTTTTGGGTGTGGAGTTTGGTGAGTTCCTTATAGATTTTGGATACTAGCCTTTTATCTGATATGTCATTTGCAACTATTTTTTCCCATTCTGTTGGTTGCCTATTTGTTTTGTTGATTGTTTCTTTTGCAATGCAGAAGGGTTTTTTTTTTTTATCTTAATGAGGTCCTAATAGTTCATTTTTGCTCTTGATTCCCTTGCCTTTGGGGATGTCTTGAGTAGGAAATTCCTGTGGTTGAGGTCAAGGAGGTTGTTTTCTGCTTTCTCCTCTAGGGTTTTGATGGTTTCCTGTCTCACGTTGAGGCTCTTCATCCATTTTGAGTTTATTTTTGTGTATGGTGTTAAGAAGTGGTCTAGTTTCATTCTTTTGCATGTTGCTGTCCAGCTCTCCCAGCACCACCTATTAAAGAGGCTGTCTCTTTTCCATTGGATACTCTTTCCTGCTTTGTTAAAGATTAATTGGCCATACATTTGTGGGTCCAATTCTGGGTTCTCTATTCTATTCCATTGCTCTGTGTGTCTGATTTTGTGCTAATACCATACTGTCTTGATGATGACAGCTTTGTAGTAGAGGCTAAAGACTGCGATTTGATGCCTCCCATTTTGGTTTTTTTCTTCAATATACTTTGGTTATTTGGGGTCTTTTGAGGTTTTATACGAATTTTAGGATAGTTTGTTCTAGCTTTGAGAAGAACACTGGTGCAATTTTGATTGGGATTGCATTAAATGTGTACATTGCTTTGGGTACTAATGACATTTTAACAATATTCTTCCAATCCACGAGCATGGAATGTTTTTCCATTTCTTTGTGTCATCTTCAATTTCTTTCATAAGTCTTCTATAGATTTCATCATACAGATCTTTCACATCTTTGGTTAGGTTCATTCCTAGGTATTTTATGGTTTTTCTTGCAATTGTGAATGGGATCAGTTTCTTGATTTCTCTTTCTGTTGCTTCATTATTGGTGTATAAAAATGCAACCTATTTCTGTATGTTGATTTTTGTTCCCTGCAACTTTACTGAATTCATTAATCAGTTCTAGAAGGCTTCTGGTGGAGTCAATTGGGTTTTCCATGTAGAGTATCATGTCATCTGCAAAAAGTGAAAGTTTGACTTCTTTGCCAATTCTGATGCCTTTTATTTCCTTTTGTTGTCTGACTGCTGATGCTAGGACTTCCAGCACGATGTTAAACAACAGTGGTGACAGTGGATATCCCTGTTGTGTTTCTGATCTCATGGAGAAAGCTCTCAGTCTTTCTTTATTGAGGATGATATTATCTGTGGGCTTTTCATAAGTGGCTTTTATGAAGTTTAAGTAAATTCCTTCTATCCCAACTTTCTCAAGGGCTTTTATTAAGAAAGGCTGCTGTATTTTGTCTAATGCTTTTTCTGCATCTTTTGACAGGATCATATGGTATTTATCTTTTCTTTTGTTACTGTGATGTACCACATTGATTGATTTGCAAATAGTGAACCAACTCTGTAACCCAGGAGTGAATCCCATTTGGTCAGGGTGGATAATTCTTTTTATATGCTGTTGAATTTGATTTGCTAGTATCTTGTTGAGTATTTTTGCATCTGTATTCATCATAGATATTGGCCTGTAATTCTCTTTTTTGCTGGATCTCTGTCCAGTTTGGGAATCAAAGTGATGCTGGCTTTGTAGAATGAGTCTGGAAGTTTTCCTTCTATTTCTATTTTTTGGAGTAGCTTGAGAAGAATGGGTATTAATGCTGCTTTAGTGTATGGTAGAATTCCCCAGGGAAGCCATCTGGCCCTGGACTCTTATTCATAGGGAGGTTTTTGAAAACTGATTCAATTTCTTCACTGATTATGGGTCTGTTCAGATTTTCTGTATCTTCCCATTTGAATTTTTGTACTACATGTGTGTTTAATAATTTGTCCATTTCTTCTAGGTTGTCCTGTTTATTGGCATATAGTTTTTCAAAGTATTCCCTGATGATTGCTTGTATTTCTGAGGGATCAGTTGTAATAGATCCATTTACGATCATGATTTTGTCTATTTGGGTGTTCTCTCTTTTTTTTCTGAGGACCCTGGCTAGAGGTTTATCAATTTTGTTTATTTTTTCCAAAAAACTAACTATTGGTTTCATTGATCTGTTCAACTGGTTTTCTTTTTTTTTTTTTTTTTTTTGATTCTATATTGTTTACTTCTGCCATGATCTTTATTATTTCTCTTCTTGTTCTGGGTTTAGGATGCTCTTGCTGCTCTCCTTTTGTTAGTTTAGGTGCACTGTCAGATTTTGTATTTGTGCTTTTCCTGGTTTCTTGAAATAGGCCTGGATTGCAATATACTTTCCTCTTAGGACTGCATTTGCTGCATCCCAAAGAGTTTGGATTGTTGTATTTTCATTTTAATTTGTTTCCATATATTTTTACATTTCTTCTCTAATTGCCTGATTGGCCCAATCATTCTTTAGTAGAGTGGTCTTTGACCTTCATGATTTTGGAGGTTTTCCAGACTTTTTCCTGTGATTGATTTCAAGTTTCATAGCATTATGATCGAAAGTGTGCATGGTATGGTCTCAATTTTTTTATATTTATTGAGGACTGCTTTATGACCCAGTATGTGATCTGTCTTGGAGAATGTACCATGTGCACTTGAGAAGAAAGTGAATTCCATAGCCTCAGGATATAGAATTCTACATATATTTGTTGAATACATCTGGTCCAAAGTGTTGTTCAGGTCCATTGTTTCTTTAGTGATTTTCTGTCTCATTGATCTATCCATTGCTGTAAGTGGAGTGTTAAAATCCCCTGCAATTAGCACATTTTTTTTTTATCAATAATAAGACTGTGATTAACTGCTTTATGTATTTGGGTGCTCCCGAATTCAGTGCCTAGATGTTTATAATTGTTAGCTCTTCCTGATGGATAAACCCTGTAATTATTATATAATGCCATTCTTCATCTCTTGTTTCTTCCTTTACTTTAAAGTCCAGTTTGTCCGATATAAGTCTGGCTACTCTGGCTTCCTTTTGACTTCCAGTCACATGATAGATATTTTCCATCCCCTTCCTTTCAATCTGAAGGTGTCTTCATGTCTAAAATGAGTCTCTTGTAGACTGCAAATAGATGGATTTTGTTTTTTTATCCATTCTGCTACCCTGTGTCTTTTGATTGGAGCATTTAGTCCCTTTACATTGAGTGTTATTATTGAAAAATACAGGTTTAGAGTCATTGTGTTCTCTGTCAAATACATGCTTGTAGTGGTGTCTCTGGTACTTTGTGTTCCTTGCAACATTTCCCTCATAGAGTCCCTCTTAGGATTTCTTGTAGGGCTGGTTTAGTGGTGATGGATTCTTTCAATTTTTGTTTATTTGGGAAAACCTTTATCTCTCCTATACTAAATGAGAGACTTGCTGGAGAAAGGATTCTTGGCTGCATATTTTTCCTATTCATCACATTGAAGAGTTCCTGCCATTCCTTTCTGGCCTGCCATGTTTCAGTAGATAGGTCTGCAACTACTCTTATAGGTTTCCCTTTGTATGTTAGGCCCTTTTATCTCTAGCTGCTTCCAGAATTCTCTCTTTATCCTTATATTTTGTCAGTTTCACTATGATATGTCATGTAGAAGGTTCATTCAAGTTATATCTTAGGGGAGTTATGCCGGAGTCCAGGTCCAGCAGGTCCAGGGTTCCCCTTGAAGGATGGATGGTGCCGGTGAGAGAGTGAGAGAGCCTCAGCTTTCTTACTGCTCACCAGGCAGGCATATCTGCCCTGTCCCGAGAGCTTTATTTATTGAACAAATGTATGGGGTCAAAACAGAAGTGGCAATAGCCTTAGACAATAATTTCTGATAACAAGTTCTTTGGTATGTAAAAATTTCCCAGAACATAGATTGGTGGAATATTCATGCATAATCTTTACCAATAGAGATTGAAGTATGTGAATAGATGTTTATCATGTAGGAAAGGAAGGGATCTTCATCATTTAAATACAAGACAGTTTTTAGCATAGCAAAAACATAGGTCTTTGTGAGCAGGGGTCAATAGCCTGTTTTCTCAAGGGGAAGAAAAACAGATTTTCTCAGGAAATGTAACATTTGCTCCTATAATCACAAAGGAAGAAACTCCTATAACAAGTTTTTCTCACAAGGTACAATTCACATATTTTTAGCATAAGAAGGCAAGTTAGTCCTGATAGCAGTCAGTCAGGCGCCTTGGGGTCGGTGCTCAAGTAGAAATTGCATGGGGGTTGAGTGGATGCAGATGCCAGTCACCGTCTGAAGGTGGGGAGGCCTTGCAAACCTGCCTTACTTTAGAGATGGCTCCCAGCAGAGTTCTCTGTGCCTCTTGGATTTCAATGTCTGTTTCCTTCCCCAGACTGGGGAAGTTCTCAGCTGTAATTTGTTCAAGTACCTCTTCAGGACCTTTGTCTCCTTCTTTTTCCTCAAAAATTTCTATGAAATGGGTACTGTTCTGTTTGATTATATCACTGAGTTCTTGAATTCTCCTTTCATGATCCTGGACCAATTTCTTTCTTTTTCTTGGCTTCCTCTTTCTCTGTAAGTATGTGTTCTAATTCATCTATTCTCCTCTCTGCCTCTTCAATCCGTGTAGTGGCTGCCTTCATTTTATTATGTACCTCATTTACAGCATTTTTTAATTTGTCACAACTACTTTTAAGGCTTATAGTCTTTGTAGCAGTAGCTTCTCTGATGTCTTCCATGCCTTTTTCAATCCCAGTGATTAATTTTATGACAACTGTTGTAAATTCTTGCTCAGTTATGTTGCTTATATCTGTTTTGAGCAATTCTATAGCTGTGAGTTCTTCCTAGAATTTCTTTAGAGGAGAGTTCTTTCACTTCATCATTTTGACTAGCTTTCTGTCTCTTGTCAGTTTTTTATTTTATTTTATTTTTTTTCCTCCATAATATTTTATTGTCAAATTGTTTTCCATACAACACCCAGTGCTCTTCCCCTTAAGTGCCCTCCACCATCACCACCACCTCTTTTCCCCCCTCCCCCTTCTTGTCAGTTTTAAAAGCTTGTTATGCACTCTGCACCTGTGAGTACTGCTGTATTAAAGGAGGTTCATTGACTGTCCAGGGCCTTTCCATTCAGGAAGTGTTCTTTTAATGGTGTCCCTTGATCTCTCTTATTGTGCCTTTGGATATTTTTTCCCTATTCGTAGTGATATTTGGGACTCTCCACCATGTGTACTTTGGCTTCTTGCCTGAGGTAGCCGTATGAGGCTGTCTTCTTAGTGGACTTTGTCTCTTTTTTTCCCAGACTCTTGCAGTTCAGTGTCTTATGGCTTCAGTCCTTCCTTGTTTGAGAGATGCGGGTGGGTGAAAAAGTACTGATCTCTCTACTCTCTGCCATCTTGCCGGGATCCCCACGAATGTCATTTTCAGAGCTAAATGTTTATTTACTGGATGTTTTTCACTTTTTCTCTCAATTTGGCAAAGCTAATAGAAGTGTTATTCCTTTTAAAGCTGTTTCATTGCTGTGCCTGCCTGAGGCCTCATCTTTTTAAATGCACTTGAAAATGCACATTTGTCCTTTTCTAGGGACTCTATCTCTTTGGCAACAACTGCAGGACATTTTAGTGAAAAATATTCAATGATTATTTAGACTTCTTCATCTATATAGAAACTGCCAGGCACTCAGCTAGACTGACTGACAGCTGCTGCTTAAACATTATCAAAAGTGAGTCACATTAGTGTGTATTTTCTCCCAAACACACTTGCACAATTAGGAATCCAGAAACCTTTTACTTTTGATGATCCAGAAGAAATGTTTCTGCAGATAAATTTTGAGCTAGCTATGTACTTTGTACAAATCTGTTTTAATACTCACAACATAAATGAATAGGTAATACCTTGCCCAAAATGGAGTATGAATAAATGGTAACATACTTGACAAGAAAACAAACACAAGCATAAAGCCTGCAAAGTCTAAGCACAGGCTTTTTAGAAGAAGGTAGAAAATACTTTAACAATTAAGAAACACAAACCTGTTTAATTTGAACTACATAGAGATCATTTTTTAATATTTAATAGTTGTTATTTCCAACCACAAAGAGCTAATTTTTCTTTAAGATCTCACTGTACTTCTAATATGCATTAGAAGCTTAGTTTTTTCTGCTATTAACATGTTAGAGCCTGATATACTTAAGAATAATATTCCATGTTTAGGATGAGATACCAAGGCAGGACAACCATGGCGTTAACTGTTGTAATGGCGGACGGACTAGCTCCCCAATGGAATAGAGTTCCATCTCACCTGAACAGCCCTCACTCCCTGCCAGCTTTGTCTAAGAGCCTTGTTCTGCCCAATTAAAGTGAGGTGTTTTTATTTTTCTTACTACCCATACCGATTTTTCTACTTCCATTTTTTTATGACATGTAGTCACCTTTATCCCTCTTCATTTCATGTAGTTATCTTGTCTTCTCGATAGATTGTCATCTTTATAGCTATAGGTGCCAGACTTCATCTTATATTCTTTGCAGCTTGTCAGAACTGGGAGATTCTGGGCGTATGATAAACAGCCAACAGGAAGATGAGACTACATTCCATTTTATCACTATGGTCTGAAAAGGTACTGTGGCTTGGAAGAGAGATCACTTAATAGGGTCTAGTTTCTGTGGCAATCTGGTTTAAAGGTCTGCATATTTTCAGTAATGTCTGAAAAACAATGTTAAGGTGACATTGCTAAATCTGTGCAACAGGCTACCATTATTTGTAATAGCTGGAACACCTTTGTTTCGATTATTCTTTCATGAAGGAAACAAAATTAATAATTAGCGAAGTGTCCTGTAAAATGTTCTAAACTTATAAAAACATTCTATTTAAAATTGACTGGTTTCATAGTTATTCATTGATTGGAGTGTTTATTTGAAATAAGATTTTTAGAAATTTCTTACTTTAATCAGAGTTAGGAACTTAACCAGAGTCGCCTAATTGAAATTACTAATGAGCCTATCAAAAATGATCCTAACTGACCACTCAGTTGTGGAAGCTGAGAATTTAAAGATAAAGGTATTTGAGGATAATAGATTTGATGCTGTAAAATTATTAGAATTAGCAGATCCTGTGGCATTCTTCCTAAGTTGTCCTTTAAGGGGAAATTGCATTTATTTTGCTATCATTATTTGAGACCACTTTGTCTGTAAATCCCTTGAAGCTACTTTCTTTGTTTACTTCATTCTCTCTTCTTTCCCTCCTTCCTCATGGCCTCCCTCCCTGGCCTGAACGATACAAGGTTCTGAATAATCTGCCATACCTACAATGAGGTGCCAGAGCTAGGAAAGCAAGGTATAATCCTAACTTTTTTAATGATAAGATGGACTGGCTCCCAAGAGCTAACTGATAATTACCTGATTTCTTCCTTCCATCTATTCCTTTTCCTTTTCCTTTCCTTCTTCTATTTTTCCTTCTATCTATTCATTCTTTTAAAAAATTATTCTGGGGGCACCTGGGTGGCTTGGTTAGTTAAGTGTCCAGCCTTTGTTTCAGATCATGATCTCATGGCCTATGAGTTCAAGCCCCACTTTGGGCTCTGTGTTGACAGCTCAGAGTTGGAGCCTGCTTCAGATTTTCTGTCTCCCTCCCTCTCTGTCCCTCTCCTGCTCATACTCTGTCTGTCTCTCTCTAAAATAAGTAAACATTAAAAAATTACTTTTGTCTGATCTTCTCTCATTAAAAGAGAATTGTCTCTTTACTAATGTTAAGGTCTTGAATTAATAAAACCAAATTTTTGATTTTTTGGTTTTTCAATTTTGTTTGGAATCATTTTAAGGGGAGGGAGAACACAGTCACTAATAAAAATGATCTACTTAATTAGTTTGTTATGAGGGATGACGGGGTTCAGAGCAGATCTCCAAAGTATACCATTTTGGCATATTTATTATTTTGAATTAAAGAACTTAAGAAACAACCAGTGCAAGAAGAACACTCTTGGCACTCTTTTGTCACCCTTAAAGTAGGAGTTAAATCTCCCATGGGAAAGGTACCCTTTCTCATAGCAGGAAGTCAAGAAGACATCCTTATCACCAGAGCTGGCAAATTCAGGTCTAAGCAGCCCACATAAACAAACCCTGTTCTTTCTTTACTAATCAACTACCCTGAACCTAAACTTCCATGTCTTACCAATTCTTCACAAATTTATTGTTTCTTTATCTTAAAAGTATAAAAACTGCCCACTTTGGTCACTTCTTTGAGTTGTCTATTTTCATAAGCTCCTGTATGTATGAAATTAAATTTTTCTCCTGACAGTTGGCTTTATTTAACAGTTTAATTATTAGACCAGTTAAAAAATCTAGAAGGGAAGGGGGAAGTTTTTCCTCTTCTACAGGAAACTAGCCAAATGGTTTCTGAGAAGAGTACAGTTCTCTGCTCAGGATTCCTCTCATTCTCAAAGTCTCAGAGTGTGGTTCCCTAGACCAGCATTATCATCCCCTGGGAACTTGTGAGACATAGAAATTCTGGAGCCCTAACCCAGAGCTCCTGATTCAGGAAATTCAGGGACAGGACCCAGAAACCTGTTTTCAGAAGTTTTCTGGGTGGTGCTCAATGCATACTCAAGGTTAGAACCTGGTAATGTCTTCTTGGTAGAAGAAAAAAAAAGGACCTAGAAGGCTTTATTCTAAGATGTCTACCATGTTCTCAATATCACAAAAAATCAGGAAAAGTATGGTGAAAATGCAGTTAGCATGGCTGATCCCAGAGTAAAACTAAATAATGCAATTTTGCCAATTCCAATTAGGTTCTTCTATTTTGTTCCATCAGATACTTAGGGGTGATTCTATTCATCCCTTAACAAAACCAAACTGTTACTGTATTAATTGGAGTCTAATGGAAGTCAGCATTTATTAAAGTGTGCAAAACAATAAATAATTAATACTTCTGTAAGTTATATTTGGATTCTAGTATAGAAAAGTTTCAGAAGAGATGAGATGTAGCAGGAATTTTTCTAACCCTTAGGTAATTGTTGTTAGAGAATGTATACAAGTGTTTCTAAATTGTGTTGAAATATGAACATGATCTCCTCCCCCCCGCCAGGAAATTTCCATAGTCATTAAAAAAAATTCTTTCCTTCATGGAATGCTATTTTATTTAGGACACGCATTATGTAGAGCCGAGCATCAAGGCTTTCAGAAATTGTTGATTCTAACAAACTTCAAAGTTCCTAACATATGGTTGTTGTTGATTGAATTTATCTAGCACAACAAGAAACGAAGATAAGATTTCATTCAGCAAAGAACACTATGAAGTATCACTTTATGGAAAACCATTAGCTAGAACTCTAAAGTATGAAGGAACATGAGAAATGCAAATAAAAACAATATAATTAAACTGTCAAATGTGATAGAGAAATTTATCTGAAATGCATGTAGCCCCTGTTTTCTTTACTTTTCGCCCTGCTTTTAAGGCAACATCAAAACAGTTACTTCTGAGAATATTTATAACCTGTCAAGAGAAAAGACTAGAGAGTATGTGGCTATGAATCCCTGAGGGAGAATGTTATTTTCAAAGCACCATTGATGTAAATATTGCCTCTTTTCTATTTTGTGGAATGGGTTGTTATGCTGATAAATTTGTGTTAAAAACATAATTATCTAAAAGCCACTGGCATAAAAATACCAGTGAATTTTTGTAATAGAATTATAGGTATGGGATCATCTGTATATAGGAGACATAGTCTTAATACATGATTTTTTTTTTATGTGAAGAAAAAATAGCACAGTGGCAACACAAGTTTGAGAGGAAGTTTGGTCTGGTTGTTGGGAGATACTATTAAAGGAAAAGGCGTTCTTGCAGAGAAATGTTATTATTTCTTCTAAGCTGTGAACAAGGTGGAACATGTCTAAATTTTCACTGTCATACCTACACCTACATTCTTACACACACACACACACACACACACACACACACACACACACACACACCTCCCTGCTTCCCAAACATTTATTTTCTTCCTCTGATTGGTTTTCATTTGGTTTTATTTATACACTGGGATTATTTTATATATTAAGGAGCAAGATATCTCTGCAGACAAATACTATGAACAAACTACAGTAAAAATAACCAAGTTGTATCATTCATAACTGAACTAACAGAATAGGAAATGTTAATGTTCTAAAAAGGGGGACTTACTCCTAATTCGTGGGAATTAAATATTGTTTGTCCAAGTAGAGAGTTTAGAGTCAAAGATGAAGGGGGGCAGTTTGAGTAACAGTAGATGTAGGAGAAAAGAGATGCATATATCTAAGGCTATGTTTTTTATTTTATTTTTTATTTTTTGAGAAAGCATGTATGCGAGTGGGAGAGAGAAAGAGATAGAGGGAGAGAGAGAGAGGGAATCTTAAGCAGGCTTCACGCTGAGTGTGGAGCCTGATGTGGGGCTTCATTTCAGGAACCTGAGCCCAAATCAAGAGTTGGGAGTTCAACTGACTGAGCCACCCAGGTGCTCCTTGTTTTTCATTTTAAAATAGAAAATTATTTTATAGATCTAAGAGAAAATTTTATTTTAGAAAACTGCCAACTGTTTTTATGGAATAAATACATTTGTCATTTTAATTTATTTAGTAATAAAATGCTAATAGTCATCTTTATAAGGTCATTGTGAAGAATAAATGACATCTATATAACATACAGTGTGATTTCATATGATACATGAAAGTACACGCAGAAAGTACTATTATCTCTAAGCTTTAAGGAAAACATTTCTCAGGATTCCTAGGTATACAAAGTGCCTGATTACAATGGTATATAGCAAATGCCCAGTAGATGGGCTTGTTGTAGTTCTGTTTAGTTCTTGTTTAAGTTCTGTATCTGTTATGTGTCAAGGCTGTGGCCTAGATCACATATATTCATTAATTCTGTTTAGGTGATCAATGCTGCTCCACATTTTTCTGAAATAATATACAGTTATTTTTCAGAACAAGGACTGATAATGTTAAAAATAATGGAAAAGGAGCTTTTATTATACCATTATGATTAAAGAACAGACAGAACAGAAACACCTGCGTAATCTCCAGAAGCCAGGCCCATTTATCTTGTCCAAACTCAGTCCCCTTCAGCTGCCTAATTTCCTTTATACTTACCTCCATTTTATGTGTCCCATGCTCCAACTCCATTCCATCCTAATCCTGCCTTAAAAACCACTCTGTAACCCTGTGGCTTATTACAACATGCTTGTTCATGAGTGATTTTGTAAAAGTAATTTATTGTGGCTCCAACTGAGATATCTTTTATTTATTTCTCCCAGGACATTTGTCACCAGCCGTTGCTTATTTCTCTTGGAGAAGGTGTCATTGGACCCTGGTTTATTATAAAGGAGAGCATAAGAATCTTCATTTCCCATGTTTTTCACCGATTTCATGTTGGCTTTATTTTAATCAATGTATTGTTGCTTGTTGTGTGAGGACTGGGGCTGAGAATATGGGTTCAGGATCTGAGTCGGTACCTTCAGGCAGCTAGATAGTTCATGTCTTGCCAATTCACTCAGACCTTACAGATATATAGTTTCTCCTCTCTGCACTAGGAAGGAAGGGGAAGCTCTGTCCTCTGCAGGAAGTGGTTATCTGCATGCATGTACACACATTCTACTAGTAGATACACCAGTGTAAAGCGAGGTTGTGTTGATTTACTCACCCAAAGAAGTCTTTTAATGACTCTTCATGACATTTATGTGCTGTACGTGTTTCTGTGGCTGAGAGCTTTAATATCTGAGTTACATTTTGGGCTTTTGTAGTTTTCTTGATCCTCACCACTTGTCATACACATATTTTCAATGTCAATAGGACAGGTACATTCTTCAATGATACTCTGAAGAAATCTGTTGAGTTAGATTTGTTTATTCTGAAAACTCTTGAACCTGAAATTTAAATAAACTTATAAATATATTGCTTTTCCCTTCAGAGTGATATAAAATCAGTAAGGTCCAGGTAATAAGCCTCTGGCAATTAATGATTAACTTTTACAAAGAGGTTTTATGAAATATATTTTGGGTGGTAATAGCTCATCTCCAGCTGCTACAATATTATTATGAGCCTAAAACTGGTAACACAGGTGAAATGAAATCCACAAAGAAAATAACAGGATTTTTAGAACTTTTGTACAGTGTGTTTGACATTTTAGTAAGGAACACTAAGTTGACTTAAAAAAGTCAATCCAATTTCTGTGCTCTCTCTTAATTTTGTTTGTCTTCTTAGTGAGTCCAGATAAATAGGATTACCTTGTTCCTCTAATTCAAATCAAGATATTCACCTGCAAGTAGATAATTCCATCATTCTTATGGGCTTGGATTTATTATTGGTGTCATTGGTCCTTACTGAGATTTCTTGGGACTCACTGTAATGTTGTGATCACCTGTATTCAACTCAATCAGGGCTTATTAAATTCCTTCAACCATATGTACATGGATTGTCTAAGAATCCATGGAAGTGAAGTCAGTATTCTAGATCACTGTGAACATGCTACAAAAGGAAGTCCACGATTGTATCAGAGCTATGCAGAAGACCTACTACAGCAGACAGGATCAGATGCTAGTCCTTGTTTGGGGTTCATAAACAATTTTCAAAACAGCAGGCCTTTGTTCTCAGCTCTTCAGTTTTTGCGGACCTGTGAACTCTTCATCAGATGGGAAGTATGATGTTTTTGCTTTCTGAAAATGTGAAAATCTTTTGAAGATGAGTTTGCTGGTAGTCCGTACAAATGGTAAGGAAAAGAAATGAAGGAATTTAGCCAAGTTGTTTGCAAAATGTTCTGTAAGGAGTCATTTAGGGGACTGGTTTATTAGTTTATGGACCTTTAAGAGAATCATTAGAAGGTTTTGTAAACATTACCAAACTAAGCTTGGGGAAGTATGGTGATAACCCATTAGATAAGTCATAATTCTATAAAAAGTGAGAACCATTTGTGTTTCCCTTCTGGAAGATCACTCTGTAACTGGCATATCAGAATATGGACAGTATTTATGGACAACAGCAGCAGTGGCGTGTGTGGTGATGGGCTTTTCAATTCCCACTTTCCTGTGGTTTGTTTTGGGATCCTCCACATCACAAACTACTTACAGCAGATTGGAAATTGTGAACGTAGTTCATGTAGCCTTCTTCCCCGTTTATCAGCATCAAGTGTGTTGTGTATTAATCATTAGTGCTCTTTTGGCAGATATACTGGAATTTTATATTACAGATTTGGAAGGAGTTAATTTATGGTTTCTCCCCATAATGAATACACAATTATTTTCATTAGTATAATTTACTACTTCCAAGGAGATGTAGCTGACTATAAGGGCACAGATTTTTTTTAATTTCAAGAGTATATTAAATTTTTATGCCTTTTAAATTTAGTTACTGTTCCAACTTCAAATTTTGAATATACTATCTTTTTTTCAGAAATATATTTCTGGGGTCAAGTTTTCTGGGCTTTCTGCTTTTGGGTACTTGACAACTATTATGTCATCTTACTATAGGTCTGTATTATTCTGTGAAATTAGGAATGTGAAAGAACTTGATTTGCATTATTGTGAGGATTAATAAAATAAGTCCTCTGAAGTGCATTTGCAAAAGGTATTCAATATGTTGTTGAGAATTTAGCCTTTACTACCAACTGTTTTGCACTTTATACCTTTAGAAGTTTGTTCACATGTATTTCTGACCTTCATAATAGCTTTATGAAGTGGACAAGATTGAATATACCTATCCTAATTTGAGAATGTAAGAGCCCTTTAATTTCTTTATTTCTAGAGGATATGAATAATCTTTTAAAAGTAGATTCAGTAAAATGAGGGTCATAGCAACATTAAATGATTTCTAAGACCAGAAAATTAATTAGAGATAAACCTAGTGCAAAGCTTTAGGTGCCTTGAGTTTCATTTTAACTTTTTTACTTTCTAAGAAGACATTTCTCAAAGGATGTACTGTGCTTTCTCCTAAAACACAAGTTGTATAACTGCAAATAAATAAAACTCTTCATGTTTGTTTCTTTCTGAGAGAAAGAGAGACAGAGTGTGAGTGGAGGAGAGGCAGGGAGAGAGGGAGACACAGAAACTGAGGCAGGCTCCAGGCTCTGAGCTGTCAGCATAGGGCCTGACATGGAGCTCCAACTCACAGACTGTGAGATCGTGACCTGAGTCAATGTCAGATGCTTAATCGACTGAGCCACCCAAGAGACCCTCTGTAAATAAATTTTAATAAAAACTTTTTGAAGACAGAATTCTGATTTTCAGTCTTTGATCCTAAAAAAACTTGAAAAATATTTCTGGACCAAATCTCCTTCATTGAGCCTTAGTGATTACCTTTTAGGTGAAGTAGAAAAAAAAAAATAAAAGTTTCTTGGTTGGTTATAAATTAGTCAAGATCATATTCCCAACTTATAAACATTTTTCCCCTCAAAAATTTTAATCTAACTCAAAGGAACTCAGTTACTTTTTTCCAATATGGACAATAATTTTCAATGACAAATATATCTTAGTACAGTTCCTGTATTCTTAGATACCACACTACTTGACTGCACATAGGCAAGGCTTTGGTGCTAATGTCATAAGCAATGGAAAGCTAATATAAGGCTCATAAAACCCAGACTCCTTTTAATCTCTTTTTTGATCTCAGGGCAGAGGTTTTCCTTCATTCTCTGGCAGTTCCTTCAGTGTAACATGAAACTGTAGATACCTAATTAGAAGAACAAGATCAGCAGCAGAGCTAAGTTTTGTTTCCTGCTTTGCTGGCTACTCTTCCATTCAGGAGTCATAGCACCTGGAATACAGAAAATAGGAAATGTCAAAGATACAGACAAAACATGGTACAGTCCATGTTCAAAATAAGCATCTGTGGGCGGAAATTCCCACAAAAGTCAAGATGCCTGGTATGTGACAGGATTCTAGAAAATGTAGACTATGAAGTGCTTTAAGAAGGTACTAAAGGGAGTTCAAGAATTACAAATATAAATAACGGGACATGTGGTATATAGGTGGAGAATACTTTCATTTTTTTTTTTTTGCTCCGTTTTAAGTCATTTAACTGTAGCTATTTCTTTTTCTGCCCTTTGGCATGCACAGTGCTTGTGTGGGGGGTGCTGTGGTGGTTGTGGTAATTGGGGGTTCTCTTGCAGGTAATTAGGAATTCTGATTATTTGTTAGTTCTATAAAAATACCAGTTTAGCAATAATCATATATAGTTCAGTATAAAAATAAAAGTAAACTCCTTCATTTAAAGGTTTTTTTTTTTCCCCTCTTCCAACTGTTGGAAGCTAGGAAGCCGTAGAGGGGAAAGAAAACATTGTAGACCATGTTCTCATCTAGCGTTTCTAGTTCTCTGTTCTAGTGCATTAGGTTACTTGAGACTCCTCCAGGATTCCACACAAGCAAAGGAAAAAGATGTAGCAGGCAAGGAGTGGTCTCCATGAACTTGAATTCACGTGTTACAGGTTTTCCCTAGCTATGGCAGTATTGACTCTCCTTCTTCTGCTTCCTTCCCCTCCAAAATAAAAAAAAAACCTCTGCTGGCCGTTTCCTATCCTTAGTTACTTTGGTAAGTTTCTCTGTCTCATCTCCTAAGTTATCTCTTAGGCTAGGAACATGCGATAGAACTCTTCTGAAGTGTGTTACTTCATGCCTCTTGAGTAAAATGTCAGGCTAGCTGGTGTTTGGTCTTTCTGGCCTTTATTTTCTCCTGGGCTATATGAAAAACATGCACTTTTTGCTCCTACAAATTACGGAGGAATAAAGACTCCTTTTCATTGTTTCATCATGAGAAAAACTGACTTGTGGGTATCAGCCAGCTTTTTTCAGTCTCTCTTATAATTCTTTCCATTTGTTTTATCTTAGCAATATTAGGTAAATGGAAGGAAAGTTTATTTGTCATGCATATATTTGGAAGGACTAATGGTTTGTATATTAGGAAAGAAAAAAGAAGTGCTTCTAGTATGCAGTTTTTCAATATTAGGTTTATCTGAAGAACAAAGTTCTCCCTAGAGAAGACAGCCAGGAATTTTCTGGTGCCCTTCACAATTAGAGCCTTCCTCTTGTTATAGACCTTCAGTTCTAAAGAAGAAAATGTGCCAACTGTCTTTCATTGAGCATTCTCAGTGGTATTGTCCGTATCATTCATGTCACTGCTCACAGGAAGGAAAGGTTATTCTGTCAGTGAGACCTGGTGCCTTGCGAGTTGTAGATGTGAAAGCATGTTACGCCTCAAAGCACGTCCACTAGGATTCCTACGAGGCTAAATGGGCATATGGGATGGTACGCAGGGCAGGAAAAGAATATTCAACAGATACCATGTGCATAAACACTAGAAATGAGAGAATGACTCTTAAATTTTACCATTCATATATATTCTCTTAAGTAAAAACATAAATTTAAAGAGTTTGTGCTTTGAGTTAAAAGATTAAAAGTCTATTAATGAAGTTTGACTTTCTCCTTTTCAGTGAACTCCAATAAAGTGGAAAATAAGAAGCTCAGAAGAAGATGGATAGCATTCACAGTAACAAATTTGTGGACATCTGTAGGTAGGTCTGGATTTAAATTCTGGCTCAAACATATACACACCAAGTAATACACGTAAGCTATTTGAGCCTTCTCTATCTTGTTTATGAGAAGTCAAATAAAATTAATTCATTAGATTGTGGTTGAAATGAATTAAAACAAATTCTTGGAATATTATAATAATTTAATAAATGGCAGTTATCATCATTATCATTTAACTGTTCGTCAAAGAATAAGATTCTGAATTGTGTCATTTATCCTTCCTATCTATCTTCTCTGGTATTGAAGATAAATAATACTCAACTCTAAAATATTTAGAGAACAGAGGTTAAGCAGTAGTTGTATAATCTCAGGCAGAAAGCTAAGAGATACTTGAACATTGAACAGTAGTTTAAATAATTGTGATTGGGGGGAATCATAACAAAAGGAATATTTACATTAGGAGCTATGAGGACTTAAAAGCCATATATGTGGCAAGTAAATTGACATTTCAGAGTTTTAAAAAATGCCTTCCTGAACTGATGTCAATTTTTATGTCTGGAGACCTCACTCCTCACTCATTTCCTTATGCTTTAGAAATTTTAGAGACCAGAGGTAAACTAGTCATTAACTACATTCCTGTCCTGTTAATTTCCAGTCCCCAAGAGCAACTTTAGTAAAATGAAGACAAATGTAAGATTTCAATAACAATTAACCTTGTTTGGGAGCTAATTTCGATTAGACTTCATAAACACTTCTCCCATTGCACAAAGGTCTTTGAGCTTGAGTAACTTAATTTTCAGAAAAATTCTTTTAAAATAATAGTTATAGTCTCAGATGTTGAAAACCAAAACAAAAAAGCATGGTCTATTTATAAAGTATCTTTTTCAGTACACTGACCTCCTTAACCAAACACACACATAGTTCATAACTCCCATCAAGTAACGCTATTTGGGGAAACAGAATTCATATTCTGAGGGCTTGATAATAATTCAGTAGGAGAACAAAAGTAAAAATTAATGATCCCAATCCTAGACGTGAAGAACTTGTACTTAACCTTTTTAGAATTAGTTGTGAATTCCATATAGAAGAAACTTGTTGAACTATTTGGCTATAATTAGCTTTTGACTGTAAAAAAATATATTGAATAGAATTGTTTCCTCAAACATATTTCTTTAATATGGGAAAGAAGACACATGTGATATGATTACACTGAGAATACATGAATGGATAGGAAGTATTTTAATTGAGGATTATTGCCCAAAGGGTAAAACACAAGCAGCTGAAAACTTTAGAACATGAATGACTTTTTGAAAATGTTCTTACACAATCTAGATGGAATGATGCACAGAAATAATATAGTGGGAGATTTAATATCTGAGACATTCAATGATGGATTCTTTTCTCAGAATGACTCTCATGTTGACTGATGCAATAAAAAGGCTGCATTATGGACGGATTGTTTAGAAAACAATGCTTGATTGTTTTATGGGTAAATCTGTGTCAAAATTGATCAATTGTCTACTTTGAGTAAAAGCAGTTTACTGTGCTTAAGTTATACCTCAATAAAGTCAAGAAAAAGTAAATCACTACCAAGTATGAGATAAAAAAGATTGGGAAACATATGAAAAGAGGAGAAAGCTGCTTCCCCTTCCCCAACACAGGATAAGGTATGGCTGAGTTTCAGATTGGAAGAAGAGGAGAAGGAATTTGGAAGAGAGTTTTTGGAAAAAAAACAAGTAAGTTAATTGCTTCTCCTGCATCCAATTGTCTTTGGGGCGGGGAGCAGGGAACCGAAGAGAGGAAATAGAAAAAAAGTTATGTATGCTGGAGAGACCAAGGAGGTATCAAGATCCTGGCATTTTGCTTCCTAAAGACAGAGTGTTTTTTAGACCTGTGTAGCAGTTCTCATGTGAGAGAAAGCGCTAATGGGATAGAAGCATAATGTTCCTATGAAGCTTCCCTTGGGCCTGAGAATGGATGGAGTAGACATGAATGCTTTTGCCTGTCCAGTTAATGAGGCAGTTGACAGAAGCAAGAGAGTGGATAAATCAGATGTGTGCTATTCACATGTAAGCACAGCTGAAACACTAAAGTAATGGTTATTTTGAGGGGTGAGAAGTAAAAAGGTAGGACTCCAGAAATGATTGCCATTTGTCAGAGCCAGGAGCAGATACCAGAACAGTCTACAAATCTTGGCAGCAGGGCTTCATAAGGGAACAGCTAAGATCACATAAGCCTCACAGGCACCCACACCTCCATCGTGCTTCATGGTCACTGAGCCTCACCTCCTAACTGACAAGGACGAGAATCCTTAAAATGGGGAATGTTGAAGTTTAGATTTCCAAAATCATCTTAAATGGGCTTTTATGTAAAAAAAAAAAAAAAACCTTAAATTTTTATGACTGATCTGAATTCCATGTAGAGAGAGATGAAGACAGTATTATTCTTAAATTCTGTGGACAATTATAATTAAAAATTCATGATTACTACTAATATTTTGATCTCAGAAAGAATTGGAGAATATATAGAGAAAAAAAACCCAAAGGCAAAACAAAATAAACAAGCAAAAATAATCTCCACTGGTATAGATCGTAAAACAGCTATTTTGTTCACTGCATCTGTATTAAGCAATATATCTTAACAGTGTTATAGTTCATAGCAATAGTCTGTCTTTCCTTGCTATGTATATAGTTCAGTAATATGGTACTATATTTGAAACCAAATCTTTTAATTTGTTTGTAATAATGAAATAAGATGAAAGGATAACATATATTTCTTTTTTTCCCCCCAAAAATACCAGTAATAAAATTAGGAAGGAAATGAGCAAATGTATTGAATAGTTTCACTTAGGAAATATACCATTCATATTTCAAAATTCCATTGGAACTATGCTAAATATTTTGAAAGTAATATTTTGATCATAAATATTTTTAATTTTTGCATTTACATGGATATGCAAAGCTACATAGACTCATATATATGGCTCTCAATATATCTGGGTATGAAGATAAATTATTTTTTTAAAGTATAAGGTTTGCTTAATACACTTGGCTCATTTTCATCAGTATTCTTATGAGGTCTTATTCTTTTACTGAAGTCAGAATATATATATTTACACTAATAGAATGAAGTTAACATAATCCTTTAATAAATCTATACAAGAGTTTGAATTCTATGTTCATCTTTTTTTAAAATCAAAGATGATGAATTAGCTATTTATGTATCCTTTTATGCTAAAATTTTCTTCACATGACACCGGATTAGTTCCCTTAAGGTTCACAGCTCCTGTGTTTTGCTGTTACTCGGTTTATGAAGCTTTAAAGTAGCTTAGTATTCTCCTAAATCATTCTGTCACTTGGGATCCATTCCTGATTTCTCACATTTATCCATTAATGTGCAGCCTTTCTAGTATAATAAGTCCTTGGGAAATTCATACTGAAATGTTTCTGTATTTCTCTCACTTAATATGACAGTTTTCTGAAATTTGCCATTTAAATAGGTAGCTAAATCAAAGTCAAGAGCTGTTATAATGTTGATGATGACTAAAGAAACCCAAATACTTCTACCCAGAATTCTTCTTTCCTGTGTTGTATGCATAAAAAATGAGTGAAATCAGTATATCTTTTTAAATTCAGGTTTGTTTGCAAAATTTAAAGTTTTGAGATGAAAACATGTCCCTAAAGGCATATTATCAGTGTTAATGCCTTTTTCCTTGTCAGACATTTTTTCTTTCTTATAACTGAGAACCTACATTGATTGTCACTATCAACCACTTAAATATTATTACAGATCTTCTCTATCTACATTATTATTTTGCTCCATGGTATCCAAAACACATTTTTCTAATATCAGGAGTATATGTCCCCCTTGCTAAAATAGTACCCAATATAGACTGAAAATTCCTTACAAGTATAAAGAAACACAGACTGGAGGGGTGTTATGAAAGGATATCAGGGAAGTAGATCAGAAAAGGCTTGGTTTTGTATGAATAGGGTCATACTCTAATGTCGTGCTCAAGAAATCTTATAGTTTTGATTAAAGTCTCCTCAGTCTGGAACCTTAGGAACCTCTCTGCTTTTATTGGGGTATATTAAGGGCAGGGTGTTTGGTCATTTTTGTGCTTGGCTCATAATGTTGACTTAAGACTAAGCAGACTCTTGACAGTGGGGACACAGAGTGATTACTGAAGGGTCAGGATCTAGGAATGGTATGGCAGCTTGTTCACCTGCAGTGGAAAAAGATTTGAGTCACTTAAGGTGAAGTACTTCATCATTTTGCTTGAGGTCAGTGCTGGTTGTAGAAATGAGCAGTAAAATGAGATCATTGCAGGAGAATGTTTGTACTTGGGTAGAACATCAGAGTGTGGTCTTTCACTCACCACCTACGGCCTTACTAAGTAACAGCCATAATCCCCAACTCACAAATGAGAAAATGAAATGATGAGACTTGTCCATAGCAGTAGTAGAAGTGTCTTTCAGACTGGGTTCATTTTTCATCCATTGTGTGGTGTTTTCCTGTGTGGACGTTTAGTCACTAAGGGTAAAGAGCCCTCTCCATCTTTCCTGTGGCAAGATCTTCTACATCACCAATACCAGTAATGTAATTACTTAGAGTTGTACACTGCCTACTGTTTATGAAGCCTTTTCACATACCTTTCACTCAATTTATCTTAAATTGTTCTGGAAAGTTTTCAGGACAGGTAATATTACCATTTTATATATGATAAAAATTACTTTGTAAAACATTAACAGAATTGACTAAGCTTTGGGACTCAAATGAATCTTCTAGCTGTAAATCCAGTGCTCTTTCCATAATATGAGGATAATTACAGTAATTAAAAAGTACCTATTAATTGTAGACTGTGTGTTAAGTGTTCTCATTTTGAGAAAAGTTTCCTGTGATAATCATATACATGAATTTTGACTTTTGCTTGATTTTCTTCCCTGCTTTTCCTTCTCTTTCCTCAGATATATTATCTAATGTAGCTCAGAAGCTTGGCTAAAGCCCATAAGTAGGAAGCTAATATTAGAATATCTATTGAACTATTTCTTTGTTTAAATGAAGATCTGTACTTTTCTACAAATAGCATCTTATGAGTCTAGTTGGCCACCAAGGTTTACAAAAGTGTAAAAACCATACTTTTAAGACCTAAACTAATTGACAGAAATGAGTGACTATAATTCACTTGTGAACTCTTAGGAAAAAATGATTAGAGACGATACAAAACGTATGTAGAGTCCTGTTTGTAGTTGTTTCCAATGTACAGCTATTAACCTTAAGTGAATTGGTTGGTACAGAGCATATTACTGAAATAGGAAAAAAGAGAAATAAAATCTACCAATCAATTATTTATTTTAGACAGAGAGAGCATGAGTGGAGGAGAGAAGCAGAGGGAGAAAAGAAGGGAGGGAGGGCGGGAGAGAGAGACAGAGACAGAGAGAGAGAGAATCTTAAGCAGGCTCCATGATCAGCACAGAGCCTGACGCAAGGGTTTGATCCCCTGACCCTGGTGTCATGACCTGAGCTGAAATCAGGAGTTGGACACTCAACTGACTGAGCCACCCAGGCATCCCTAAAACTCAAACACTTCAATATTTTACAAAGAGTAAAGCTGAATTCGACTGAAGTTGTAGGATTTCAAGCCTTTCTAGATGGTGTTGGAGCTGTTATCCACCTGAGGGTTTCTGATTTGCAGTACTACTTTATTTTCTTATATCATATTTTGTTATATTATGGGGTGATATAATTGAATTTGTTTCTGTTATTTACCCAACAAATTGTCGCTTTTTTTTTGTTATTTCACCCAACAACTTGGGACTCTATATGAATTGGCATAGTTTCTCTTTCACCCTCTTCTTAAATATAAACTCTTACCTATTCTTTATTTTGTGTGTGTGAGTTAATATCCCTGAGTAAGGAAAGGTTTACTTTCCTTTGTACTTTTCGCAGTGAACTGTTCTGTATTACTTCATAAGACTGCATTCTTATAAAATTGAATTATAGTGAATGAGGAAAACAAATTTATTTTGTCTCTTGCAGAAGAGTATACAGTAAATACCAGTAAAATTACTAGTCTGTCAACTGGCTGCTGAGTAAATATGTGAGATATGCAGGCCATTTTCTCTCTGAAAGTACCATTTCTCACTGATTTATGGTTAAGCATATCACTAATAAGAAACTGCCAAATAAAAACACCTGAAAATATTCAAAGCTAAAATGAAGCCACTGAAGCTTCACAATTAATGTAGTCATGGCCAGATACATTTAAAATAGAGAAATGCACACATCTTATTGTTTTGCTTGGCGTGATGGCAGGGTAAAGGACACTACCTGAGCTCTGTACCACTGAAATAGGGGTTTCTGGAAGAAAGACACATGTCACACCTGAGTGGATTTTTGCAAATTGAAATTGGTGATGCTGTCTGTCAGAGACTTGTGGTTCTGAAGGTTTACCCTGGCAAGAAATATCCCCTAAGTGATTTCATGTCTTGATTTTGAGTTCAGCTTCCAGCAGAGATTTGAAGGCTGTATTTACATCAAATTATTCATTCTTAATTTTATTTTTTTAATATATAGCACAATTCTAAAGCTAATACCATGGAACATTTTTTTTAATTAACTAAGGGGAAAATGCTTGTACCTGATGCTGTGCAGCAAGTAGAAGCCTTTCCCATTAGAATCTTAGCTTGAAGAGTTTTGGTATTTCTCCTTCTGTCCTTTAGGAAATATTTGTAACAAACTCACACTTAATAGAAGTTTGCATAGCTAAACACTGACATTACCAAAGAAGCTAATGTTAAATTTGAAACAATAAACTGATCATTATTTTTTTTTAAATTTTTTTTCATTATGCTAAGTATACTCTTAATCCCCATCACCTGTTTCACCCATCACATGATCCACTTCCTCTCTGGTAACCATCAGCTTGTTCTCTATAATTAAGAGTCTGTTTCTTTGCTCTCTTTTCCCCTTTGCTCATTTGTTCTGCTTCTTGAATTCGACACATGAGTGGGATCATATGGTATTTGTCTTCTTCTAACTGACTTATTTTGCTTAGCCTTATACTCTCTAGCTCTATGTTGTTGCAGATGCCAAGATTTCATTCTTCTTTATGGCTGAGTAATATTCGTGTGTGTGTGTGTGTGTGTGTGTGTGTGTGTGTGTGTGTACACAGATGTCACTTCTTCTATATCCGTTTATCTATTGATGGATACTTGGACTGCTTCCATAGATTGACTATTGTAAATAATGCTGCAATAAACATAGGGGTGCATATATCCCTTTGAGTTACTGTTTATGTGTTTTTTGAGTAAATACCCAGTAGTGTGGTTCCTGGATTATAGGGTAATTTTATTTTAATTTTTTTGAGGAGTGTCCATATTGTTTTCCATAGTGACTGCCCTAGTTTGCATTCCAATCAACAGTGCACATCTTCACCAATACTTGTTGTTTCTTGTGTTTTTGACTTTAGCCATTCTGACAGATACGAGATGATATTTCATTGTGATTTTGATGTGCATTTCCCTGATGATGAGTTGTTGAGCATCATCTCAGGTCTCTGTTAGCCATCTGGATGTCTTCCTTGG
This sequence comes from Suricata suricatta, assembly GCF_006229205.1. Lineage (NCBI taxonomy): Eukaryota > Metazoa > Chordata > Mammalia > Carnivora > Herpestidae > Suricata > Suricata suricatta. The sequence goes on along the minus strand of NC_043702.1, from coordinate 154,382,095 downwards.
GGGAGTGTTGTTTATTCATTCCTTCTGCCCATTTATAATTAGATTATTTGGTTTTGGGTGTCAAGTTATATAAGTTCTTTATATATTTTGGATAATAACCAATTATCAGATACGTAATTCCATAAGTTGCCTTATGCTTAATTACTTCCAAAACCAAGGGTCAGATGGTTAACTGACTAAGCCACCAGGCACCTCTGTCTCCATATAGTTTGATTTCTTCTTTGAAGTCTTGGTTGACTCATTAATTGTTTAGTAGCATGCTATTTAACCTTCATGTATTTGTGGGTTTTCCAGATTTTTTTCTTGTGGTTCATTTCTAGTTTCATCACATTGTGGTCAGAAAAGATGCATGGTGTGACTTTTGTTTTTAATTTATTGAGACTTGTTTTGTGGCCTAATATGTATGTGATCTATTCTGGAGGATGTCACACGTGCACTTGAAAAGAATGTGTATTCTGCTGTTTTAGGATGGAATGTTCTGAATAACTGTGTTAGATCCGTCAGGTCCTGTGTATTGTTCGAAGCCATTTTCTTTATGGAAAAATCATTTGATTTTTCTATTTGATCTGTCCATTAATTTAAGTGGAGTATTAATGTCCTTTACTGTTAGGGTATTACTATGGATTGTTATTAGCTGTTTTAGATATTTGGGTGCTTTCATGTTGAGTTTATAAATATTTATAGTTGTTATATCTTGTTGGATGTCCTCATTATTATACAGTGTCTTTTTTTGTCTCTTGTTTTAAAGAATCTTGATTTAGAAAGCTTTGTTTTTAAAGTTTAGTCTGATGTAAGTATTGCTAGTCTGGCTTTATATTGACATCCGTTTTCATGATAAATGTTTCTTCCATCCTTCATTTTCAATCTGTGTGTGTCTTTAGTTCCAATGAGTCTCTTGTAGGCAGCATATAGATTGGTCTTGATTTTTTAAAACATTTTGTCACTTTATGTCTTTTGATTGGCACATGGAGTCTATTTCAGTTCATGGTAATTATTGATCAGTATTTATTGCCATTTTGTTACTTGTTGTTTGGTTGTTTCTATAGATTTTCTCTGATCCTTTCTCTCATAATTTGTTGAATTTCTTTAGTAATACAGTTGGGTTTCTTTCTCTTTATTCTTTGCATACGTATTACTGTTTTTGTTCTATTACTGGTTTTTGATTTGTGGTCATTATTAAGTTTGTATAGAGTATCTTCTGTATGTAGCAGTCTATATTACATTGATGATTGCTTAAGTTTAAAACCCACTCTTTACTTCTTCCCTCCCCCACATTTTAGGTATGTAATATCATATTTAATATCTTTTTTTTTATTTTGTGAGAACCTTGATTTTTACAGGAATATTATCTTCGCTGCTTTTGTGTTTTTTCCTTCTCATGCTGCCACTTATGGTCTTTCCTTTCTACTCACAAGGTCCCCTTTAAGATCTCTGGTATGGCTGATTAAGTGGTCATAAACCTTTTTAGTTTTTTTTTTTGGTCTGAGAAACTATTTATTTTTCCCTCTATTCTGAATGATAGCCTTGCTGTATAGAGTATTCATGGCTATAGATCTTCCCTTCCAGCACTTGGAATATATTATGTCGCTCTCTTCCATCCTGCAAACCTTCTGCTGAAAACTCCACTGATAGCCTGATGGGGTTTCTCTTGTATGTAACTGTTCTCTTTTGTGGCTTAAAACATTTTTTATTGCTACTTTTTGCCATTTTAATTACTATGTGTCTTGGTGCAGAACTCCTTGGGTTGAATTTTTGAGGAACTCTCTTGTGCCTCCTTGATCTGTATATCTGTGTCCTTCCCCAGGTTAGGGGAAGCTTTCAGCTATATTTCTTCAAATAAACTTTGTGCCTCCTTATATCTCTCTTCTTTGTGGTCTCTTTAATGTGGATGTTATTAGACTTGATGGAGTCACTAAGTTTCCTAAAACTATTCTCAGTTTGCATAATTTTCTTTTTTCTCCTTTGCTCAGCTCGATTACTTCCCATTACTCTGTGTCCAAGTTTCTAATTGATTCCTCTGCTTCATCTAGCCTGCTATTTTTTTTCATCAAGTGTATTTTTAATTTCTTTTATTGTGTTCTTGATCTCTGATTGGTTCCTTTTTATCTTTGGGAAGGGTCTTACTGATGTCTTCCAGTCTTTTCTTAAATCCACTGTCTTTATGATCATTACTTCAAATTCCACATCAGGCATATTATATCTATTTCATTTTGGTCTCGTGCTGTGGTTTGGTCCTGTTCTTTCATTTGGGAGATGTTTCTCTCTCTCCTCATGTTGTATGGCATTATGTATGTGTTTCTCTGAATTAGAAAACTCAGCTACTTCTCTTGCTCTTAACAGTAGTAGCTTGATGAAGAAGAGGTCCTGTGGTGCCCTGCATTGCAGTGGTGCCGGTTCCCTAGGGCCTGGCTCTTTAGAGACTGTCTCCTATGTGTTGTGTCTGCTCTGCTATTGAGTCTTGGCCTCTTTTTCCTCCAGTCTGCTTGTCTGCAAAGGCTCTCTGCCTACGGTGGGCAGTGTTTGGTTCCCAGCAGGCATAGGGTATGTTTTAACAATGTGTGCTGCAAAACAAGATCTGTTTCTGATGCCCTGGAACTAAGAGCCCCCAAAACTTGTGGGTCAGGAGATGTGCTGTTGGCAGAGCTTGTGCCACTCTACTTGTGGAGGGGCCCACAGTGCCAAGATCGAGAAGAGTGTAACGGGGAAAGGCAGATCTGTGGATGCTAGGGGTCCACAGGGTGATGGAAGCTTGGGGCAAGCAAGTGGTAATGGATATTGGCACTGGACTGGTCGTCATGGCTGGCTGGCCATTGTTTGGAGGTAGGGCAGGGGAAGGAGATGTCACCTGCCAGCTCCTTTGTTCCTGGTCTCCCCATGGTCCCTGTCTCTCTGACCCATGGTCTGAGGTGAAGAAATCACTGTCCCTCTGGTCTGCCCCTGGCATTTTCCAAACTGCTAGTTATAAGGTGCATCTGCATGGGCCATTTGTCATAGTATCTTTTAAGAGGAAGGACTCTGCTTCCTAAAACCCCCTAGGCTCTCCCAGAGCTGAGCCAACCCATTTTTAAAATTTCAGGCTTTAAGTCCAGCTGGTTTTAAGAACTCACAGAATTCAGCCCCTCAGAGGCAAATATTATGGGGATTTGTCTTCTTTTTTGGATGCCCTGGTATGAAAGTCTCTTTTCCTCCCTTCTCCACACCCTTACCTGCATCCCCACCACGGATAGCCACAGACCATCTTGCTCCCAGACCGTGTCTTCACCCTTCCTATCTCCTTCCATGTGCCTTCTTCCCTACCTTAAGTTGTGGGCTTTGTTCTGCCAGTGTTCAGGTTGTTTTCTGGTTACTTACACTTATGTGAGAGGCACCTGGGTGGCTCAGTCTCTAGTTTTATTGTGGGATGAGGTGAGCTCACTGTCCTTCTACTCTGCCATATTCCAAACTGATCATTCTTATACAGGTGTTTTTATACAATAAAAGTAATTTGAACTTGGAATCTAAGCTTTATTTTAATAGGAAGAGTGATCAGAGAACAATAAGCATTTATAATTTGGGCCTGAGAACTAGTTTAAATGAAAATGAAAAGAATTCTGGGCTCTGATCTTTGTCTTAATAATTCTATTTGAGGCCAGAAGGTTATTTTCTTGGGATTTCTTTCTAGCAGTGAAAGGGGCAAGTGAAAAAACAACCAAAAAAGAAAAGACTCTATGTTCATTAGTGAGACCTTTTAGAGGGCTGCTCACTTACTGCAAAAGCATAGTGCCAAGGACTTCATGACCTGGCTTTTAGCCCCAACCTCTAATGAAGTAATAGTATGTAGAAATTAAGTGTCTCATTATTTTGTGGCAAAAAAAAACCCCTCCCTCTTACTGTTTTCATACACTTCCAGAACTTTTAAACTTCAAAGGCTTGAACTCCAGTTCTCTCATGATCCTTTTGGTCCCTCTTTGTCTCACATCTCTGTGAGGAATCAGTGTTAGCCCTTTTCCCCATTTCCTTATGATCATTTGAGGTAACTTAGTAACTAGTCTAATAAAGATAATTATGTGATAATATATTATCATATCAGGTAACATATTTTGAATTTAATAGTAATTCTTCTTGTGTAGTTCTAACAACAGTCAGTTGTTTGGGAGAAATTCAGGCTGTAGGTTCTCTCCTTGCCTCAAAATACATTGCAGGTAAATGAGGATTTTGTGTAAGTAAGTCTTGCAATTAAAAAATACTAACATAGAGGCACCTGGGTGGCTCAGTCAGTTAAGTGTCTGACTCTCTACTTCAGCTCATGAGTCATGATCTCACAGTTCATAAGTTTGAGCCCACCATCAGGCTGTGTGGTGACAGTGAGGAGCCTTCTTGGGATTCTCTCTTTCCCCTCTCTCTGTCTCCTCCTGCTTACTCTCTATCTCTCTCTCAAAATAAGTAAAAAAATAAACTCAAAGAAATATTAACATACCAGGTGTGTTAATATTTTTTTAAATGCAAGACAACTTACACAAAATCCTCATATTAATAATCATAAATATTAGCACAGTATGGGGGCAAGTTTGAAACTTAAACAAAACTTTATCTGAACAAACGTCTCCCTCCTTTTAGGTAACGGCTCCTGACCACATTTCCTTTAGGCTACTCAGTCCTTTTTTATAATCTACAAGCTTGAAGTTTCCCCCTGATCAAACCCAGTTACTCTGGACTGCTTCATGTAGAGCTTGTTTCATCCTCTGCCACTCTACTTTTCTCAAGTTTATGGTTTGGTTGCTGCCATATTCCAAGGCAACTAAAAAGGGTATCGAGCAAATAGAATCTGTCATGATGTTGTGCAGTCAGATCCATGCAGGTCAAAGCCAGAAAGCAAGGCAGGTGAAATTTCATTACTGGTAGGAAATGGTTATTATAGAAAGGATAATTATGACTGTAAGAGGCATAGTGAAGTCCAGGTCATTAGGTATCAGTTAGATTGCTAAAAGACAAGGGGTATGCAAGCAGGGACATTCACAGGAATAAAGTATTTTCTGTACCATTATAGTTCCCTGTGATCATATCCTTTATAGCACTTTACTGCACTTCACTGTAATTCCTGGATACTTGTCTATCTCTTGAAGAGACCATGAATTCTTTGAGTTCATGGACTGTGCCTTTGGTCTTTGCATTCCTGGTGATTATCATGTATTATTGTCATGTAAAGACATGCATGTTTGGTGGTTACAGAGGAATTATTATTTTCTAAAGTGTCTGCTAAAAAATTCTTTTTATTCTGGACTCCTCAGAACCATTCCTTGGTTTTCTATTTGAATACTTAATGTCAGTAAGTCTCAAATGTTCATAGTTGATATAATATCAGTCATGCTATGTGTGTGTTGAAGATGAGGGTGTCTGGGGAAAAGAGATACCAATTCACATTTTTTAGTAAGTTCAAACCAGAAGGAGAAACGAGAAATTTGCCTAGAGCATGGATTCCCTGTTCATTTATTAGCTTAATTGTTAGGTCATACCCTTTTTTAAATAACTTTCTACTTTAAAAACTAGTTAAAATGCAGGGAGCCTGTGTAGCTCAGTAGTTAAGCATCCAACTCTTGATCTCAACTCTGGTCTTAATCTCTTGAGTTCAAGCCCTATGTTGGGCTCTGCACTGGGCATGAAGCCTACTTAAAATAAAACAAACAATTAATTAATTAAAGTTAAAATGCAGGGTTGGAAGTAGGATGAGTGATTATGATCTGCTGGAATTAGATTCTAGAGTAAGATTTTGATCTACCAGTGACCCCTGTAAATTCTCCTACTACGTTTCATCCTGAATGACTCAGTTGCTCTCTGGGTAACAGTCTCATTCACCTGGAGCCAGGACACTCATATCTTTTACAGTAAATGTTTTACTAATTTGAAAAAAAAACTTTTCTAAGTTTAACTTTGAGATAATTTCTTTTTTATATTTTTTAATTTGTAGCAAAAAAACAATAGTGCTTGAAATACAGTTTAATGGCCATAGGGAGTTGATGAATCCTTTCATATCTTCTTATCTCAAGTTCGTATTAGTTTTCTGGAGTCAAAGACATATTTTTATACAGTTTAAAAGAGTATCCTAAGAGACTGTAGGTCTGGAAAAAGGAAACTAGAGCCTGTTTTTAAAAGTTTTTTGGAATAAAAAGGCTCTGATAGAATCAGTACTTCTCACACTACACAGTTTTGTCACCACTTTGCTTCTTAACCTTTTTTTTTTAAGTTTATTTATTTTGAGAGAAATGGGGGGGGGAAGTGAGAGAAGGAGAAGATGTGAGCCTGCTACCTGGGGAGGGACAGAGAGAGGGAGAGAGAATTCCAAGCAGGCTCTGTACTGTCAGTGGAGCTGACACAGGTCTTGAACTCAAGAACTGTGAGATCTTGACATGAGCTGAAATTGAGTCAGACACCTAACTGACTGAGCCACCCAGGTGCCTGGCTGCTTTACCTTTCTATAGGGAAAACCATATCATGGTAGGCATGGTGGAGAAAAGAAATCAAAAGTAATGATCAAGGTAACATCTGACTATTCAAGAAATTGAGTGAGGAGGGCAACAGACAAAATGTTAGTCTATTTAAATTCTCTCATAAACTTGAATTCTAATTTTTAAAAAAATTTATAAAATTGGATTTATTTTCCCTACTTATAGGAAATAAATAAAACTACACAATGATCATAATTTAAGGATGTGAATGAATATTTTCTAACATGTCTCTTGGAGGTGCAATCTTGAAGATATTTATATGTTATTTATATAAGAGTGGTATAAGAACCATGTTATTGAACTGTTAGGTGGAAACTAATGTCATAACTGATGTGTTATGATACACCTTTCTAGCAAATTTAAGATCTTCAGTGCCTGAATTGTTCTCATATAGATATATTTTAATATGCTTTTTGACCCATTGGGGATTTAAGCAGCAAAGAATATTTATGGCCTCTGAAAACATACTGTGTTTTATTGACATATAAAGTGCTACATTCATAGTCAACTCTACAGTTTTGCCAAAAATTGAGAATGATTAAAATGAAAGAAAATTAAAATTTTTTAAATGTGTTTTAATTTATTTTTGAGAGACAGCGTGAGCAGGGGAGGGTCAGAGAGAGAGAGAGAGGGAGATACAGAATCTGAAGGAGGCTCCAGACTCTGAGCTGTCAGCACAGAGCCCGATGTGGGGCTCGAACCCACGAACTGTGAGATCATGACCTGAGCCAAAGCCAGCTGCTTAACCGACTGAGCCACCCAGGTGCCCCAGAAAATTTTAAATGAGCCTATAAATCTGGCTTTATCAGAAAAGGCATAAACTTCAGACCCGTATGTCAGGAAAAACACAGGAGAAAACATCTACTTTTTTAAAAAGTTTAACTGTCACTTTACAAATCACTGATTTGTACAAATCACAAATCAGATTCTTCCAGAAGATGTAATAGGTATTTTATCTAACTGTATTGGGTATTACAGCAAAGAATGAATTGAAGGTTTTATTCAGCTTGCTCCAACATGTTGGTACCCTGGGAGACTTCGCTACTTACAGGAGAACCCATTAAAATATGTCTGGACAGAAAGCAAAATAGGAAGGCAGAGTTAACTAAAAATCAATTTCTTATGATGTTGGAATTCACAGGCTACTTCTTTTTCTCTCCTTTTCCTCTCCTTTTACTTCCTTTTCCTCCCTCAATTCTCTAACTTATTTTAAGAGTTAATTATGTTCACTACAAATACTCTAGATTTTAAAGATTATTAAAATCATACTACCTTACAAGAAGATCCTTGTGTATCTTTGCAAAATTGATGCAAATTGTGTCTCTCTCAATGGAAAAATATTATCACAGTTCAAATATTATCTGAGTTCATAAGATAATTTTTTTCCTTTATTGCTTACTCTTTTATTTGCTCACTGATGGTCTTGCTGTAAACATATCCCATTTAAAATAATAAATTTCCACCTTTAAAAATAAATGTGTTGGAAGGATATAAGTGATTTGTACTTAAAAAAAGTTGCTATGTTTTTAAAATGTTATATAAAGCATGGGTTATTAAACACCATGTTTAAATTGATATATAAATGTCTTGAGATGTTACTAGTTATTTCTATATGCCTTTTATATGCATGCAAATATAACATATCTGTGATTACAATAGGTTACTGTTAATATTGAAAGTATACTTGGGGTGGCTCAGTTCGTTGAGCATCTGACTTGTGATTTCATATTAGGTCATGATCCCAAGGTCGTGGGATTGAGCCCCACATCTGGTTCTGCACTGAGTGTGGAGCCTGCCTAAGACTATCTTTCCCCTCTCCCCGACTTGAGCTCTCATGCATGTGCATGCGTGCCTTCTCTCTCTCTCTTGCTCGCTTGCTTGCTCTCTCTCAAGTAAAAGAGTGCATGTTTGTTTTTTATGTTCAATAATTTTAGTAAATGGTATTGAAGATATGTTTGGACACACACACCCCTTTGGTTTTGCTGATATTTTTGTCTTTTATGCTTTTCTCTCACATGAAGTTGTTTTCACGTTCAGTTACTACATATTACCCTGCTTTAGGTTGTTAGCTTATCAAGGGCAAGGATCTTGTGTTATTTCCATGTTATCAGCAACACCTAACAGTATATCTGGCACATGGTAGGAGGTAAATAAATGCCAAAGGTAGGCATGGATTTATACTCTGGTGTAGACTGAGTAGATCAGATCCTGTGTAAGCTTGCTGATAGCTTGGGTGGGAAATGAGCAGTGTGACACGGTCACACAATGGAAAACCTGATTTTCTGGCAGCAGGAGAGCTGTAACATCTTGTTTTACCAAGGCAGCTTTGGCGAATTTCCGTTACCCAGTCCCAGATGCCATAGGTCCTGAACAGTGGGGAGGGAGTGGTGGTGCTTTATAGAAAGTTCCATACTGTGCTTACATATTTCTATCCTGGTTGTATGCAAGTCAAATTGTCGGACCTTCTTAGAGACTCCTCAGACTACTTAATATATTTCCATAAGCTCTTTTCTATTAGGCACAATTAGATTCTCTTATTTGAAAATATTAACAATAATCAATAATCTTTAGGAATGCAATAACGTGAGTATAGCACATCTCTCTGCACTCTAATCTCTAATCTATAAATTATTTTTCTTTCCATTGGCAAATGTGGAAGATGATAGAAATATGTATGAATGTGTCTGATTTATTTTTTTTCATAAATTCTATATCAAACAAATTTTAGTTATGGAGTATGTACATGTTATTTTGATGTTTACTCAATATATTTTAATTACAGAATGTAAATAGTTATGCCTTATCTTGTGCTGCGTTTCCAACATTTCTCAAGTCCTTTCATACATTATTTCATTTGAAAATGACAAAAATCCTAAAAAGAGTAGACATTGCCCATGACTTCCATGCTAATCAGAGGAAAATTCAGGCCTAGACAGAAGTGTCTTATTCTTAATTCATACTCTCTGCATGCCTACTTAAACTACAGCTGATCTTAAGTATGTGGACAGCCATATGGCATTGGCATCTACTTTTGTTTCCACTTTTTTTTTTAAGTTTATTTATTTATTTTTGAGAGAGAAAGAGATTCCCAAGAAGTGAGTCTCAATACCACTAACCATGAGATCATGACTTGATCTGAAATCAACAGTCATACGCTTAACCCACAGAGCCAACCAGGTGCCCCTGTTTCTACTTATATGTAAGGATCAGAATTATTGAGTCTGAGTATTTTCAGCTTGAATGACAGGAAGCCTCTAAAAAATGATTAAATTATTAACCAGATGTGTAGAGTCATTATCTGTAATATGTGAGGTGGCAGTAGCTGTGGACATTCAAATCTATATAGTTTTCAATATATTCCTTAAAAATTAAAAATATATACTCCAATTATTTTCATTTAGACCATCTTATATTATTACACTTGAAGGATGATTTTTAAATCTTGTCTGTTCATAAAGTTTCAAAAAACTCAAAATTCATTCCCCACTAACAGCTTCATTAAGAAAATGATATGACATAAAACCTCCGTTAATAAGATTGGCTCATCTTTGCTACAAAAATCATGATAATAAGATACAAGTGTGGTCATAGAATTCTGTGCTTCTCTGGGTATTATGCTATTACATGATATATTCGCAAGAGCTTTTCTTAAGTTATAAGTTCTAATTTTGTAAAGATGTTTCCATAATTTATAAAAATACTATGTAAACAAAACTATAGAAAATAGCATATGGGGGCAGATGTTAGAATTTAGGAAAACTTAGTGATCATGTATATATTCATAAAGTCAAAAGGCATTTTTATGACTAGTTCAGATGATATTTGGAACACATACTAGTGATTGCTCTTTATTTTCTAAGATTTCACAATTAAACTTTCAGCTTAGATCTGAGTGATGTTTTTTCCAGAAAGAGTACATTTGGCAATACTGAAGTCATATATATAAATTTCTAAATCCTGCTTCTGAATAATTGGTTTCCCAGGTTAGTGAGGGACATTCAGAAAACATTAATATTCTCATGTCACTAAGACGGGAATGATGCATTGTCATGGTAATTTCACAAATGATGCCCCGGAGTGTTCAAAGAGCTAATGCCATCCAGACAGTAATTAATTACATCCAAGAGAATGTGAAATATTTCACTTGATTATTAAGTATTTTTTAAAATATGATTACTTCTGGGAAACTATATGGAAAAAAATATGTCATTTATTTCAAAAGGCCTGAAGTCAGACGTCCTGAAGTGGCATAATGTTAAATGATTTTGAAGAAAATCTGCAAACATTGACAAGGGGGTTGTTATTGTTGATGTGAATTTAATCTTTTCCAGATACTTGTTGAAACTTTTAATGGATAAGCTAAGAATTCTTATGTTTATACTTGGTAATATATACCATAGGTGATTGAGGAAGCATGGATTTGGGTTCAAATACTCTATCATATGGATATTTCAGAGCATTGAGAAGAAGGTTGAAGGTCCATTGCTAATTTTAATTTTTGAAATGTTTTATTTTATCCCACTTTGAGAGAACTGAATATGGGGGCTTATATCATACAACAAAAATCAAAGCTCTATAACTAGACTGAGAAGCGTTTCAAAAACGTTGCTCCAACTATAGTGGTCATTCTATTGTAATCTTAAAAGATTTTTTTTAATGTTTGTTTTTGAGAGAGAGAGAGAGAGAGAGAGACAGACAGACAGACAGAGCATGAGTGGGGAAGAGGCAGACACAGAATCAGAAGCAGGCTCCAGGCTCTGAGCTGTCAGCACAGAGCCTGATGCAGGGCTCGAACCTATGAACCGTGAGATCATGACCTGCGCCAAAGCTGGATGCTTAACCGACTGAGCCATCCAGGCGCCCCTCTATTGTAGTCTTTTATCCCTCTGTATTATTGGAATATACTCTTGATTCAGTTGAGTTTTTTAGAGAACAATAATACCCAACAAACAAAGTAATGTTCACTGGCTCACACCCTGACAGAATATAGGCTATTCTGGCACAGGAATGGTAATGTTATAGGGTAATTGCTTACTTTGTTAGTTATATAGAACCACGTCTGCAGTGTGTGTGTGTGTGGGGGTATCTTGTAGGTTGTTGAATACTCGTAATGTTTTCAACATCCTCATAAATACTAAACTTCATGTTCACCCTCTCTCCCCTCATTCTATTACATCAACATTTCTTACATGATTCACTGATTTTTGAAAATTAGTTGTTAAGGATATATTTAGTTCCTTTGGTTAAAACCTTGTGTTTTCCTCATTAAGATAGGTATAGTTGGTAAAAAGTAACACATTTTTTCTACTAGACGTTTTTGACCTACACTTCCATGAGGGTATCACATACTTAAGTGCTGATGTGATGCAGGTGGCCATTGTTTCTGCAGAGGGGACAAATGTTACTGGAAATATCAGTGTGAAGGATTTGGGGATGAGAGTTTTTTTAAAAAATGAGGAAGAAACATTGTGGGTGACAAAGAATTAGTTCACAAGTCTGCCTAAAGCTGTCTAGGGGGAAACAGCCTCTGGTTCTCACTATAGAGTAAAGGAGAGCATCCTGCCTGACTCATCTATTTCAAACAATATTTAGACTCAAATTGCTTAATAAAACAAGACCAGAGAACTGTAAATAATTGGAAAAGAGAAGAAATAAAAAGGGAGATGTGTAGGAAAATAAGCAAATTAAATGGATTATATTTTAAAATCCCATTAGCTTATTTATTGGCTATCAGAGGAAGTTGTAAAAGTATATAAAATAGAACTAAGATGAAAAATAAAGACAGTAATGCAAGGATACTTTTCCAAATAAGTAGTTAGGTATTGTATTTAATTCTTGTTGCTATTTATAATACTTGTATATCTTCTCAAAATTTAAGGAGCCAATGGATTTAAGGAGCCAATAAATAATCAATATAATTAAGAACTTTTGACTGCTCGAGACATTTTAAGAAAGACTTCTGATTCATTGATACATTCTAAAAAGAGTCTGAACTACAGCCTTGGCTTCTGTTTTTATACCAAGTTTTAATGAATTCATTGTAAATCCTTACGGATGCTGAGACCCAATTACATTTGTCAAAGGAAACTGCTTGCCGAATAATTCATTGCTCTTCATCTGTGCATTTTTCTTTCTCACCTTGTAAATCCTTTCTAACCTTTAAACATATCCTTTCTGATTTCATTAACTTTTAACTGTCCTGGTGTTTTTAGGTGGTTCTCTAGTTGTCTGAGATAGCTCTTTGTGTGTAGAGATGATGTGGTTGGAGATCAGTGTTCAGTATGTAGCTTAAGTTTTAGCATGTATGATTAATTCAGAATTAGGACTATGAAAACAGTATGTTAGGGGACTTGAGTTTCTCTTGCTCATACAAAGTGATTAGTCTTATCAGAGACTGAAATGAAACCATCTGAACTGATGTACAGGTGACCAAACGGATGCTGTAAAATGTCCGAGAAACCAAATATCTTTAAAAGTGACAAGACCTATTGTTATTTAGAATTTTGTAACCCTCTTTTGAGCCATTGAAGTCTAACATGATCTTTTTAATGATTACTTATGATGTGCTATTTCTTCTTAAGTTACTCATTTAAAAATGAAAGCAGTGTATTTGTGGAATGCAGTAGTAATGATATATCTCTGTTTCTTAGCTATTATAGAGACATTCCTCTTTAAATTTTAATTCTAGATACATAAGTATATTCTACCTGTTCTTAATATAGAGGAATATGTGGAAGTCGTTATTACTAAGCACTAATTACCTTCAAGAATGTAGTAAGTAGTTCAAGCAACGATACCAAATAAGCAATTTTACAACTTTTGCAAGTGTGATTAGCATTTGGTAAGAATATACATATGTAAAGCTGACTATGTCATCTTCTTTTCTCAAGCCTTTTGCTGTGATTATTTTTAATGTCATTTGAATTCACTTGGCTCACTATTCTACCAGCTCAGGAATAAGTTTGAAAGTGTTTAATAAAGTTTCTTACTTTAGACCTCAGGAATATATACTAATTAGATTTGTGTCTGGAAGAAAGTAACATAAAATGTTATGAAGCATCACAAAATAATTAGTGCATTTTTGTTATTTGGAAACAATATACTTTGAGTTATTAGACATGAAAAAAATAAAGACACACTCACAAATGACCATTATTTTATGGTTAAACTGTGGTTGCTTTTCAGAGAGCAGATTCATCTTGTTGTTAGGTTAGAAGTGTGAATTATTCTTCCCAAGTCAGTTTTTGTCTCAGAATGTTGCAAGTAGCTGATTTCAAGTTTAAATATAGCCCTGGGCTGAGAGTTATAGCCCAAGGATTTGAACTTAAATTTTAAGGAGATTTGACATTGATTTCTTTAAAGGTTTCATACTAATATCCATGAGACCAGGACTTACTGTTAATTAAAGGATAATCACATTATTGGATTTCTATATATATAATTTATAAAACCTTTTGAATATCAAAATGGATCTTAATCTAAAAGAAACAAATTAGTCCTCATTTTATCTTATGATACAAAAAATCTGAAAATTTATTATATTACATGTATTAGCTAGGCTCTGTGTCAAAGATTAATATTAATTTAATTGACAAATATTTATCAAAAATCTACCAGTTATTTTTAGGTATTCTATCCACATGAAGAATACCACAGTAATCAAACTAGACACTGATTACTCATGATGTTTAAGTAAAAGCAACTAGAAATTATGATAAATATTTTAAAGGAAGGAAAATGGATAATGAGTAAAAAAAACAGATTATAACATAAAGGTTCCCTAGGGGATTATATTTAAGCTGAGAAATGGAAAAATGAGACTCAGAGTGTGAGGATGAGCATTCCCAAGGGCATCATGCATGAAAAGGCCATAAGGATCTGAAACAAGCCAGGATGATGAAAGGAAATGACTGAACAGTGGAATGGCCACAGATGGGATCTGAGAGGTGGGCAGAGGCCAGCTCCCACAGCATTCCGACTTACTGGTTATACACTTTATCATACAGTTACCTACAATACATCTCCTCTCAGCTATCCCATGGGCCCCCGAGGCTCTGAATGTCTAAGACTTAATTAAATATCATCATGTTCCTTATCCTTTGCTATTGTATCTGTAAATAAAATAATATTCAACCCAGAATTTTCATCACAAGACATTCTTGGAAGTTTCTGTCATATCCCGTGACACTCTCTCTTTCCTGCTTCTTCAGTGTCTCTGAATTCTGCCCTCTACTTACCCAGCCTCTTTTGCTATAGTCACTTGGAATGCAATAAGTCTTTTAATGCATTTTTTGGTTTTTGGTCACCTTGTGATGGGCAGAATCAACCCCCAACTCAAACTTTGGTTTGAATGTAGAGACTGAACTACCACATATGTGCCAAGAGGGTATGAAAAGGTAACTCACATAATGAGGCTTTCTAAGGATAGCTGGGCAGGTTCCCAAGTGATACAAAAATGGCTTCAAAGAGCAGGGAATGGAATGGAGACCTAATTTTATTGTTCTTAAGGGGGTGGGGCTGGGGCAAGGGTTTTCTTTTGGAAGTGCAGGCTTGCTCACATGGTTTATACCTCTGCTGGCACCAGTTTGCCAAGATATGAGTGAAAAAAGGAAGAGAAAAAGGGGAGACATGAAAGTTGTTAGCAGTCAAACATCAAAAATGAAGTCAAACACTAATTTACTCTGAGCCTCATGACTCAATATTGTTTTCCTGAATTTATTCCCATGCTTCAGTCTTAAGTGACTGTTTTGAAATGGAGATTATTTCATATTTCTTTATTGCTTATAACTCCATTGCCAAATACAGAAGTCCCCAAGTTACTTAACATGGCATTTGAGGGCCGTCAATATTTGCTTTCTCATATTTTTCAACTTTCTTCAGTGTTCTCACCTTCACACTGTGCTTTCCAGCCACACTGGGTGAGCTGAAGCATCGTAATATGCCTTGCTTTCACGCTTCTGGAGTTTTGTATGTGCTATTTGCAATACCTGACAGTCAGTCTCTGTTCTGGTCCCATATGCTGCTTCTTTTCTAATTTTTGATTTCAGGCTTATTGAAGAATCATTTATACAAAATAAAATGTTTACTCTTTTAATTGTACAGTTTAATGAAATCTGAAGAATGTATAGAGTAATGTAACTACCCAAGTAGATAGAGAATGTCTTACCCACTAGAAAATGTTCTCTCATGTTCCTTTTGTGGTCAAAGCACTTCTGTATCCCTAGCTCTTACTGATCTGATATGTGTCCCTGTAAGGTTTACCTTTCCCAGGTGTCTTATAAATAGAATTATAAGGTAGGTGGTCCTTGGTTTCTAATTCCACTCAGTGTAATGCTTTTGAGATTTTTCCACATATTTGAATATATTAAGTAGTTCTCTTTGCTGAATAAGCATTATGGTATAGATATACTATTGTGTGTTGATACTTTGACCAGTTGATCAATATATCTGTTATTTCCAGATTAGGGCAATTAGAAGTAAGTTAGCTATAAACATTGCTATACAGATCTTTCTATGTAGATACAAATTTTCATTATTTATATAAATATGTTGGAATTCAATTGCACATTCTATGTTTATTTTTTTTAAATGGCAAAACTTTTCCAAATGGAACCATTTTAAATTTCTACCAGCAGAGTATAGAATCTCTATTTGCTCAAATCCTTGTATTGATACAGTTAATCTGTTTAAAAAATAATTATTCCAGGAGGCATATAGTGTATCATGTATTTTCTTAATGACTAATGATGATGAACATCTCTTCA
>NC_043702.1:154359120-154365749 GCF_006229205.1 Suricata suricatta | reverse complement strand
CCAGGAAGCCTTTGATTAAACTCCTCCATAGGAGGAGTAGATTATTCTCTGGGACCACAGCACATGAGTTTTCTGCCTTTCCCCCAGTAGCTTACTGCTACTGCTTGATGTGCAAGAAATATGTAGTTTGGAGAGCTTTGTGTTTTTGTACCATGGAATGAGGAAGGCACTCGTAGGTCTTCTGTGCTGCCTGCTGTGTAGCTCATGAGCATTAGTGAAGCTCTGGGAAAGAGCTGGTGAATGACTGTGGATACCTCTCTTATGTCTGGACTCCTGCGAATTTTAAACTCTTACTCTATCCTAAATTTGGCCTTTATACATTTGTTAACAATTAATCCTTTTTCTCCTCTCTGATATCTGGGTGGCTGCTTTTTCTTTTTTTCCTGACCATGTGAGAAGTAAAAAAAAAAAAAAAAGAAACAAAGAAAGAAAAAGAAATAAAAGTTTATGTTCTCTCTCCTCTGGGGGTTTTGCTTTCTTTCCAAATTCAGTTTCCAAATTGCTTTGGCCTTAACCTTTTTGGTCTCATCAAATAGATTTTTTTTTTTTTTGATACTTCACAACACAGAAGTCTTGTTGGCAGAAGTGAGGTGAGCCAAGATTTTGTTGTTTAGACAATCCTATGGTTGTGGGTAGGTTAGTGTAGATCATGACAGGCAACATGGATTGTTTTGTCTGGATAGGTATCTTGATGCATATTCTTATGTACTGCTAATAGAAGAGTGAGACTATTTGTAAAGGTCTTTGTATTATACTGAATCTCCATTACTTTACTCAAGTAAATTCAGTATTAATTCTAAATGAAAAGTTTATTAAAAATTTATTCACAATTCACTTGCTACTCATTTAAACTCCCAACAGCTGAAAGCTAAGAACAATAAAATGCCTGGTAGAATGCTTTGTTCTGTTGATATCTCAGGAACTTAGTTGTTATTGTACTAACCAAATAAAATTACACTGAAAATTGAATTTCCATATTACATTCATATTGCATCATATATATTAAATTTATAGCTTGCAAATAGCATATATATATAATAAGAGTCACAAATTCATTAAAGTGATATATGGTGTTACTTTCCCACTAAAGTCTGATAAAACTAAATGCATTCTAAGCACCAAATCAAAAGGTTATTAAAAAAATTCATCAACAGGTTACTTCCACTCTTTCCCTATGGTGCAGAAGTTTGAATCTCTTGGATTTCTAAGAATTCAGTCAATCATTAAAATGTCTGATAGTTTTGAATATGTTTGAGAGATTTCTTTTCTAAATTATAAACCTCTTAGTAGAAGTTAGCCTCAAGTATATTTTGCTGATGTCCACCCAGATTTGTTCCTTGTTTACCAAAATGTAAAGGCCAGATAGAATTTATCAACCTAGGCACTGGGAGTAATAGTAACAGTCGACATATTTGACCTGGAAGAGGACAGACATCCTAATTTGTCTCTGAAAAGAAGATAACCAGAGGAGCTATATAGCACTCTAAACTTAAAAGGTGGATTATCAGCACTACCATGGAATCTCCCTTGTCATTGCAACAGCTCCCTCCCCCTTGTGGGCCCTTCCACCCTTTATAGATGGAAAATGTGGGCAGCATTTGAGCCCTACACAACTACAGTTTTCTATCACACAGGCCATTTTCCACTCATCCCAGTTCTCCTCATCTTGACTTATGTTAGTCTTTGAACTGAAACCTCTGTTTTTCCATGAAGGCATTGGCAGGTGATTGAATATGGGCCAAGCCCCATTTGTTTTGATAGACATAATTCTTTATACAGTGTCTCAGGTGCATTCAGTTTTGCTGAAAACTTTGGGGACAATTAAAAAACATAACCCCAAAGGGGAAGGATTTATTTGGAGTGTATATTACATATAGTCATTCAAGTGGAAAGCATGTTAGCCATTCGTAGGTTGTATCACTCGTAGGCATCTGCTAGTGAGGTCTCAGTTTTCCTCAAATTTTCATCTTCACTTGCTCCAGGAGAAAAACCCCATCTTCAGATTTTGGCCTTGTGTTATGATCCACTTCCTCTTCTCAGCGACCAGTTTTAAGTACTTGAGGGTCAGAATGGCTCAGTTCATCTTATTCTATGGTACTGGAGTAGAGAGTAGAGGAAGGACATAAAAGACTGTATGAGGGAAGACTGGTCATAGTCGGACAATCCCCAGTGAGGTTTAGCACTCTATGAAGAAAAGAACATTCCAGGATGGGCTTTGTTTTGTCAGGTTCAGCTCCCTTTAACATCTGTGATGCCACTACTGTGAAGTAGAGAGTAAACATTCTTACCCATTCAAGTGGAACCAGTTTAGTTATACAAACACACGTACATACATTTTCCAAAAAAAAACCCAGTAATTGTCCATAAGCATACAGTCTTCATCAATAGGTTTTAGTTGGAATAAACACAACACTACTAATACACAGTGTAATTTGGGTGGTATGACAAACATTTTATTCTGTTTTATTAGGTAAATATCAAGTATACTATTTTCCCCCCATCTTTGAGGCATAATTGACATATGACATTGTGTAAGTTTAAAGTGTACAACATGATGATTCGATACATGTACGTATTGTGAAATGATTATCACAATAAAGGAGTGGGACTCTTTAACTTGCATATACCATTCTCTGGCCCAAATTAGTGTTGTGCTTCATGTCTAGCTAAGACTTTATCCTCCAAACCTACTGCAGCATCTACAAATGGAGCATAGCAGGCCAGACAAATAGAGAATGTTCTTCCAAGGTGGCATGTTGTGGTGTCTTTGTGTGGCCTGGGAAGTGAGAGGTATGTCTGTTTGGAGGAGAAGCATCCCCACTTTAGCCATGAACTCAGCCATCCAATAGGCTCTAGTGCAGAGTTGCAAAGACTTGAAACATTTTGTAAGTGGGGGTGATGTGAGTGCAGAAGATTACTGAGGAAATCAGATTTGTGGCTCAAACTAGCAGTTTCTCTATGTTAGGTTTCTGGTTAGGATCAAAATTGTAAGGTAATAAATTCTTAGTAATGCAGGACTATCCAGTATATCAGTAATAAAACTAAGGAAATCTAAACAAATATATGTATTGCTGATTATAAGCAGCTGTATTCTTTTCACTGAAAAAATACATTTTAAAAAACTTGCTTTACTGCTATTGTTTCATTTTTATTTTTAATTTATACTTTTTAAATGTGATATTCTTTTCTGTGTATATTTATGATTATCTTATATTTATTGTAAATGGCTACCAGTTTTCCCTTGGTGGTAGTGATATTTAATTTGTCTTAAAAATAAACTTGTTCAAATATAAAAATGCTATTTAAGTAAAAATATTAATTCAATAATAATGAATGTCAGTAAAGAGAGGACAGAATCATGAAGGGTATTCAAGAAATATATAAATTTAAAAAATGCTATCTTTAGGGGGAGAAAGATTTAGCTGGGAGGTAGTATTAGTAGAATCCTAAGCACATTGCCTGGTAATGCAGGCCGGATCTTAAAACTTCCCAGGCCTCTCTAAGTGTAGGACATGGGGCCTAGTTCAGAGGCATTGACCGCCTGAAGTCTACACGTGAATGTGCAAAGTTCGACCATAACCACTTCTCTGTACCTTGGGTCAAATTGCATTCCTAGCTAGAGTGTCCTAAAAGATGTTCTTCCACATGGCATTAGGAGGAAAAGTCATTGCATCAATTTTGCATTTCAGAGGAGGAGTCAACTTTGAAGTCAACAGCTTTAGTTTTAAATTTCAGAATTCCAATTTTATGTCAACTGTGGGGGACTTGGGCAAGATTTTCAAACTCCCTGTGTTTTTCTGTGATTCTTATGTGTAAAATTAGAATAATAACTCCAAAGGAAGTTAAAAGCATTAAATGAATGTGTATATGTATGTGCATGTGTGTGTGTGTATGATGTATATATGTGTGGTATGTGTGTGTATATATGTATAAAACATCAGACTTTGTTAACCTGAGGAACAAAGGAGTTGTTGTTCTGTTATTGTTATTTTTGTGAAAATTCTATTGAAATACAGCCTCAGAGGAAAGGATTTTTTCTTTTGATTGATTTAGATGATCAAATGGAGTAATTTTATGTTTCTTTCAGTTCGGAAAGAATGACTCAGGGTTGAATATGATCTGGGCAAAAGGAACATCACACGATAGAAATTCTTGAGAGAGAAGTAAAATGTGGAGGGCTCATTGCCTTCTAGCCAGGGAGATTCAGGAAAGGGATAAAGTAGCAGTTTTGAAGCAAAGCAGGCAAAGAGATGCATATGACAGAGCCCTAATCCAAAGTTCTTTGAATGGGGGATGGGAAGTGAGAACCCTTAGTTACTTGAAGGAAAGTCTGAAAGAAAGGCGATTTGACAGCTTTCTGTGTAGAATACTGGGAGATATGTGTCGTTTGTCAACTTGAGTGGTGTCCAGGTAGATAAGACTGAGATGGTTTTACTGCTTTTTCTGTGACAGCATGTGTTGGACACAAGACACAGAATTTCTCCCTGTGCCACTAAGCAGCTACAGAGTGGCTGGAATCTGGACAAGGAGGCCATCTTGCTTGCTTGGCTTCGTGACTAGTAGTAAATGCTACGTGCTTTGGATCCTCTTGGGCTGATCTTAACCCACATTTAAAGCAGCATGCACTGTAGGACCATAATGCCTTACTTACTGTTATTATTTCTGGAACAATACAAGGACAGTCTTTCAAGAGGTCATTGAAATTCCAGAAAACACTCAAGAATTGAAAACCTACTTTTTCCCACTGCTTGAGGTTATATATATAGTGATCTTCTTCCCATATATTCAGATGCCATGTCTAGGAAGATGAGGGAGAATTAAAAAAAATACAAGACTTTGAACTGGCTGACTCATTGCATAGATTACTTAAGTGTAAAGATGCTGGGTTAATATTAATTGCAGAGCTTAGGTTTATTTTCTAATGGTAGAGTGTTGAGAGAAAAAGATGAGCAGTTACGGAAGACAAGCTACATTTTCTTCGCAGATCTGAATAATAGAGTGATTAAATTTTGGCCACACCTCCTGTACGTTACAGTGATAGATTTATAACAAAATATTAATTGCCTTTAGCCTATACCGTGCTTAAAAAAAACAAATGAAGGTATGTTAATAAGTAGCCCAGGTCCTAACGTCATTCCCCTTATATATTCAACTTACAGTATTGTTAAGTACAAAAGGATAAGATTTTGTGAAATAGAGAATGACCATAAAATGAGTCTTAACAGTTCCTCTGTAAATTTCAAATGCCAAGGGACCCTCCGCACTGACCAGCAGTCTTATCACCATGTTTCTGGGAAAAGGTTTAACTCTTTCCTGTGGAAAGGAAGCTGAGATGATAGGAAGTGTCTGCAGTAACATCTCACCCATTTACAGAGAGCAGATCTGAAAATCGGGTGTCCACGATACAAAACTGAGAAAAATCACATCTTGATGACATTTTTGAGCCAGTGATCAGGCTACGTTTAAAGCCAACCCTGTTGCTGGAATTTTCAGTTAAGTGAAATAATATATTCCCATTCTTGATAAGCTGCCTTAGATCAGGTGTTCTGTCATTTTTATCTGACGCAATCTGAATGTTAACAGAAAACAATCACGTATGTGTAAAAACGTAGAGGGTCCACAATGGTGATTGGGGAAAATACCACAACTGAGCTTGGAGAGCATAGTCTCATGGCCCATATTTCCCCAAATCATCCTCATGGTAAGATGAAATCCTTCATGGTGTACCTTCAGGAAGGGAGACTAGAGGGTCTGGGCATTAATCTTGCCCCTTATCATCTCTTCTAGATTTATACATCTTCCTAAGGCATATTGGAGTTTATGATTTTCAAAGAAGAAATTAATTATAATGGTTGAAATTGATGGAAATTATGTAGCCTGAGTTTCATTTACTTGCATTTTGCCAAAAAATAAAATCATGAATATCCCCATTCACACTTAAATATTAATAATGCTCATAAAAACTATCATTTTCCTTCTTAATTTTATTATTTTTAATCGTTTTATATTTTCTATTTTTCTTAAGCTGGCCTACAAAAAGCACTTAGCTGAGAGATTTATTCTGTATTTGTTTGAGAATATTTTGAGACTAGTTATAAGCAATCACTCTTGAAAGAAGTGGAGGGTGCAGCCATATGCTAAACGTTCCGTCTTCCCCCATTAAGGAAGGGAACAGAATGGCCTTTCAGAGTCCTTCATTCTTCTCCCCATCTCAGAATTATGTGCTTCCACCCTAGGAGACTTAATGAGAATGCTAATTCATAGAATGTGTCTAGTTAAGCAGCTGAAGATAAGAAAACAAAATAAAACACTTAAACTCTTTTTAAAGTCAACTTTTCCTTTGTTCTTACCCTGTACTTTTTTCCTTAGGCTATTTGATGAATACCCATGGCTTTGCCAATCACCAGAAATGACATAAAATTATTTCTCCAGTGCACTCGATCTCCTCTAAAACTAGTACAGTCATTCACTAATTTTTTTCTCTCTTTTAAAATGTTTTAAAAGTAATCAAAACTCAGCATGTCAGAAATTGAACTTATTTCCATCTTCTTCCCATCTTCATTTATTTTTATTAAACAATTTAGGAAATTAAGGATTATCTGTACTGCATCCTGATGTTTAATCCCTTG
>NC_043702.1:154341378-154359020 GCF_006229205.1 Suricata suricatta | reverse complement strand
AGTATTGGGGGTATATCCCTGGATTTAATACTGACAAAAATGGCCTTAATGTTCCCCTCACTTGCCTAAACTTTAGGCAGTTTTCTTCTTGACTGTCGCTCCCTTACTTCCCTTTCCTTAGAGCATTTACTTTAGAAAGCCTTCAATTATGAATGCTTTCCCTGTTTCTTTGAGGAAGTATTAAAGCCTAGGGAAGTCTTTCACAGACCTGTGAGCCATCCTTTTGAAATGTAATCATCAGGAAAGGTGAGGCCCTGGTCTCCTAGTTTCTGTGAAAAGATAGGAGTCTCACTGTTATAAGCACCAACTGGCAAACACAAATGGCGTGGTCACATTGACCAGCTGCCCCACTAATGTTCTCCCGCACTTTTCCAGTGGCTCACTCAACACTCAAAAACTTTCTTGCCTTTTCTTTCAACAGAGTTGAGTTCAGTCTTTCCCCAGTTACAATAGTCTTGAATAAAGTTATTTTTTTCCACCTGATGCAATGTGCCTTTGATAATACACATAGAATTGTTTTCTAGGGAAAAATTTAGTACAAGTATATCATAAATAATTTAAAAGTAGGTCCTTATGCTTTACAGAGCATATTCATTTGTCAGATATCAGTTGTCTGACAAGTACTTTCTTTCATGTAATAATGAAAATTGCTAATGATGGTGGCAGTAAAATCTATTGCAAATTTATATTAGGTATCATTTTAAGGGCTTTATAATGTCTTATTATTTTTAAAATTTTTATCATAGTTTTTTAAAGTTTGAGGGAAAGAGTGAGTGATGGAGGGGCAGAGAGCGCAAGAGAGAATCCCAGTAAGCCCCATGCTCATTGTGCAGAGCCTGACAAGGGGGCTCTAACTCATGAACCATGAGATCATGACCTGAGCTGAGATCAAGATTTGGATGCTTAATTGAGCCACCCAGATACCCCTACAATGTCTCTTTTTTAAAATTTTAATGTAAACACTATTTTGGTATGGTTAGTATTATGGCCATTTTATAGATTGATAAAATGAGGCTCATCAAAGTTAAATATACTTTTCAGGTCACACAGCTTATGCATAAGAAATTTCAAATTTTATTTATCTTTTTAAAATTACTTCATGCTGATGCATGGGAGCACATGTACCCCAATGTTCAGAGCAGCACAGTCAACAATAGCCAAAACATGGAAAGAGCCTAAATGTCCATCACCTGATGAGTGGATCAAGATGTGGTATATATATATACAATGGAGTATTACATGGCAATGAGAAAGAATGAAATCTGGCCATTTGCAGGAAAGTGGATGGACCTTGAGGGTGTCATGCTAAGTGAAATAAGTCAGGCGGAGAAGGACAGATACCATATGTTTGCACTCATAGGTCTAACAGGAGAACAGGAGAAACCTAATGGAGGACCAGGGGGAGGGGAAGAATGAGAAAGAGTTGGGGAGAGAGAGGGACGCAAAACTTGAGAGACTATTGAATACTGAAACCAAACTGAGGGTTGAAGGGGAAGGGAGAGGGGGGAAAAGAGGTGGTGGTAATGGAGGAGGGCACTTGTAGGGAAGAGCACTGGGTGTTGTATGGAAACCAATTTGACAATAAACTATTTTAAAAAATAAAATAAAATTACTTCAGTTTCTATTTCCCTATACAAAATATCTTACTTTCAACAACCAAGAAAGTAAGGCATGTGAAAAATCAAGAGAAAAGACTGTTAGGAGGTAAAATAATTTACAGAACCAGACCTAAATGTAACATATATAATGGAATTAAACAGAAATTAAAATAACTATTATTTTTTCTAAAGTTTATTTATTCATTTTGAGAGAAAGAGCAGGTGTGCATGTGTGAGTAAGGGAGGGACAGAGGAGAGAGAGAATCCCCAGCAGGCTGGGTTTGAGACAGATGCCGGGCTTGAACTCATAAACCATGCGACTATGACCTGGGCTGAAATCAAGAGTCAGGTGCTTAACCAACTGAGTCACCCAGGTGCCCCAAAACATTAATATATTACATTATTAAATTAAAAAGTGAGCAACATATATGATCAGCTGGGTAATTTCATCATAGAAATAAGAAATTTAAGTTAATATAAAAGAAAATGCTGGAAAACCGGAAACACAGCAAGAGAGTGGAAGTGTGGTTTGAAAGGGGTTATTTATAGACTTGAAACTGTCAAGGGTAGAATCAGTGAATTTAAAACAATCTGAACAAATTGCCCTAACTGAAGTACAAAGTGAAAAAAAAAAACAGAGCACTCAAGAGTCATGAGAGAATATCGAATAGCGTAATACATATACACACCCATTTCCAGAAAGAAAACGGCAGAAGCGATGATTGAAGTTATAATGGCCAGTGAAGTTCCTAGTATTGATAGCCACAAAACTGATCCAAGAAGCTCAGAAAACACCAAACTGAATATATACAAAAACATGAACTAGCAACGCATACACACTCTAGACATATAATATCCAAACTCATAAGATAGAAAAAAATCTTAAGGTAGCCAGGGGAAAAGGACCATCACATAAGAGGAAAAAAAAAGATTCACATTGTAGCATTTATTTGTCTTTTTCTGTGTATTTCACTTAGTATAATACCCTCAGGGATCATCATTGCTGTTGAAAATGGCAGGATTTTCTTTTTTTTTTTAATGAATTAATAATATTTCGTCCTATGTATATACCACCTTGTATTTATCCATTGTTGGACACTCACATTGCCTGCATCTTGGCTGTTGGTAAGTACATCTGTCTTCTTGCGTTAGTGTTTGATAATTTGTAAATTCTGTAGCATATGAGGCCAGTTGTTGAAAAGGAGGAAAGAAGGGAAGATTCAAAAATTTGAGAAGGGAGGCAATATGAAATTCACCTTGTGTTAATTATCTTACTGCCAAAATAATGTAGCTAAGCACTTTTAATCCACATTTCATACATGAGAGACTGGTTTAGGGAAGTTCACATGCAGATACCCCCTCTTTCATGAAACCTGGACTGTCCTACTCCAAACAAGTGTCAGTTTGTAAATCTTACACAGATACAGCATATTACACAGAGCCCACATCCTTCTTTCATATTTGAATATTTGTTTAGAAGGAAGTTCCTTAGTTAAAAAGAAAAAAAGCAAGATCACTTAGATGCTTAAAAAAACAATTTCTCCCGACGAAGAGGCACAAAATTAAATGAAGAGGAAATGGGAAAGTGCAAAAAGTAAAATAACTCAGAATGGATGCTCTTTGTTTTGTTGACATTGATTCTATTAAATTTCACTTCGTTTTTTATTTTTAATTTTTAAAGAGGGTAGTATTAATAACATTTGAATATAGCAGATAAAATTCAGTTGTTGGATTTTTGGGCCAAAGGAAATTTAAACCTAAAAGATACAAATAGGCAGTAAAACATTTCCCATAACCTGAGGTGTCATATGCAAATTTTATTTTTTAATTTGATTTATTTCCCCTCTGACAAATAATTTTGCAGTGATCTGAAGTCATTTATCCAGATAGCAGAAACTAGAACTAATAATAGTCACATGCCTAAATATTGGAATTTCTTTCTGACTCACAATTTCACTTTGTAAATGAAGCCTTCCCGTCACTCTCCACATATCATATCCTTCCCCCACCTTTTTTCCTTAGGAGGCTTGCCATGAGGTGTTGAACAACCTCTTACATTTTTCACCTTGTAGGGACATACATTTTAGGTGTCCATTTTATGTAGGTTTTTTTTTTCATACATTAATTTCTTGGCATATCCACCAGAAAAATAGAGGAAACTGAGTAGAAAAATGAACCGGTGACACAAATGGGCAATTCACGGAGCAGAAAACCAAATTACTAACAGTGGTGAAAAGATACTCAAACTCACACTCATTAAAAAAAATCCCTGCAAATTAAAGCAAGAATGACCTATTACTTTCTATCTATCAGGCAAACATTATAAAGCAAAACAACACTAAATGTTGGAAGAGATGTTGGATTATAGGAATCCTCCTGGCATCCTATTGGGGATGTGGACTAGAAAAGTCATTCTGGAGAATTATCTGCCAGAACTGAGTGTCCTAAATCAGGCATATGCACACTCTGTCACCAACTGTCAGGCAGGGGAAATTCCCTTAGAGGTCCATGTAAGTAATTCATGAGAAGATTTTCACCACAGCTTCTCCTCAGACGCAGGAGGTTGTAGGTGATCCTGGTGTCTGTCCCTGGGAGTGGTGATACACGCAGTGTTGTCAATGCACGTTTTGGAAGCTCTTACCAGAAACACACAAAATAACACAGATATCAAAATTAATGCTTTTGGAAGAAAGAAAGGTCTGAGGCACATATCATTTATGCAAGTTAAGTATATTCAAAACAATACGTAAAACAATGTAATGTTTTACAAGGACATTGAATAATAAAAAGAAAAGGCACAAAAGACTTTAGACTAGTTATATAAGGGGTGAAAAAATAAATGTGGGGAATTAGGACAAAAAGTAAAATAAATTCAGTGAAAGGGCATCTTTCTAGTATAGCCAGAGGTTACAGTGTGTCATGAACAAAGAATAATAAGTTAAACAAAGAATTAATAATAAGTAATCAAACAAATTAATTAAAATAATTAAACCTGTAAATTAGGTTCAAAAAATGACAAACTAAAGTTAATTTCAGGGTATGGCCTTGCCTTCACACAAAAATAAATGCATAAATTTGTAATATTAAATAAAAATTTATTATTAATTGAAAATATAGATCTCGTAGGATAATGCATGGAAAATTAAATAATAAGGCAAGAAAGAAAGATTGGGAAGAACTCACTAATCAAAAAATTACAGGAGAAATGCTACGGATCATCCGTCAGAATAAAAGATCTTATTCGTGGATTAAAAAGGATTAATGAAGAAACAAATAATTCTTGCAGAATATTTTCTCAATTCTAAGAACACTGTAAGAAGAAAGGAACATATTACAATGGAAAATAGAATCAGATCGGCTGTGGGCTTCTCTTCTGCACCACTGGAAACCAGAATATGATTTTCAAACTTGATGACAGAATCGCCAAGAGAAAAGGTGATATTCCTCCAGCTCTCAAGAGAAGCAAATGTAAGACAATTTAGAAATGCAATTTGAGAATTTTTACAAAGTATACCTTTGGTGAAAAATACCCAAAGAACTACTGTCATATGAAAATTGAAACAAAAACGAGGCAAAAAAAAAATTGGCAAATTTGCTAAATAAAACAAGGCTGGGTCAAGTTTTAACTGACAAAATGGGCAAATGATTGAAATCGTGACCCAGAGAAGAGGTGAAAAGTGGAGTTTGTTAGTTATGAGAGAAAAGGTGTCTGGTGTTGTCACAGATGATGTAAACGGGACAGTGTGTCCGTTTCCCACTGCCTGAGGATGTGAGAAGGCACTAAGAAGGCGGGGTGACTCTCTCATAGAGTTTAGGCAAATTCATGGAGATGTGCAAACAAAAAGGGTTTCCTTTTGGTGCTTTGGTGGTAAAGTGGCATTTTGCCCGCTGCGGTTTTTCCACCCACAAGGACAGAACCCATAGCGTACCCTTCTCACCAGAATATTGCTGCTTAGAGCACTCTGGAAGCTAGACCTAAGCCTGATGCAGACAAAATAATATCGCGGTCCATCTGAAGGAGTCCAGTAATTAGAGGAAGAAACAGTATTCAGGATAGAGGAATCCCTTAGTAAACCAGTTCTCCTGAAAGGGATTTAGGAATCGGTTCTAAAAATGAATTTAAAAAAGAAAACACACAGAAAAGTCTTCCTAAGAAGTAGAAAATATAATGTTCAAACTAATAATAACAGAAAAGTGACTGCTGAGGTCCTAATTAGCGGCCTTGAAAAATCCAATGCAAGGAGTGTGAATAGCATTAGTCATTAGGGAACTGCAAATTAAAACCACAGTGAGATACCACAGCACACCTACTAGAAAGGTGAAATGAAAAAGACTGTACCAAGTGTCCAGAGAGGTGTAGAGAAACTAGGACTTATTACACTATTGGGGGAATGTAAAAAGGTACAGCCTTTGTGGAAAACAGCTTGGCAGTTTCTTAAAAGTTAAGCACACACTTACCATGTAGGTAGTGGACAAGGCACATCCATTTTTTAAATACTCTGGTCAACAGTCACATATATCATTTCTCACACTCGGTGAGAACTAAGGGCATCCAAGTGAACCAGCTGAGGCCTGGTATTTAAGGCTGCACTCACGCTCAGGTTTGTGTAAGTGCAGGGTCAGCGCTAACAAGACTCTGAGAGTAAGTGCGTCCTTAAATTTTGCTTCACCCTAGTGCTGGCCCTGCACAGGCCAAACCTGAGTGCAAGGGGGTCAGGGATTCTAGTCATCCTCTGGGCGGCTCCCTCCCTGGGCAGTGCCCCTCTCTGGAAGGCAGATTGTAAGTTCTAGTGAGTACCTTGCCTGCGCTGCCTCTCCTGATAGTTGGAGAGGTCTTTAAAGCAGGACCTGTGATCACCTGTCTTAGTCCCTGGGCCCAGGATAGTAATCACTGAAAGGAGAAGAGAGAGAGAGGGGAACAGGGGTCGGGGACACCTCTGCTCTGTCATGTCAACAAACTGAGATATATTAAAATTGTCCATGACAAAAATTAATACATCACATGTATAAAATACTCTTTCTAAATTATTTCATTTGATTCTTATAATAATCCCAATGGTAAGAAAAAGCAAACATTGTAGCATAATTTTATAAACAGGAAGATTGAGATCTATTTCAGGTTAGTCATTCTTGTGTCAGAATCTGATTGTTAATTACATTCCTTTGTCTGGCTTCATATCTCTCTCTATAATTATATGTTTGAACAGTTGCAGTAATCGCTTTTTACATGACTTATAGAGGGAGAACCAGCCCAACTTGTGATAAAAACTTATCTTTCATACCTGGACATGCAATTATTAAATACTTTAAAAATTTTTTTCTCTTTACTAAGTTCACTATTATAAAATAAGTTTCCTATAATAGACATTTGTTTTTATTAGCATCACACTTGGGATTTCTCCATGTACTACATTGCTTCAATTTTTTTACAAAGTAAAAAAAAAGATTTTAATTTTCTCTTTTTGGTTATAATTTAGATAATTAGATACACCATTTACATAATAATTACATTAGTTCTATCATTTAAATAATCAGCTTCCTTGAGTGCTTTGTAGATGTAGAAACATACTCATTTAAAAGATAAGTGGCAGGTTCCCTGGAATTGTGGTCAGAAGTATCTCGTGTTCTGCATCAAAAATGATATGACAGCCTCAAGCCTGCTTATGCCAGCACATTCCTGTGCTTCCTTTGTGTTCTCTTGTTTAACACAAAAGGTTTCATTTGTTTGAATTTTTATGGTTTTTGCTTGGTTTAGAATAATAAGTGTACTGGGAAAATGTGTATATGCATATATTCTAAAAAATAAATCATATATACCTCATTATTAAAAACACACCATCTAGATCATCTCTGCTTTGTGTTTATGGAGGTTTTCATACAAAATCTCTTACCAGTGATTTGAAGTCATTCTTCTAGTAACTTCTGTACACTGTGGGGAATTTAATTGTTATTGTCCTCTCCAGTAATTTATTCATCAGTGGGAGACATACTTCTAAGAATCTTGATTGAAAACCTGCTTATTTTCTTAGCTGGAATCTAGTAACTAAAATGTGTTTGTGGGGTATCTTAGGGAAAGACCAACAGGAGTGCCATTTCAGAAAACACTTGGTAAAGGAAGTCATTTCATGAACACTTAATTGTGGACTACCTGCTTCACTATATAAATAATTATTTATGATTGAACTACTGAAATGAGGTTCAGGAAAAAAATCTTGAATCTACATATTTGCTTCAAAGCATATTTTGCTACTCAGGACATTTCACAGAGCTTTTTGCACGGTGATATATTAACAGTGACATGTGCTTTTGTGCATGCATGTGCACATGTTTGTATACACAGAACATATTACATATATGCATTACACACTATGTCTGAGAGAAGACATTTTGTCAGGTGCTGTGTAATAAAACATAGAGAGACATGCATATAAGAAGTTTAAACTCTAACAATGTACACAAACGAAACGGTTCATAAGAGTAACCTAGGAAAGGTGTCAAATGTGTCACATTTGTGGTATGGGTGTAAATTGTACAAGAAGGAGCTTTGAGAAAGCAGCGTTCACTTCAGGGGAAAGCAGGAGGGAAGTTGGATTAGGTCTGAAAGGATTGGCAGCACGTGGGAGATTAGAGAGAGGAGGAAGCACCATGGTGGCCTGGGAGTGAAGGCCCGGGGAGAATGCCTGGACGGCCTCAGGCAGAGAGAGTGCCGCTGTGTGGCCAGAGCCAGAGGTTTGCATACGTCTTAGAGGTGGGCCGTGGACATTCCGTGGTTGAGTGTAGTCTCTGAATCCAAACGTCAGAAATGAGAATGCCCTGCTAGCAACGCTGCCCTCCATTTGTGGCTCTTTACACCGTCACGGCAACACAGAAGCCAGCTGTGGATGACAGCGCCTACTCCACAGCTTTCTTTGGAACACTAACGTGCTTTGTTGTTCAGTGGTTTCCCCAGAGCTCAGCTCTTCCCTCTAGGTTCGGTGTTGCATTCGGCCCTCGCCACCATCAGGGACGGATTCTAAATCCTTATCTGGCGTGCGTCTGCCTCCTGCACCGTCTCGGGAAGAGGAAATCTTGCTGGTCCTGGACTCACAGATATTTCACTAACTGGTTCCACGGATGGGGAATCCATCATTTTATACCCACAAGGGATGGTCTTACATGTCTATAACTGTAAATAACCAAATGAGTGAGGAATTATGCAATCCCCGTTCAATATTTATGGAGCAAATAAAAGATGAAGCGTAGAAGAGTCTTCGGCCATTTTTTTAGTGCCAGTCAAGATGCATTTTCTGCCTTTCTTGCATTTTCCATTCTCTCCTTTTCTGCTACTCCACACGGTGCTGCTGACAAGACTCCCTCCTGGCCTGGGTTCATGTTCCCTGCCTCCTCGCATCCGACGCCCTTTCACAAATCATCACCTCTCTCCAAATAGCTTTCTCAATCTTTTTTTCCAAAAATATGTCACCAGCGTCTCCAAGAACTTACTGACTACTCCTCTTTCTTTCTGACAGTTTCTAAAAACCTTTCCAAAAAAAGTTTGTCTAACACTCCATTCATTCCAGCAAATACTTTTACAGAAGCGATGCCAAATTGCCACAGTGCCTTCCCCCGTCCTCTCCCTGTCTGAAGCTTATCTGTTTATCCGACGTCAGTCCTAGCTCACATCTATCTTCATGGACCTGACCACCCCAGCCCGAAGTGATCCCTCCCTCTTCTGAACTCTTGTAAAATTTATTGTCTGAATAATTCATCTGGCAATGAATCATGTCTGCCTTATGACATCTCTTTTATAACTGTCTGGTGCTGTTATTTAAATATTTTGGTTTTTTTCCTTCACATGGTTATGTGTTTTCTTTTCTAACAAAGCAGCACTTGTGTATTTTATATTTTCTAGCTAAAAGCCTTGAAATATAGGCATTTAGTAACTATCTCTTGATTTTAGTTGATTTCTATTTTATTAGAACTTAGTCAAAGTCATTCCTATTATTCCCCCACCCTTTCCACCACCCCATCAACGATTTTAATTTTTATTTTACTTAAGGATTGTGGCTCATTAATCTGGCTCCTCAATGAGGGCTTTCTGCTTGAATCTGTCCCATCTACTAATGACACGCTTTTGAAGAAAATCGTATCAATGAAAACAGGGTTAGAACTTTAAGAATGGTAAAGTTTTTCAATGTAGTTGGGTCATGTAAAAAGTAAAGAGGTAAGATGATAGTTATGAGGTCCAATGATTAGTAGTTTAATGAAAATCCACTTGAGAAATATATAAGCAAAAAAGATACAACAGAAAATGTAAAAGCATCAGTGATTAGAAAATAAAGATTCTAGTGCGCCTGAGTGGTCAAGTTGGTTAAGTTTCTGATTCTTGGTTTCATCTCAGGTCATGATCCTAGGGTTTCATGAGTTCAAACCCCATGTTGGGCTCTGTGCTGGTAGCACAGAGCTGGTTCCATATTCTCTCCCTCCCTCTCTCTCTTCTCTCTAAGCCTCTCCCCTACTCTTGCTCTCTCTGTCTCTTCAAAATAAACAAAGAAACTTAATTAAAAAAAAAGAAAAGAAAGATTCTATTCAAACTCACACAGTTGTTTAATTAGTGAGTAGAGTTTTAGGCTTTTATGTTATGGATGAAGAACAAAATCAGGACCTGTCATTCTAATGTTTTAAATATTAGAGAGGAGTCAGTCATACAAGTGTTGCAGGCGAGGTATATATCAACGCTGGCCTAACATCACCGAGGAGTAGACTGGCCCAAATGGGCAGAACAAGAGCATATGGTTCCATAATAGGTGGTGAACCACCCTCAGTGTTCTGACTGAGGGATCAGTGCCAGCCTGATGGAGCACTGTGGAGGCTTTATACAAGTCTCCTTTATAGTCTTTATACATATTAATGTTTATTTATTTATTTAGAATGGAAAGAATGTTCATGATTACCTAGAAGGAGAGACTGAAAATAAGGGTCAAATAGTTGGTACTTGTCTCATTTTATAGATGAAAATTATATACGTATATAGCACAGACATGGTACATTCATACTGGAATGGTCTGTCCCTATCTCTATCTCTATCTCTGCCTCAGTGCATCTAGTTCCCTAGTACAAGTTGCACAGACAAAGGTTGGAGAACAACAGAATGGAGAACATGGAGAATGTATGATGGGGCTACACAGAGAAAAGACAGGGAGTTTTAGGTGTTCAAGTTCAGTATGAACTCGACTATTGAGTTTTACACAGTGCATTAGAATCGTTTAGTTTGCTTATTTTTGTTTTAATTTGAGTGTACTGATGGGAAATCCACTAGAATATTAGGAGTCCTTAGAACTGGTCAAACATATAGTAAGGAAGGAAGGAAGGAAGGTTGTTTAAAAGAAGATGACTTTGGAGGCCGCATGAGCTGCCTTCATATTTGAAAAAAAGATAGGCGCAGAGAAGAGGTATTGCATTCATTGTGCTGCTGCTCTGGAGGGCAGAGCAATAATGAATGAATGGGAGTTATGAGGAGTGGCATTTGGGTTAAATGTAAGAATAAGCTGACGTGTGGAGCCCCTGTCAGGTGAGGTGGCCAATGGAAGTCCTTACATTCACGGAGGACTATCATCTAAGGAATCCGTTTGACAAAACCTGTGAGGTTAAATGACTCTTCAAGTTCCTTCTACATTTGAGACTAATTCTAGGACCATCCTGGTTTTCAAATGCATGTTGGATGATACCCTCTTTCAATTATAAACCCTACTGTACGAAAACACAGAAAACCAGTCACATACCTAGTAAGGGTATCCTTTTTATGTATCATGGAGGCTGTCTACAGATAATGTGAGAGATGTGTCTCCTTTGTGACTTTATTTTAAAATTGCTTCCATGTCTCTTCTAAAATATAGTTGATTTTACTATTTATTTCAAAATATAAAATGAGGCTAGGAGTAAGATGATCTCCTAGTAAGGATTGTCTTCAACAGCGTGTTCCTTTTCGCTTTAAGGCCCTGGACCCCTGGATACTCAGTGGCCTTGGAACTTAATTTCAGAGACTGATATTAAAACCTGGTCTCTTGAATGTTCGATGCGTTCTAACTGCTGCTACTGTTGTACATTAAGGCCTCACTACTTGATACTCACACTGTGGTTTTCTAGTAATGGCTTGATTTCAGTTCTTCCTTCCTAACCTGACCTTCTTTATGACTACCTTACTGAATATGACCACAGAATGAACTGCCCCAGAATTAGTGACTTATAATAACAACCACATTTTCTCATGAGTCTAGCAGTTGGCAAGATTGTTCTAGTGACTTGGGCTGGTCTGAGAAAGACTTACACTTGTGTGTTTGATCAGCATAGGGTCAGCTAGACAGCTCTGTAGATCTTTGCTGGGCTCTGTTACATGTAGAGCACCTTACCTGGACAGCTGGACTGACGTGGTTCTACTCAATATGGCCACCCATACCTCTGTAGGCACTCTTTTGTTTATTCTCATGCAGGTTTGCAGGTTTAAGGAAGAGTGGAAGAATGGAAATCTGTTTAAGGTTTAGCACAAGCATGTGGTCACTTCCTTTGCACTTTACTGGCTACAACAAGCCAAAAGGCTAGCCTATATTCAAGTCACGTTGCAAAGAATATAGTTATAGCAAAGGGGTGGAGAAGTGGGAACATTTTGCAAGCAATTCACCATTTAGATTTCTTGGGAATATGCCAGTTTTAAAGTAAAGGATTCAGAGACTGCCAAATGCCTAAACTGAATCAAATTCAAACTTTCCAACCTGGAGCCAAGGACTTCTGCATTTCTACGTAGCCTTCTCTGACAAGTCTCAACAGTAAGAACGTTCTTCCTCTAGAAATATGATGTGGTTTGGCAGGGAGAGAAGGAGCTGTGGACTCAGAAAAACTGACTGGTAATGGTAAACATTATAGCCTATAATTTATAATTTGTACCCTAGAACTGTGTCCTCTCTTTCTTTCTTCATTTTGTGGTTTTGCTGTATGTCTTATTTACTAAATTGAAATGCATGGCAGGAAAGCTTTTAAGATGGCCCCAAAGGTTTCTGCCTGCCTAGGCGTTCGTGACTTATTGGAATCCCCTCCCCTTAAATTACTCGCTTCTGGCCAGGAGAACGCAGCAGCATTGATGGATGCCACTTTCACGGTTAGGTTAGAAAACAGTTAGAAACTGATTGTTTGGCATCCATCTTGCAGACTCTCTATTGCCTTTTCAGCCTGTACACTTTGATAAAGCAAGCTGACGTCCCAGAGAGGCTGAGGTGGCAAAAACTTCAGGGCAGCTTCTGGCCAGATGTCTGTAGGGAACTGAGACTCTCAATCCAGCAGCCCATTGGGAACTGAATCTTTCCAATAACCATGTACAGTTGGAATCAAATCCTTCTCTAGTTGAGCCATAAGGTGACCATAACCTCGATGGTGACCCCTTGATTGAGAGACCTTGTAGCAGAAGACCCAGCAGAACAGGGCTTTAATTCCTGACCCACAAAAACTGTGTGATAGTAAATAGGAATTTTAACCTACTACATTTTGGAATTACTTATTATGTGGCAAATATAACTAATGCAGGTTACAAGAGTATAAGTAGTTTGTATCAGAAAACTTCAATTTTCCTGAAAAAAAAAAAGAGTCTGCCACTCAGTTTTTATGCTTTTAAGCATGTGGCCAAATTCTAGTTCATAGAACCCTATTTCTGTTTCATAGAATTATTGTGAAAATTGAATGAGATAACACATGGTCTGCACACCTTGTGAAGTTAGTTCTACAGCGCATTTCCTTTCTCTTGCTTTCTCCTTTCTCTTCCTGGTGTTCTCTTTGCAACTTTTCCCTTAATGTTTCTCTTTTATATTCCACATTCCTCAATATTTTTGAATGAATCAACCAAAGAAAGATATACAGAGAAATTGAATAAATTATTCTTTTTTCTTGAAGTAATTTTATAAAGGATGGCAAATTATTTGTCTTAGCCTGGGCTCACCTGATTGACAAGTGTGACCTTGGTCCGTTGTGTGACAATGGCTTCGTTGATGGTACTTTCTTAAGGGGTTTGAGCAGGAAAGCAGGGATGAGTGACAGAGGAGCCAGGTGAGGGTGTGTTCTGGAGCTGGGCTCCACTGAGTGAGACAGCCTGCTTCTCAGTCCAAGAGGCGGGGGGCTGGTGGGGAGGAAGGAAGGAGGGTTTATTTGTCAGCTTCTGTCCCCACTGGTGTAGGTTTTGCACCATGGAGCAATAGCTCACTTACCCCTCCATTTGCCTATCACATGTGAGTCCTGGGAATCCTGTGGCCTCTGAACTTAGGCACCAACAGAGAAGCCTCAGGGATGGAGACAAGAATTCAGGAGCTTGGGCATGAGATTGGGCACTCTTTGACTGTCTTGTACCTACATAAAGGTAGTCAGAAAGCCCTGGCAGAAGAGAGAGCCTTATCTGCAGATTGGAACTAGAGGTAGGAGAGCCGAGGGGGCCCAGAACATAACGACATGCATCTGGATAGAGAGGTAAAGCATTAGGAGGACAATTTTCTGAAAGGGATGTGCTATAGACTAGTTGTGTCTCCCCAAAACTCATATGCTGAAACCTAATCCCCAACATGATGGTACTCTGAGGTTGGGTCATTAGGAGGTGATTAGGTCTTGAATTAGATTAGTCCCATGATAGAGGAGACCTCTGATCGCTTTTTAGCTTATCTGCCATGTGAGGACACTATCAGAGCCAGGAAGCAGGCTCTCACCAGAAGTCAAATCTGCCAGAGGCCTTCACCATGGGCTTCTGGCTTCCGGAACTGTGAGAAATACATTTCTGTTGTTTATAATCCACCCAGCCTAGAGTATTTGTTATAGCAGCCTGTACACGCTTAGGGAGGTTGTGAAGACAATCTACTTTCAGGTAAAAGGAGGCAAAGATAAATTGTAGAAAAGACCACAGGCACAAAGATAGGATTTTGTTAGAAATTAGGTAACAAAGTGAAAAGTGAAATGTCAATCCCCATTAAGATTGGGGTCCAAGGGACACCTGGGTGGCTTAGTCGGTTAAGCGTCCAAACTTTGGCTCAGGTCATGATCTCACGGTTTGTGGGTTCTGTGCTGACAGCGAGCTCAGAGCCTGGAGCCTATCTTCAGATTTTGTGTCTCCTTCTCTCTCTGACCCTCCCCTGCTCATGCTTTCTCTCTGTCTCTCAAAAAATAAATAAAAAACATTAAAAAAGTAAAAAGAAAGATTGGGGGTCAAGGAAATCAGAAGTATGACCATTACATATTCTAAAAGAGAAGCACTTTGTGTGTAGGGGAGCAAAGCATCTTGGATGAGGAGGAAAATTTGACACAAATCTGGAAAATAATACAAAATTAAATATACATAGCCTTCTCAGTTAAAATTAATGAGGGACAAAACCGCTTCTAATATCTGAAGGGTGTTAACAGGAAGAAGGGAGCATAATTACTTAGCACCATACCAGTAAACATAATTAGGAATAATGGTATGCAATTAAGAAAAGAAAAATTTAGTCACAACATCATGAAAGTTCCTCTGTGCTAGTGACATCTATTAAACCATGACATCGTTTTCCAAAGCAATTGGGAGGAGTCCTGTTCCCTGAAGCACACAGAATAAATGAAACTAGGCTGCAAAAAGAACACTTCGTAGTATCAAAAACATATGCATGTATGTGTGTGTATATATATATATATATATATATATATAGAGAGAGAGAGAGAGAGAGAGAGAGAGAGAGAGAGAGAGAGAGGAAGAGAGAGAGAGAGACAGAGAGATGGATGCTGTAGAAGTTTGAATAGGTCTGAAGCACTGATTTTGTTTCTTTGACCTGGGGACTTAGTAAATTAAAGTACCAGAGTTTCATTTCTTCTTTTTTTTTTTTTGTTTTTTATTGGGTGTGGAGCCCAGTATGGGGTTGAACTCATACCCTGACATCAAAACCTGAGCTGAGATCAAGAGTCAGATGCTTAACCAACTGAACCACTTGGGCACCCCAGTAGGGTTTCTTTTCTTATCTCATGTTGTTACGTGAAGCACAGGACCTGACTGTTTATGTACCACCGAAAACCAAAGCATTGGCCCAACCGTTGTCCACAAGGCTGTTCCCATCTCTGTGCAGGGCTTTGAGGTGTGTCCTGTGCTTCCGAGGTGAAAACTGGCAGTGGAAATAGCACATTTAGGGCAATTAGACTCTTTAGTATTCTTTTCTTCCATCTGAAACATCTTGGTGAACTCCTTTTAAAAATAGATGGGGATTAAGTAGCGATCTGTTGCTGGATAAGAGAAGGGCAAATAAGGGTGACTGGTCTCAGCTTCAAGATTCCAAAGTCGTTACTGCAAAAGTGGCAGGAGAGTTTAGGAAGAAAAGGCCTATTAGAGAGACCTCCGGTTGTTAAACAGGAAACTAATGGTTGGGAGAAAAGGGTAAAGGGAACTGAATGGTAATTTTTTATAGTCTACTTTTAAAAATGCCAATGTTCCAATTTAGTCTTGGTGCTTTAATAACTCATAAGACATTGAGGGTTTGGCAGCAAGTGTGCACATGGAGGGAACCGCAGGGGCTGCAATGTAAATATTCTCTCACTGATTAGTATGACAATGGCCCTTCCTCCCCACTTTCCTTTGTGACGGTGACTAGAAAGTGACCTGATAGCTGCATGAATTATGTATTTTCAGAAGACAGGGCTGCTAGCCATGGAAGACAAGGATGCTTACTTTATACTGTTTTGTGCTTTCTCAACAGTGGGTGTCTGCGTAAATTGGCTGTGGTTAATTTATGAGGGAGGCCATTTCTGGTTAATATCCAGGACTCAGAAATTTGTTCTTCACATCTGCATTTCCAGATAGTTTAGGATATTTCTGAACAGCCCGCTGATCTGTGCCTCTTCAAAGGAGTAAAAAGCAATCACAATTGGTTATGAATTGGGTAACACTAGAAGGTAAATTTCCCACTCAAATGTCTTTCCCATCCAGAAAGTGATAGTGTTCAAATGCTCCATTTTAAATTCAGTTATTTTGGCCAAGCCTTAATTTACTAATGCACCATGTTTTAAATTTTTTATTTTTAAATTTATTTACTTTTGAGAGAGAGAAAGAATGAGAGCAAGAGCAGGCGGGAAGAGCAGCGAGAGAGACACAGAATCTGAAGCAGCTCCAGGCTCCCAGCTGTCAACACAGAGCCCGACGCGGGGCTTGAACCCAGGAACTGTGAGATCATGACCTGAGCTGAAGTACGGTGCCCAACTGACTGAGCCACTCAGGCTCACCTAATGAGTCCTTTGAATATCTAAATATTTTGTGTCTAATAATAATATTTATCTTATGGAATTCTTAGAAAAATTAAATGATTTAATGCCCATAAAGTACTAAGCACTTTAGCATAGTGCTTGGTACATAGTAATGATTCAATAAACACTGGATACTTTATGATGAGTATTATGATTATGAGTATAATTATTACATTAGTTGCATGGAGTAACAACTTAAAGTGCTTTAATGCAACAGCTATTATTAACTTGTGACTTCTCTAGCAGACAGTAGGGCCCTACGGAATAGGAGATAAGGTAGGAATATTTTTGTGACGGTGTGAAACAACCAATTTGGATAGTTCTAGATGCTGTTTCCTCCTTAATTTGCTAAGTTAGCCAGGAGTGGCTCAGTGGTATGTTAGCTCAACAGAACACCTACGCCAATTTCAGCTATTGTGTTCCATGACTCTTCCTTTTAAATAAGGCCTTTTCCTGTTGTCATTTTGTACTAAAAATATTTCCAGTCTCCCACCTTAAGCCCTCCTCCACATCTATTCCAGTAAAAGTATAAACCATTACAGGTTTGGGACCTCTATCTATAGGATTGTTGGCCATGATGATTTCAGACTATATGTGCCCAGTCTAAGCTGTAAGACCATGAGAATTTAGAAGATCACAAATGTTCCACCCCTTCTCTGCCTGTGAGTTTTGCACCAGTAAATCCTGTAACTGTATCGCATGGCATTAGTGGTGTGGATTCTTGGACACTTTGCAGAGCAAAGTGGGGGCAGCTATTTCACTGAGGAAAAAAATGCAAGC
>NC_043702.1:154339404-154341278 GCF_006229205.1 Suricata suricatta | reverse complement strand
ACTAAAACAGAAAATAGAGAGAGTAATAAAACCACTCCCTCTGACATTGAAGAATGCCCATCTCTTAACAGCAAGTATGAAGAATAAGTAGGTCATAAAGATGAGAATGTAAAATGGTATGATATTGGCTCCTTATCTTTAAATGAAATTCTAATTTGACTCTAGCACAAGGAAGGGGAATGAATACGGTATGTTTTCCCATGCGAGCTGTCAGGATGATAAAACTGGATATGCTCTAAATCAGCTTTTCCATGGACAGCTGGTTCATCATCATTAGTATGTATATCCTTATTAATATCTAGGCCACTCAACTATATAAAAACTAGATTGCTGTTCTTTGAAATTTAGCACTCCGCTAATCAACTGCAAGGATCAGTATACAAATATCATGCTATAATGAACAAAGAAATATTATGTGTTCTTGCTGGTGTCTTCTACAAAGGAAAAGTGTTTTGCTACACCATTCAGCTTTAAAAATATTCTAAAGATTCTTTTTAACAGTAGTGAATATGTCTGTTTAAAGCCTCCATGTCTGTGTCCTTCTTATCCCCTCACCCCCATGGGGAGCTCCACAGGCTGTTGAGTCAGAAGGCTTTCTCGGCTGGCGTAAGTGACCTGCCAGAGAGCCGAAGTCCTTTAAATTTCAGGTGAACTGGAATAAAATAATTGACCATAAGATCTGAGTTCCTACCTAGGATTTTAGTAATATTTTTGTGGCTATTATCAGACTATGTTTGGAAGTACAAAAATCAGGTAAAATAGCTTAAATGATCAATTACAAAACTCACTACAAGTACAGACATTGAAACAGAGACAGTTAAATGAGTTACTGAAGGATGCAGCACAGACCTAGGTCAAGAGTTTCAATGAAAATCCCAAGACTCTTCCCAGTATTATATTGGATTGATGAATATAAAAATGCTTCTTGTTGGTTCTTGTCAGCATGCCTGTATGATTCACCCAGAGTTGGTATAGAATTTCTTGTATCTGGACTCTATGAATATACTGTGGCTTAGTCACAATAGAAAGTTTGCCTTTCTACCTACCTCCTTTCTTCCTTCCTTCTTTTTTAATTTTTTCTTAACCAAATGGCAGTGAGGTCATTTGAATAGACTGTGTCTTATGTGTCCATTCCTCTGATAAACTTTAAACTCAAAGGGATTTTTAATTTAAATGTTCTTTCAGTTGTATTTCCTATTCGTAGGTTACAGAAACAATTTACTTTTCAAGCTTTAAAGATCCTGAAATTCAGGACTCTGTTCACTTTCAACTCTGCTGTCAAACCAGGAACTCTTTCCTGAGTTCACCTCTTTGTGGTATTATTTGAATATAAGGGGCAAGGAGTAAATTAAACACCTCGCATACTAGGTCTTTCTACCCACCTCCCAAAGTAATTGGTCTGTAGGCGTGTTATCGCCTTCTATCATTATATTTCAACGATCATATATGTAGGTCTTTGAGAAAGATATTTTCTGGGTCATAAAACTGGAAAGAGTCTGGGAGAAGACTTACGTACATTTCAAAGGGGCAAGAGAAGAATTTATAGGGCTTCTAAGGTCAAGCTTCAACACCAGCTGAAGGATAAAGAGCCGAGAGAAAGATACAAACAAGGTATTTATTGGCCAGAATGGAGCATATTGCTTCTGCTCAGTCTTCTAAAAATAGCTCCACCACATAGCTCTGTTATCTTCAATGGCAGCCAGCCATTGTGGTCTTGCTCTGGTCTGAAGGAAGACAGATATGGATTTGAGTGAACAGCTAGCAGTTTTCACCACACTTGAGTGTTTACCAGGTCCTAGGCCACATCAACAGCTAAGTATATTATTTAAATACTGTGACGGTTACCTGAGAATTAGGTATCTGTGTTCTCATTG
>NC_043702.1:154328190-154339304 GCF_006229205.1 Suricata suricatta | reverse complement strand
CATTTTTGGGTCCCTTAGTTTTTAAGGGCTTCTCAGTATCTGGTTTGGGGTAGGAATCAGGATCAGACTCTTCTTCTACACTCAGCTATACTAATCTTTTAATGGAGGCTAATCTTTTTAATGAGCTGAACATTCTCTAGGGTATCTTCTGGATGTTATATTTTATTATTCTGTTTTCTGAATAGAGAGTGAGCATACAAAGGCACTGTGCATATGGGGCTCCTGGGTGGCTTAGTTGGTTAAGCATCTGACTTTGGCTCAGGTCATGATCTCTCTGTTTGTGAGATCAATCCCCGTATCAGGCTCTGTGCTGACAGCTCAGAGCCTGGAGGCTGCTTTGGATTCTGTGTCTCCCTGTCTCTATGCCCCTCCCCTGTTCACACTCAGAGTCTCAGTCTCTCTCTCTCTCTTTCTCTCAAAAATAAATAAACATTAAAAATTTTAATTAACAAAAAACAAAGACATTGTGCATAAAAAAAGATTATTGTTCTTCAAGTGAAATTTACCAATTAAGCTAGAATTTAAGAATCAATTTTTATTCCAGGTATTTACCTTCAGACAGAGAGACATCTTCAATGACATAATTTTGAAGGTGACTTACTTCTATATAAACTCTCCACATTTAGAGTTCTGAAGACTTATCATGAAGGTCTATGGAATAGAATGAAACTTAACATCCAGCTGCCTCTGATTTCAAAGTGCAGAGGACAGGAGAATAGAGGATTAAAAAATATTTTGGTGGAGTGCCTCAGTGGCTCATTCAGTTGGGCCTCCCAACTGAAAAAAATCTTGGTTTTGGCTCAGGTCATGATCTCACGGTTTGTGAGTTTGAGCCCTGTGTTGGTCTACTTGCTAACGTTGTGGAGCCTGCTTGGGATTCTGTCTCTCCCTCTCTCTCTGCCCCTTCCCTGTTCATATTCTTGCTCTCTCTTAAAATAAGTAAATAAATAAATAAATAAATAAATAAATAAATAAATAAATCTTCAAAACATTTTTTGGTTACTTGACCAAATATGGTTATGTGTTTTGTTTAAAGGGTTTTTTTTTTCTTTTCTGGATATGTAAATGTTTCTCCGAACACTATATTACTAAAATACAAATGATGGATTTCTTTCTTCTTTAGTTTCTTTTTTCTTTAATTACTCCAAGGCACGTAGTATATTACTACTTAGAAATATTTTGTTAAAGCAAGAAGCAATTTCACAGAAAATTTCATAAATGTTGTCACTGAAAAAAAGTAGGTTGCTTTCCAAAATCTTAGGAACAGTTTTCACCCAACTAGTCCATTTTCCAGTTATAACAGAGATCAGGCTAGTTTTTAAAGTTTAAATACTTAACCCTAAATTGTTTCCCATTTTGTTGAAAATCAAGGAGAGGGGCCAGTCTTGTCTAATGTAATGCTGTAGAAAATAAGCTCTTAGTTTTAGCTTTTTGGACA
Source organism: Suricata suricatta (assembly GCF_006229205.1). NCBI lineage: Eukaryota > Metazoa > Chordata > Mammalia > Carnivora > Herpestidae > Suricata > Suricata suricatta. Next base: position 154,337,866 of record NC_043702.1, on the reverse strand, counting down.
TTTTAATTGATGCCCATCTTATTCTCAGCTCTCAGAACCTTATCTAATGAAAGATTTTTCTGGTTCACTCTATTACCTTATCTAAGCACATCATATGATTTATCAGCTCTTTTGAAAGCCTCTTTTTATAAGACTTAATGGCAAAAAGAATGTCATTCAGATGTAAACAAACTCTACATATAATGACTCAGATACAGTCATGAGATGGTATGTCCTGTTCTTTTTAATTCATTTTTAGGAAGCCCCAACCTAGCATATGGTTAATAACAAAATCTTTAATTGTTCTGCAAAGAGACATGAAATAGAAGATGTTCCTTTGATCTATTAAAACTTCTGTTTCTGATTTCAGCTTTAAGTATAATCTTAGGCTCTTTTTCAAATGCTGGTATAGAACTTCTGTTTATAAGAGACTTTCATTTAGCACATTGCTATTATTTTATTAATTCCAAGCTTTGATAGGTAATATTGAATAAAGCTAGGATATAATTATATTATTGGACTTACTTTTTAAGAATTTTTTCTTCCTAGAACCTAGTTTTATACATAATGCATATTTTCTTATCCATTTTAATGGGCGACTTCTTGGTTTGCATATTTATCTACCTATCATTTTCAAGATTTCCTTCTGTTGTAATTCAGTTTTCTCTTGCTTTGTGTATATGGTTAAAATTGAAACACACTCTTCAGTCCTGACCCATTTTAAAAAGTCTTCACAGATCCTTTTAAATAACCCATATCATTAATCTTTCACCTAAATGTGATTTTTTTGGAGCTCTCTGTGTTTAGCTAAGTTTAGGTGGGTTTTTAAAGCAGGTTCAGGGACGTTGCCTGACCTTGGGGTGCCAGGGTTGTCATGGGCCTGGGAACCTGACTTTGATTTGTTAAGTAGCTTGAATATCCAGAGCTGTTACCAGTTTCTTGGTAAGCGAGAGGGAGAAGATGAGTTATATAGTCAACAGGCAAAGGATAAAAGAAAAGAGAGAATAAAAACTCTGTGAGGATGGTGGGGGTGGGGAGTGCATCTCAAAGATCTTGGAATCTTTACCTTGTTCAGATACATCACTCTAGAGAGGCATAATTACACAAGTACCATTTATTTATGTGTATAAACAACTTCAATACTCCACTAAGTATTATGAGTTAATTGGAAACCATAAGTAATACATGGGCACAAGTTTTTAATGCAAATGGAGGGGAAGGAATAACTTATCTAGTATAAATATATTTGGAATATGTCAGCTGTCTCTATTCACTTTGCTTTTACCTTGATGTGAGGTACTCAGGAGACTTACTTTTACCCTTCATATATATATTTATTTATTTATTGGGAGAGGGAGGGGAGGAGGGAGAGAGAGAGTGTGTGCACACATGTGTGGTGGAGGGGCAAAGGGAGAGGGAAAGAGAGAATCCCAAGCAGGCTCCATGCCCACTGTGGGAACTCAGTGCAGGGAGGGCTCTGTCTCATGACCATAATATCATGATCTGAGTTGAAGTCAGGAGTCAGTCGCTCAACTGACTGAGCCTCTCAGGGGCCCCTTACCTTTGCCCTTTTTGATAAGGTGTGTTTCCTTCCACACTTACTTCCCTGCTCTCCTGTATGTTTTCAAGTATAAGAAAAATGGCATTTGACTTAGTAAACTACTTTTGATTTGATTACTTCTGATGGTAAAATTAAGTAAAAACAATAACAACAAAAAGAAAATAACAATGAACACAACTCTATTTATTTCATGGAAATGTCATAAATTGACATATTTCTAGTTCTTGAATGGCCCAGAACCAAAGTTGTTTTTTCCCCCTTGTTCATCCAGTTCACTTACAGTTTCTGAAGTAGAATATAGTAGTGATTCATTGTATTTTATTTTATTCTATTCTATTCTTATTTATTTGTTTATTTTAGAGAGAGCAAGTGGAGGAGAGGAGAGGAGAGAGAGAGAGAGAGAGAGAGAGAGAGAAATCTTAAGCAGGCTCTATGCTCAGCTCCATGTTCACCAATGCGGGGTTTGATCCCATGACCCTGGTATCATTACCTGAGCTGAAATGAAGAGTCTGGGTGGCTCAGTCCCATGAGCACCCAGGCGCTGTGATTCATTGTATTTTAAATATGAGCTACTCTTCTGCCATCTCCCCTTCTCCCTATTCATCCTTGTGTGTAACTATATCTTGGTTACTGTTTCCTTAGGAGAGTCATAGGAAGAATTTATTGTTATTATAGGGCTCCATGATGTGCATTTACTTTCCTACAAATAAAATGGGGAGAATTTGTTGTTGTCGTTTGGTTGCTAAATTGATTCACAAAAAATAACTCAGGAGGTGATGTATAGAAGTACCTGAAGATCAGGTACTTACATAGGTCAGGGAGTTGAAGTCAGTGAATTATTCAATTTTAAATTATTCCATTTTAAAATTCTTTTGGCAAAAACATCGTTAGCATGTGATGGATGAAATGAGTGCTGTTTAACACCTATTGCGTTTATCTCAAAAAAAAAAAAACTCTGAAATACTCTTAAATAGTTCTTTTGCCTATTTCACTTGTCTAACTGTATGATTATAAATTTTTTTTCATATCCAATGTCAGTGTTCCTTTAGGGAGAGGATGCTTTGATCATTATATTTAATAATGCTTTTATATTTTCATTATGATTTTATATTTACTTGTGCAAACTTGGTTACTGCTTCTTTTCTGAATACATTAGCAAGTAAGGTTTCTCATATTAAAATTTAGGGACAGATACTGTAACAGGGCAAATTTATGAAGGTCTTGACTGTTCATTTGAGTGGCCAGATGGGCCATTTATTACATTGTAATCATCCCAACATAGGCATATGGATTCATGATAAGTATTTCTAATTCTTAGAGAAAGTTAGATGGAACCAAAGAGTAGTAGTATACTGTATTTCTGTGGCTCTAGCTCTTACTTGCTGTTTTTAGGTCCCAACATTGGATGCACAAAATTCCCTTTCAAATAACCTCACATTATTGACAGAAGCTCTCACTGAGAGTATATAAGCTTTAAGCACATCCTAGCAGCTGCCATGTTTTGCCCTATTTGTTTGTTTGTTTTTTCCTTCATCTTCAGCTGTACCTCAGGTCCTCTTTGGATACACCTGACAATGAAGACTATTTGAGCAATCCTTTGGGCATCTTGAATTTATTGATATCATTTTTATTCTGTCCACCACCACTCCTGTTTGCTCTTCTTTTCTAGTTTGGAGTCCATCATTTATGATGATTATTACATCTTATTACTACCACTTATTGCCACTTAGCAAATATTCTCAAGTACATTTTCTCTTTTGTTCTTCACTCAGCAGCCTTCCGTGAGCCCAAACATATACCTTCTCTATGCTTGCACCTGTGTTGTTAAATATTTTTGGGAAAAAAAACCAACACAAACACACAGCCGTGTTGATGTCATTATAAATGCATAATCATAAACTTTGAAATAAGACTAAATTTCTTTGTAAACTCATGAAAATCCTATTCTTTTATAAGTTACCACACTCTTTCCTCTGTATGTAATTTCATCTGATGCTTTTTCATTCATGGGGAAAATAGAACCTCTCATTTGTAAAGATTGTCACCAAGTTATTTAGCAACTGCACCCATCTCCTCATCTTATCAAAGGACAGTGTCTTCTCACTTGATTCCAGTCAGATCCCCTTTCTCCTTTTCCAGGACTTTTCTCTTCCAGTCTTTTCCACACTGCCCTGCATCATCTGTTTCTCCCTCTCGAATGAATGGTCATCCTCAGGGTCCATATATGCTCCAGTATACATCATTATACATTTATTTTTTTCATACAATCTTCACTTTTTATGAAAATGTTATTTGTATTTGTTGCCTCCATTTCCTCAATCCCTCATACCCTGTCTCCTTCTAGCTTCATCTCAGACCCTTTTCTGATCTTTCACTGGTAGAGTCAGCAAGGACCCCATGTTGCCCAAATCAACAATTTACCACAAACTAAGTGGCTGAAACTACATAAATCCACCCTCTGACAATTCTAAAGATCAGAAATCCAGAATGAGTTTTATAGGATTAAAAAAGAAGTGTCAGCAGTTCTGGTTCCTTCTAGAAGCTCTAGGGGACAACCCACTAGTGTTTTCCACCTTTAGGGACTGTTTTATTCTCTGATCATGGTTCCGTGTCACTTTCCTTTTTTCTCTTTCATTCCATCATCAGATGGTGGTCTGTCCTGACCCCGTGTCCTTTGTATCCGTCTTAGGATCATTGTGATTACCTTGGGCCCCTAGATCACCCCCTAGATAATTTAGGCTAACATTGAGTTTCAAGATCCTTAACTTAATCATATCTGCAAGGTTGTTTTTGGAATATAAAGTTACATTCACAGGTTCATGGGATTAGTGCCTGACGTATTTTGGGGCATCATTACTCAGCCTACCAGAGTGTTTCTGATAAGAGATATTTTCTCTCTAAGTGGTGATTCAGAAATCCAGGGGGGTATTTCTTTTTCTCTTTTTGCCTCTGCATCTTAAACATGAATATCCCAAAGTCACCATTTTTCTTGCATCAAATGGGAATGGGAAAGAGCATGGAAGCTCACAAGTGGAAAGTGTTTAGGGGTGAGGCCTAGAAGGGACAGTTTTCATTCCCTCATATGCTATTGATTAGAAATATTTTATATACTAAATATAACTGAAAAATCAAGAACAAAAATAGGGGAAATACAGTTTAGCTATGTGTCCACATTTGTTGATTTGCTTGGAATCTTTGCTATATTATTTTAAATAATATTTTTTAAAATCTGAAATGAGGTTTTACTTTATACCATCCATCTCTGCCCCCTGATAGTGAGCATGTGCACTCAGATATATTTATTATTTCTTCTATTCCTTTCAACATTACGGTACTGTAATTACCTATTCACTCTTCTACTTATTCATGCAAAATTACTGATCACTTATTAGATATCAGAGACTATAGTAGAATACAAGTATTGATTTGGTCTTTGTGTCTAAAATATAATGGTGTAGTGTAAAGATGGGATTAGAGAGGGGCGCCTGGGTGGCTCAGTCAGTTAAGCGTCCAGCTTCCGGCTTTGGCTCAAATCATGATCTCACGGTTCGTGGGTTTGGGCCCCCGTCTGGCTCTGTGCTGACAGCCAGCTCAGAACCTGGAGCCTGCTTTGGATTCTGTGTCTCCCTCTTTCTTTGACCCTCCCCTGCTCGTGCTGTCTCTCTCTGTCTCTCAAAAATAAATAAAAAATATAAAAAAATAAAAAAAGATGAGATTAGAGAGAAGGAAGGCCGTATGCATGTCAATTAATGAGTGTTTCAGTAATCCAGAGAAGGCATCATGGTAGTGGGGGCTAGAATGGTATATGGAGGAAATTTAGAAGGAGTTGACGTGATATGGCAGCATACCAGAGTGAATGTATGCTCTGGGATGGAGGAGGAGGAGGAGTCAGCAGAGACTCTCTAATTACCTATTAAAAATTGTTTTTTAATATCTTTATTTTTGAGTGAGAGAGAGAGCATGCATTAGTGAGGGGTAGGGGGGAGGGGGGTGGGTGCTCAGAGAGAGAGAAAGACAGAATCCGAAGCAGGCTCCTGACATGGGGCTCGAATTTACAAACTGTGAGATCATGACCTGAGCTGAAGTCAGACACTTAACTAGCTGAGCCCCCAGGAGCCCCTCTCTACTTACTTAAAAACCAGGTAAGTAGTGGCTACATTTGCCGAGAAACAAGAATGTCAGGATTTGGTGGAAAGGGGATGATGGACTTATTTTTGAATGCACTGAGAACAAGAAAACTGGAAAATATCCAGGTGAATAGGCCCAAGAGTGTTGGACATGGGAATCTGAAGGTTAAGGGTAGAGGTCTGGCCTGTGGCTACAGGCTTGCGAGGTGGGAGAAATGAAGTGACTAGAGTCAGTTCAATGATCAGGGAAAGTATACAGAATAAGAAGAGAGGAAGGCTTGAGACAAAACTGAGGAATGGTAATAATGAAGAGCAGGACCAGGAAGTTTTTTTCTGCTTAGGGCTAGACAGTAAATGTTTTTAAATTTTGCAGGTTGTCTGGTCTCTGTTGTAACTGCTCAATTCTGCCATTGTAGCATGAAAGCAGCAGTAGACAACATGTTAACACACAAGCAGGGCTGTTCATTTCTTCTAAATGAAACCTTTTCCTTACAAAATCAGGCCACATTTAGCCCAAGGCCATAGTTACCAGCTGTTGGTGGAGAAGATGGGAAAGAAGCAGAGTAGCTGGTTAAGAAGAAAGGAAGGCCAGGAGGATCTGATGTAACAACGCAGGGGAAAGAGTGCTTCAAGAAGGGGCCCGGTCTAGAACTTTAAATCTAATAACAGGAGGTGTAAGACTCTTAGATCAGTGAAATACGCTTTTCCTAGTAGTGAACTCTAATCACATTACGTCCAAGAAGAAATCTTTTAACTTCTGGTTGTCCTTTATGCACACTTGGAACCTTAATTATCCCTAAACTTCCATTTTGCAAAACTTGTTCATTATACAGATTATTCGATACATTGAAAAATTATTTTTGTTCTGTCTTATAAATTCTTTTCTATCATTTGCATAAAAAATTCACAGTATCTATTTAGAGATACTTCATATTTCAGCTTATAAGTTAACAGAATATCCTCTTTAGCTTATGAGCTCCCAGTACTTCTTGCAAATATGTAAAACAATACATTTTGCAAGATTTTAGGTTGTTATTTATTTATCACTTGTCTCTGTGGAACCATGGGGGCTGCCTAAGTACTCAGTCTGTTTGGAGCGCTCCGTGAGCAATGTGCTCCCAGGTCCAACCCACACAGACACTCTCAATGTTGCAGATATGCATGATTCCTTCTCCAAGCATGCACTGTTATCACAGATTTCTTTTGTGAGGAAATTGTATGGATAGCAGTATGTCTTTGCATGTCCCCTGTATTAGTGCGAGGATTATTCCTCCTTTAGGACTTCAGGATTCAGATATTTTCTCAAGGTGCTGTTGGTTTCTACTGCCTACCTATTGTTACTAATGTTTTGCTCCAAAAATATGCATCCCCTCATTTCTTTTACTTTTTTTTCTTTCCTTCCCTAACTAAAAAAAAAATGCTTAAATGGTATAAATGATTATTCTTTTAAAATCTATTAATTTGATTCATCTCAAGACTAATAGGAATATGCCTTCAAGTACTTCTCATAGAATCAATGCAGAGCATATTTTCTGGGCCTTTACAAAGCAGTGAGTATCATTCCAGTATCTTCACAGAAAAAAACGATGGCTTCATTGAGTATATTTTTTGTCAGTCTCTTTCTCTCTTGAGCATCATTTGGTTGTTGTTTTTTATTCGTTTGGATGTAGTATTGATGTCTAGCCTAATTTTCATTCCATTTTTAACAGCTCATTTTTCCCTTGTAGAAATTTATTCTTTAAACATGTAGCTCAAAAAATTGGCATTGTATGTTTTTATTTCCACTCAGTGAGATTTTTCTTATATATTTATGGTTATTTTTGGTCACTTTCCTAATTTTAAAGTACCTATTTTGTCCCATCATTTTAATCTCATTATCCACTGTGCTCTGCATAACTGATTGTATTTTCTGTGAGGAGATGCTTTAAAACTTCCAATAGGCAGATTGAAATCTAATTTAAAATTTTAGTTTCTTTGTGTTCTCACTCGTTTCAGTCCGGTTCCCTTTCATCTCACTTTATGTACCAGTCTGTCACTTTGCATTGCATATTTTATTTTCTGTGTCTTAGAGTCCAACTTTTTATTTTATATTTTTTCTGATAACATATACAGATGATGTGGCTTTTTTCCTTTAGTTTTTGGCATTAAACCTTTAAAATGTTTTTCTCATAGAGGATTGCCAACAATTTTTTTCATATTCCCCCTTTTGTTTTCTTTTTAGTCACCCTTGAAGTATCCTCACTGTCAATCTGAATGTAAACACAATAGTTATTTTTTCACATTTTAAGCTAGATGTCAGTTTATATGGAATCCCCAGTTTCAGTTAGGGTGAAGACTGTACTGATAAAGACCCCCATCCATATATGGTTGCTTAAAAGAGATAGAAATTTAATTCTCCCCAAATTAGTGAGACTGACATGGGCTCTTCCTGACAAGACCATTCTCAACCCAGGTTCCTTCTATCTGTTCGTCTCAAAGAATGTTTTCCTTGTCTGTCAAGTCAAAGCTGTGTTGGCACTACATCATGTTTCAATCTGAAAGAAAGGGAAAGTGAGGAAGTGAAGGTCGGGTAATTTTTTCAGCAAGTTACTCAAGTTAGAAGCATCATCTCCACTCACATATCATCATTGAGAACTTTATACTATCCCCACTATTAGCTGAAAATGAAGTTAGATAATGTGATCTGTGGCTAGACAACTGTATGCTCAATTAAGACCCTATTGGTATGAATTAAGGAGAAATAGAATTGGATGGATAATGGTACCAATCTCTAATAATTCTTTTTGCAATTCTTGCTTTTCTTTTTATTCTGTAAGAAGAAAGTTTTCCTAAATAATATGTATCAACTGCCTTTCTACTTTTCTTGGAAGCACCAGAGTAAGTGTTTCTCTAAGCTCTATCCTTTTCTCAACTTATTGTTGACTTCACATCTCAGAATATAATGCCTTACTGTCTGTCTCCTTACACTGTGCCCTGTCTTATTGTAGTCCCTGAATGCTCATAAAAAGAAAAGGCTGATAGAATGAAATTGTCTTGAGCCCATAAAAAGAACCACTGAAAAATTTGCAGCAGGGACAATGAAAAGTGGGAAAGAGGAGCAAAAGGACATCTGCTTCTGTGTATTGAATGACAGTAAGATGACTCTACACAATAGCTGAAGATATTGTAGGTTAGATGGAAAAAAGTTAGCCTCCTTTCTACTAGAGATGAAACCACATTATTGGAGTCAGGGGGGAAGATAAGGAACAGGATCAAAACTTCATAACTTCACATTCAGAAAGTGAAATGTTTTCTTACACCCTACCTGATCAGTCACTCAGCATTTTTTTTTCTCAGTGTTTAGAGGGCATTTACTGTAGTGGGGCCTTTCAGAGTTACATATTTTAGCTTTGCAACTATTGTAGGTACAGTTAGTAGATAATTTACTTTCTTAGTTTACAGAGATGAGATTGTCCCAACCTTATCTGTCTCCATGTCAGAGAAGTATATATTTTTTGAAACAAAAACATCACAAAAAACTCTGTGTGTTTTTTTTTTTGAGGTTATATTACTACCCCAAGGGCCTTGAGAGAGAAAGATACATAAGATACAACAATAAAGAGACTAATTTGGTTTTCTTTATAAACATGCCAGTATATATATGGTTACATAAAATAAATTTCATCTACAAAGTAATTTAGTATGGAGAATTTAGTACACAGATAATTCCAATAGTACCGTTATTTTTAAAATGCAGAAGAATGAAACTAGACCACTTTCTTACACCATACACAAAAATTAACTCAAAATGGCTGAAGGACTTGAATGTGAGACAGGAAACCATTAAAACCCTCGGGGAGAAAGTAGGAAAAAACCTCCTAGAACTCCACCACAGCAATTTCCTACTTGACACATCCCCAAAGGCAAGGGAAATTAAAGCAAAACTGAACTCTTGGGACTTCATCAAGATCAAAAGCTTCTGCAAGGCAAAGGAAACAATCAAGAAAACTAATAGGCAGCCAACAGAATG
>NC_043702.1:154301759-154328090 GCF_006229205.1 Suricata suricatta | reverse complement strand
ATGGAAACCAATTTGACAATAAACTATTAAAAGAAAAAAAATAACATTTTAGCGGCGTCTGGGTGACTCAATCAGTTAAATGTCCGGCTTTGTCTCAGGTCATGATAACATGGTTTTTGGGTTTGAGCCCCGCATCAGACTCTGTCCTGACAGCTAGCTCAGAGCCTGGAGCCTGTGTCGGATTCTTTCTCTCTCTCTCTCTGGCCCCCCCCTGCTCACGCTGTTCTGTCAAAAATAAGTGAAAAGCATAAAAAAATTAGCAACATTTTATTACTTTCTGGAATTGGGTTTTGCATAGAAAGCATATTTCTGTTCATTAAAGATAACTCACTCTTCTTTTTTTGTTCTAGGTAGTGGGTTTAGTTTTGGTAAATTTCCAAAACCATTCTTTTCAATTTTATTAAATATGATATGCAAGCACATTTACCTATACTATTTGTAGGTATATGTGAATTTATAATATGAAGAAATTGGTTTTAGTTCATTTAATGCATGAAATACAACCCCAGTAATTGATGCTACAGGTTAGAAAACAAAACATGTTAAATCCATATATCAATCCTTTTTTACATAGTTATTTAATTAATTAGTTAATAAAATTCAAAGTAGTGCTTTTTTTAGGTTTGATAATTATACAACAAAATTTTCCTGGATTAACAAATTAGCAAGTCGTTTTTTGAAAAAAAAAAAAAGAAACAATTGCTGAGAACTAATTTAATTACTATGAAATTTTATATAAACATATAGTAGTAAAACATTTGATAGAATCATAGGTATACATAAATCTGATAGACCAGAATTAAAAGTATGGAAATAGGGCCAAACATCTATGAGAATTTATTATATGATGATTAGAATTATAGGAAAAGATTTTAGATTCTATTTCATACTATGTAAAAATAAATTCCTAAGAAGTCTACTTCTGAGCTCTGGATTATTTAGTTAAGTTTTTCTTTTAAAATGTTGGGATGTTTTGGGCGTTTGATTAAGTGTGTGACTCTTGATTCTGCTCAGTTTGTGATCCCACCATTCATGAGATTGAGCCCCATGTTTTGGAGTCCCACATGTGGCTCTGTCCTGACATTGCCAGCGGAGAGCTGGATGCCTGCCCCAAACTCACGAACCGAAAGATCATGACCTGAGCCAAAGTTGGTCACTTAACCAACTGAGCCACCCAAGCTCCCCTCTATTACATTTTCTTTATCCATTCATAAGCTGATGGATACTTGGGTCGTTTCCATAAATTAGCTATTGTAGGGGTGCCTGGGTGGCTCAGTCAGTTAAGCATCCAGCTTCGGCTCAGGTCATGATCTCACACCAGAGATGTATATTAAATGATGAGTCTTTTATTTTCTTAGTGACTGCTCTGTAAATAGGTAAACTGTAATATATTTCTTTCCTTGTAGTTCAGTTTCTCAGGGTTTCCTGGTGACTATTTAAAGTTGCAAGGCTTGATTGTATTCAATAGATCTCTTCAGGCTTTATTGGAATTTAATAGCATCATATTTTTGACATATTATTTTTTAATGATGTTCCATTTCAATTTTACATTTCTATTCTGTGTTCTTATAGCTGCATGACCTTGAACAATTATTTAATTTCTCTCAATCTCATTTTCTTCATATGTAAAATGAAGATGGTAACAGAACAGGTTCAGAAAACTGCTGTGAACATTAAATTAGGCAATACATGTAGAGTGCTTAACTCAGTGGCTGCCAGATAATAAATAATTTCAGCTAAAATTATTATTACAAAAATGCTGCTACTGACCTTCATATTAAGGCAAGGACTTTGAGGTGTTTTTTGTCGTTTGTTTTTTAATGAAGGGACTAGATTTGTGACTCTTAACTGAGGTCAGTAACATATTCATAGTGACTTTCTTGTTAAGTTACATCATTTTTTAAAAAGATTGTCCTGACATGATCTGAAAACACCCTGCTGCACATGTGTTTTAGTGTACATCATTCATTAAATCTCTGTCCTTTGTTTGATTTTCCTTCTTACTACTAGATTTTGATTGTAAATAGATAAAGCAGAAATCACCATATGTGCTTGTTTGGTTTGACTTTTTAAAGAATTTAACCAACACTGGCATAGGGCATAGCATCACTAATTAACGTAGTAAAAGAGTGTGATGTGATGTATAGTGTGTATTTGCTGGCACCAAAGAAACAGTCAAAGGGATTGAATTAGCGAAACTACAAGGGCTGTTATGTTATATGTTAACTTTGTAAGATGCCCAAAATTACAAACAAATAATGGAAACCCTCAAATAATATTTAGCTTTGATGGTTTAGTCTTCATAATTTGAAGTAAATATTTTATTAATTTTTATTTAAAATAATAGTTAACTCCTCATGTTAGGATAGTATTCTTATTCATTAGAAACTTCAGTAGTTCTCAAGGCATTGCAAAATTGGTCCATAAATATATGTATGAAATGCCAAATGTTTAACTTGTTAAAGCTCACAGAATCATGGACTTTTGTCACTAGACAAGGAAGTTGATACCAAAAGCAAACACTTCATTTTTTGTAGGAGCTAAGGGAAATAAATCTATCCAAACCAGCTTAATAATGAAAATTCTACTACAAAGAAAAGTGTTTATTAATTTAAAAAATTTTCTGGCACAGACTGTTATTAGTTCTATGGGAACCAGGAGTGTGGAATACTTGTAAAAGTTTTACCATTTTTTTTATTAGCATACTTCTTAAAATGAAATTATTTTTTAATTAGCAAACTATAGCAGTTTAGAATATCAATGAAACTTTGTATTTAGATAACTCAGTTCTTGTTTCTTGGTGTTTAAGGCTTCACTGGAGCAGAGCAATGAAAGGATTTTCTACATTTATGGTGTGAGCTTTTCTGTCCTCAGGTTGCCTTAGCTTTTGCTTTAGAGTTCGATAGTTTTAATTTTTTTCAAGTTATTCTTTTAATACTTAACATATTGAACCTAATAATATAATCATGAGAATCTATACTTGACTAAAGACAATGGAATTAAGCTTACAGGTGAAATTTAATTTTATTTCAATTATTTTACAAACAAAGCAATAAAACTTCCAGGTCATTTAAAACCTGGGAATATACCTATATATAAAATATGCACTGTGTCATTTCAAGGTGTGATATTTCTTTTGGAATTAAAATATTACATGCTTCTTTATCATTTATTATAGAAGCAGATGGAGATAAAAGGGTACAGAATCCCTTTCTAGCTCTTTGATCAATGTTATTTTGCTATTTGTCTACCTTTCTTTTATTTTCAATGTGCCCTTCATTCTTAATACCTTTGAATACTTACCAATTTATAATGCTATTTAAGCTTGGAGGGACATTTTTATTACAAGTCAAATTAATTTTGGGTAAGCATTTAGTATCTTTTCCCAAGAATGCCTAATCAATTTTCATTTAAAAATAGAATCAACTAATAATTAACTCTCTAGAATCTATTATCCTCGGGCAGAGAATTTATTACTAGCATTGCATTTCCACTGAAACAGAGTCATGCATTGACAAAGATTCATCAGTGCAAGTGATTGAAGGCAACAATGTCTTAATTGTTCTGGAAATATAATTTTTCTACCAAGTATTTAGCTGATTTAAAAACTAGCCTTCTACCCGCCCACAGTAAAAACAGTATCCCTGTGATTTTATGTTAATGTGGTGAAAATGAAAGCTATTTTAACTCACGGTTTCTTCAGAGAATATATTTATATGCTACATTGATGCATATGTTGAGGACAGGTCATGCAAATTCTTAACTGAGATCCCATGTGTGAACTTTCATAAAGTTATGTGTGATTTCCACATGTTCACACAGTCCCTGGTTCCCCTTGTAAATCCCATGCAAATTCATTTCCTTCCCCATCTCAAACACACATCCCATGAAAACATTCTCATGGTTTTTTGTTTTGTTTTTGTGTTTGTGTTTTTTTAAAGCAAGAGATAAAAAGGAAGAGCAAACTCAATTTGAAGATACTGTATTATTTTCTGTACATCAGCACACTTTTTTTCTGTAGGTGTTAGGTGTCTCATAGAATACAAATATGCACATGATTGACCTTATATATAGAAGAAGAAATGTGGAATATTAGAAAATAATAAAATTTTGCAGCTTACACAAAAATAAGCCTCTTATGCTGGGTGATTATGTATTGACCTCAATTATATTGTGTTGTTGGTAGCTACTTTCAAAGTTATATCTCAACATTTTTTACCTTTATAATGATCTATTTTATCTAGTGCAGAGCTTCCTGACTGATCGCCTCCTAGCAAATTTCAGGTCCACTGTTTAGATTTATTTGTATTGTTTTGCTTTTTAAATCTGCAATTCAATTATGTCTTTTGAGATGCTTTAAGTAGCAAATAAGCTTGACTCAAACTGGCCTAAAAGAAAGGAGATTTATTCTTTTTTTTTTTTTATCAGCAGTAGTTCCCATGTTTTCTTTGTGTTCCAATCCCATTTGTTAACTGCATCTTCAGGTTTCCAGGATGATAATACCCATTCCAGTTCCAGCCTTCATGCCTGGAAGCAATATCCACAGGATATTGGTGGGGCTGAGGCTGTTTTTTCCTATGTCTTAGGAACAGTGGCTACTTTCCCAAAAGCCTTGCCCAAACAGGCTATCTCTTATGTCTAACTGACCAGCAGTGATTCATAAGCTCATTGTGAAACTGATCACCATCCAAGGAAATGAGAGTCCTATGATTGACACTCATATTTAGAGAAATCAATTTGTCAAATTCCTGGTACCCACTTCCAAGAAGCAGCAGTTGCAGTTTAATTCATATATTAATTTGGGAAGAACTATTTTAATAATAATAGGTCTTCACATAATGGAAGACAATCCATTTCTCCATTATTTTGGTCCTGTTTTGCCATTTAACATAATTGTGTAGTGACTCCACATGAGAGTTTTGCTATTTTTGTTCTGTGACATTTTATAATTTTACTGATTTTTGCTATTTTTATCTCTTTTGGTTAATAATAGCAGAAAGAAAATTATTTATAGCTGGATTCTAATTGTTCTGATATTTTTGGTTGAGTCTCTTAGGTTTCTAGTGAAATAATATCATTTCTCAAGAGAAAAAAAAAATAATGTTGCCCTCTCCTTTTGTCCAGGATTTTGTTATTTAATTTCATTGCCTTCTCTCATTATGTTAGAAACTTCACATCATTGTTCAGTATCAGAAGGGATAATGACAGCCCTACTTGTTTCCTGATTTTAAGTAACTGCTCTTAATAATTGTATATAAAAAGTAGATTTTGACTTTTGGTTTCTTTCTTGATATTAATTGGTTTTGGAAACTTTTTACTCTGTCTTATTTAAAGATTGCTGAGGTATGGTGGCTAAATCAGGTTCTTTCTAATGACTCTTCATAAAGTTAATTATTAAATATTTAATGAAAGGAATTTTGTCCATGTTCTAATGATTGAATCATCTTTTTTGGTGGGGTAATTCATAATTTGTCTATGCATTATTCTTTTAGTGCTGGTGGGGTTGTTAATCATGCATTTTAAATGTCATCTTTTTATAAATAAAATTGAGATTTCATTTTCTCTATCAGTTTGGGATAAAAAATGGAAGCTAGCATTGCAAAATGAAATGGGAGGTAATCTGCACTATACTGTGGTATATTTTTCAAACCTAAGGAATTACTTACCACTTGAAAATTAAGTATTATTAATCACCTTGTATTTATTAAATAATTTATAATAGAAAACAATTATCTTTTGCTGAAACTTTAAAATATCTTTGCTTCTCTAGGTAAATCCCTTTGTATTCCTAAATACAATTTTATTCTTTTTTAATTAATGAGGTTAAATATTATTTGCTGGCAATTTCTGTGGAAGATGAGGATTTAGTATGCTTTCACCATCACTCCCTACTTCTGTTTATGCTATAATCACAATACATCCTATATCATGTTTTTTTTCTGCTCATGTTTATTCAAGAAATTTATAGGACCATATAATGAAAGGCCTTCCATATTTTTATAAGAAGATGGATTTTATTATATATGGAATATGGAGCAATTATAATTTTTGGAGTAGAGGGATGGCATAATCTGATCTGATTTTTAAAAGATTATTTCTTTTACTGTGTAGATGTATTTAGGGAAGCAAAATAGAAGAGAGGGGATCCTACCCTAGGAAGGAATGGCAGGGGGCTAGATAAAAGCCGAAGGTGGTTTGAATAGGGGAGTAGCACTGGAGATGCCGAGAGGGGAACACATTGATGGTGTGATATGAGCGTAGAACTGGTAAGCTCGTAATGGGTTGAATGTAGAGGCTGAAAGAGAGTTTTCAGTGATGACTTCTAGGGTTTGGGCTCTAACAGCTGAATGGCAGTGCTGTTTTCTGAGGTGAGGTAGACTTGGGAGCACTAGGTGGGAGGTGGGTGTGGATTATCCTGAATTCTGCTTTTGGGTATATTTGCTTTGAGATGATTGTTGTGAACTGTTTTTAAGAAATTCTTATTTTATTCCATCTTCTTGATCATTCCTTCTAAGTTTCCCTTATGGAAACTTTTCCCTTTTTCTTATAAGGTTTTATAGTCTTTTGCATGTTGCTTACTCTGCATCATACTGAATTTTACCTATTTCCTTGAATGTATCCTTTACCTACCCCCTCCATATTTTGTGCTCTGAATATATGTAATATATGTAGCATATGTATGTATTTGTACCATATGTAAGAATCTGTAGGTCCTCAAACAACATCCTCAGTCTTTGCACAGAAAGCACCCTCCTTGAAACATCCTTATTGATCTTGCCTACTGAAAAACACCTGTGATGCCCTCAAAGCAAAGCAAAGCAAATAGAAAAAAATAGTATTATGTGATCTCTCCAGATAATTTTTTATTCTCCATCTTATAAAAGTTTCTCTATTGCAACACTGATTATGGTGTATTGTGATGCTATTAGTTAAATGTTCGTCTTTTTTTAAATTTTTTAAAAATGTTTTATTTATTTTTGATATAGAGAGAGACAGAGCGTGAGAGGGGGAAAGGCAGAGAGAGATTAGGAGACACACAACCGGAAGCAGGCTCCAGGCTCTGAGCTAGCCGTCAACACAGAGCCTGATGCGGGGCTCGAACCCACGAACATGAGATCTGACCTGAGCCGAAGCCGGAGGCTTAAGTTGGAGGCTTAACCAACTGAGCCACCCAGGCGCCCCTGCTTTTTTTTAATGTTTATTTATTTTTGAGAGACAGAGTGCAAGAGTACAAATGGGGCAAGGGAAGACACACACAAGCACGTGAGCACACACACACACACACACACACACACACACACACAGAATCTGAAAAGGCTTCTGGGTGTGAGCCATCAGCACAGAGCCCAGCCTGGGGCTCTAACTCACTGAGTATGAGATCATGACTTGAGCCAATGTCAGACACCTCACTGACTGAGCTGCCCCTGTGCCCCTCAAATGTCCATCTTCTAAAGATTGTGAGTTGCTTGGGAGTAGTGATTTCTTATGCACAGATGGCACCTATGTGGAGGAATATGGTGATACTCTTATCCCGTACTTTATGGACCTAACAATTTGATGTAAGGAAAACAACTAAAAAGTATCAAATGGAGAAATAAAATACAAGGGAAAACATAACATGTTAGATAAGTCAGTTAAGTTCTCCTTTAGTGTTGGATGAGGTCATGGAGAGCATGTGACTACTGATTGACCTGCTGGCTGGACCTGGGCGTTCAGAGGCTTTTCATCCCCCTCATGTTCTTAGAATCTACATTCTGCTCACCATTCCCACAACCGGACCCATTTTCATGGATGGAATCTTGGGAGAGCAGTGTGTGGTTGAGACCATCTGGATTGAACCCAGTTAAGACCTCTGTATAAACTTTTAAAATTATGGCTGGCAGAGGAAGAAGTTTATTCTCTTGTGGTAGCTGAAGACATGTCTCATAAATTCCATTGCTGCCACTTGACAATGAATATGGAGGAATGATTAAATATTTTATTTAAAATAAGTTCAACTTTAATAATAGAAGTAATGATAAAATCATATAAAATATATTTGCATATAAAATTGCAAAATATATATCTATGTTTGTATGATTTGAATCTTTAAATTTAATGAGAACTTGTTCTGTGGCCTAACATTTGATCTAGCCTGGAAAATGTTCCATATGTGTTGACAGGAATGCATATTTGGCTGCTGTTAGGTGGAGAATCTGTATTTGTCAGGTCTGGTTGGTTTACAGAGCTTTCCAGACCCTTTCTTGTTGAACTTCTTTATGTGCCTTTAAAGTGGGATATTGAAGTCTCCAACTACTATTATAGAACTGTCATTTCTCTCCTTAATTCCATTTGTATTTGTTACATGCATTTTGGGGCAGTGTTTTGAGACTTAATTTATAATTGTTACATTTTCTTAATGGACCTATTTTTTCATGAAAATATGATGTGCTCCTTGTGTTTTGTATAATTTTGACTTGAAGTATTTCATCTGATATTAGTATAACTATATACTTATAACTATTTAAGCTCTCCTTTTGTCACTCTTTGCGTGGGATATAATTTTGCATCTTTTCACTTTTAATTTATTTGGGTGTAAAGCAAGTATCTTACAGACAGCATGTAATTGGATATTTTTTTCCTTTTAAAATTCTGTTCTGCCAAATATCTGCCTATTGATCGGAGAGTTTAAACCATGTATATAAAGCAATGATTGTGTGTGTGTGTATGTATAACCCTTACATATAAAGTAATTATTGATGAAGGACTTATGCCATTTTGTTTCTCCCCCCATATATATCTGTATAATTTTGTTCTTTTTTTCCTCCACTACTGCCTTTTTTGGTGTTTAACTTTTTCTGTAAAGCACAATTTTGATTTTCTTTTGGTTTCTTTTTCTGTACATTTTTAAGTCTTTTTCTTTGTGGCTAACATAGGGATACAGTTGACATTTGCATTTATAAGAAGCTAGTTTGAACTAGTACCTACTTAAATTTGACAGAATACAGTATCTCTGCCCTTATGCCACTCCATCTCTCACTCTCTTCACTTATAATTGCCACAATTGCATCTTTATTCATTATGTGCCCATTAACATAGGTTTATAATTATTATCTATCTGTTTTCAAAATAATATAGAAGTAAAATTATTGTAAACATAATATACATAAATATAAATATACATAAACATAAATATACATTAATATTGCTTTTTAATGTTTACCTCTACAGTTTCCTTTACTGGCATTCTTTATTTCAGTTGGCTTGGATTCACTGTCTAATGCTCTTTGATGTCAGCTTGAAGGATCATCTTTAGCATGTCTTACAGGGCAGGTGTACTGCCAATACTTTCTTCTGCTTTTGCTCTTCTGTCAATGTCTTTATTTCTCCTTCATTCTTAGAAGGTTAATTTTGCTGGATACAGAATTCTTATTGACATTTCCCCCCCAGCACTTTATTTATTTTATATTAAATTATATTATTAATTATATTTATTATAGAATTTATTATATTAATTAATATATGATTAAATTATATTATTTATTGCCAAATTGGTTTCTAGACAACACCCAGTGGTCATCCCAACAAGTGCCCTCCTTAATGCCCATCACCCACTTTTCCCTCTCTCCCGCCCCCCATCCATCCCCAGCACTTTAAATACTGTATTCCACTGCCTCTGGCCTCCACAGTTTCTGATGATAAATTGGCCCTTAATCTTACTGAGGATCCCCAGGTCATGATGAGTCATTTTGTCTTAGTGTGGTTTAATTATATGTCTTGGTGTGGATATTTTTTATTTTATACCAGTTGGAATTCTTTCAGCTTCTTGGGTCTATATATTCGTATCTTTCATCAAATTTTAGAAGTTTTAAGCTATTGTAATCAATTTTTTTCTTTTCCCTTCAATATTTATCTAGACTATTTACAATCCTGCCTTAATCTTCACTTCTTGCTTACCTGGAAACTAAAGTTTAGACAGCAGTAGAAACCTACATTCTTCTCAGATCTATTCTGAGTGTGTGCTTGGCCTTCTGGAATCCCTGGTGTAGGAGTTCTCTAAAACCTTTACTTCCTAGTGGATTTCCATTCCCAGTTGCTGTTTTCCTGGGCCTTCTGGTCTGTAGCCTGCCCCATCATTGTAGCTTTGCACCAAGTGGCAATAGGCAGTATATTCCTTTCTGTGTTTTCAGCTAGTGCTAGAAAGACCTCTCCAGTCCTGAGAGAGTTTCCAAAGGGGGTACATTAAGTGCAGGCCTTTGAGCACATTCATTAGGGAGCTACAAAACTGGGTCCAATGCATAATCATAATTACTTGAGAACAAGCTCTGTGTTCTTGTACAGATACTCCAAGAGAACCAAGAAGCTTCACAAAGAAGAGGTGCTGCCACTCATATGGCCATCTCTAAGATAGATAATAGGGAATGGTAGGCAGGTAAACAAACAAAATCTAGCAGATGCCCTATTAAGCACTCCTCTGATTGTTTTAAGATTTTTATTAGATTTCCAGTGTTCAACAAAAGTTCCTTCTGACATCTTTTGCCAGTTATTGTGTTAGTGGAGCAATGGAACTTTAGTGCTCCCTGCACTTTCATTCTTAGTGACATCATCCTATTGACATTTTTTAAATGAACAGTATTATTTACATGAATATTACTCATTTATTTTTAATTAAATAATAGACGAATATGTTCAGAATGCTTAGAATGGATAGAATTTGGCCAATACCCTTGGATTCTCATGATATTTCCATATGCAGATTTACCATTGTAAGAGCCAAACATAATCTATAGAGGGGGTTTCAAAAAAGGTTAAACTCAGTACTCTTTGAAAACACCACTAAATACAATCAAATCCACAAAGATAAAGGAACCTGAAAAGGAGAAAATAGCAACAAAGTCTTGGACTGTGAAATTCTAAAGCATAAATTGTATCTGATGTAGATGACTGGAGAACATGAAATAAAGCTAGCAATACAAAAACCCCAACACATTGGCCCTTAAAACCTACCTGATACTCTGGAGTGATGGGTGGCAAGGCCCTCTGAAAATGAAGGGTGAATGTGGGGATACAGCAGGGATATAACAATTGAAGCTTTGCTTAGTAAGTTGCTAGACCACTAGTATTATCCCTCTCATAGGTGACATACACACACCCACACGCACACGCATACAAGTGCTAGCAAAAGACTAGAGGTTTATTTTCTGGAGAATCTGATCCAAGTTGAATTTGAGCTGGTGAACACCAGGTAGTGATACCATATATGAAAGAAAAATCAAATAGATTCTATGTACTACAGAATGAATCACTTATACCTCTTTCACTATTAGTTGTTTTCCACAGTTTTGGTAGTTTCCAGGAAGGGGATTGATAGATTTTTTTTTTCCTGTGGGGAATTTAGCTAGCCCCAAAGAAACAATATAAATACAGTGTTGTTCAGTGTTCTCCTCATTGGATTGGCTCAGTAGGATCACTACGTGGTAAATTCCAACAAATTAAAACCTCCTTGCTCTGCTCCATAAAGTTTCCTTTAAGCTTTTCACCACTAACTACCTTAAATATGGGAAGACATATGTGGATTCCTAGACATATGAGAAAGGTTTTAACATGAAAGACAAAGATCAAAACAAAGAAAAAAAGGTGGAAGGAAAAGGGAAATAGAAATTATTTCCTCTATACTCCTTATTAAGACATATTGGCCATATTTTATTTTTATTAATGCTTTGGAACACTCAGGATATTATTTCGTTTGTAAAGGTTTTTTGTTATATGTATATATGTATATATATATATCAGCTTTGTCAAGTTTTTGTATTAAAATAATTCGTTGTAACTTCTAATCATTTGCTAAAATATTAGAAAATGTAATGATGGGAATGCTATAACTTTTTTTTTTTCTAATTCTGACCTAACGTAGTGTCAAATCTATCCAGTCCTGGGGCCCCTGGGTGACTTAATCAGTTAAGCATCCAGCTCTTGATTTTGGCTCAGGTCATGATCTCACAGTTTATGGGTTCAAGCCCCATGTCAGGCTATCCTCTGTATCAGCACAGAACCCACTTGGAATTCTCTTACCCTCTCTGCCTCTCCCCATTTTATGGTCTGTCTGTCTGTCTATCTCTCTAAATAAATCAATCTAAAATTCTTTTTTAAATCTATCCAGTCCTTGTCGTTTTTGATGGATGCTAATGTGTGTGTGTGTGTGTGTGTGTGTGTGTGTGTGTTTGCGAGTGTGCGTGTGTGTATTGGGGATAAAGGGTTAGACACTGTGGGGAGACAAAATATTCTTTAATGATTTTATTATTTCCTATATTTAGTTTGTTAGTGTATTTGTACTTTTTCAGATATTGTATTGAATTAGTTGATTCCTTTAAATTTAAATTATTAAAATTAATTTAGTTCATTCACTTATAAATACAAAAACTTATACAGAATTATTATTTTATATGTTGCTTCTTATATACTGGTGTTATATTATACCTTTTATTTGTAATTTTGTTTATTTTAAAATTTCACTGGGGTACCTGCGTGGCTCAGGCAGGTAAGTGCCTGACTGTTGGTTTTAGCTAAGGTCATGATCTCATGGTTCATGAGTTCAAGTCTTATGTTGGGCTCTGTACACACAGAACCTGCTTAGGATTATCTCTCTGCCTCCTTCTCTCTTTCTTTTTCTCTGTCTTTTAGATTAAATAAAGTTTAAAGCAAACACATTTTATTGATTATATTTTTAAAAGTTTATTTTCTCCTTAATCTTAAGAATCTGTATACTATTTGAGAAGAGATGGTGTGAATGATGAAATTAAAAGAAATATTGCTCTATATACTTTTTATGATTTTGGGATCTGAAATAAGTTTATCTAAAACTTTGTTTGAAATATAAATATAGTTATTTTAATGTGTGCTGGAATCCACTTTTCTTTGCAATGATTCTATTGTATTTGATACACTCATACAGGTTGTTTACTCAGTTTTTACTTTTTCCATCATTAAATTCAGTATTTTTTATAGTGTATAAAGTCAAACAGAATAATATAGCAAAAGAAGGCTATGTAGTTAAATGAAGCTATATGAAGAATTTAGGTAGACTAAACACCATTGTCCAAGTTGGAATATCTCCATTTTGGCTGCACTAATGCCTGTAAATCCTGGGAAGTTTCCGTGATCTGTAGTAAACTTAGTTGCTTAGGTGTTTAGTTTGCTTTCTTTAAAACTTGTATACAGTGGAATACTACATAGCAATGAGAAAGAATGAAATCTGGCCAGTTGTAGCAGAAATAAGTCAGGCAGAGAAAGGCAGATATGATGTTTTCACTCATATGTGGAACAGGAGAAACTTAACAGAGGACCATAGGGGAGGGGAAGGGGAAAAAGTTAAGGAGAGGGAGAGAGACAAACCACAAGAGACTCTTAAATATTGAGAACAAACTGAGCATTTATGGGGGTAGGGGAGTGGGGAAATTGGGTGATGGGTATGGAGGAGATCACCTGTAGGGATGAGCATTGGGTGTTATATGGACTAACTTGACAATATTAAAAAAAAAAACCTTGCTAAGTCAGTTCGGTATGAAGTTCACAGTCATTCAAGGTGAAAATATTCTTCACTCCCACAAGGCATTTGCTACAGAATTCCAATGCATGTGGTATAGGGAATCAGTTTTCAGTTTTAAAAGCAGTTCTACTGGTGAAAAATATAACTTTATGGTTTAAGAGTCATATTTACCATAAGCTAATGGGATATCTTAGAATGTATTCACAACTGTTTTATAAGAGCATGAACATTTTCAAATACTTTTCAGTGAGGAAAATTAAAATAATGTTGACAGTTCTTCGAGTACAATACTGTGATTCAGTAGAACACGAAGTACAGTTGGCACTTCCTTCCTACACAGCTTGTGATATAAATAAGATTTTCAGTTATTTTATTTTGAAACAGAAAAGATTTGTTAAATTGAAAAAAGCTATTTTAATATTGGAGAATTAATTAGGATCTTATTACAATGATAGGTATAAGATATTAACAGATCCCAGTGTTGATATCATACATGAATGGGCTCTACTTGATTAACAGATTACTTCTGAGGAAGTATTTAAGAGATTTAGACTACCAGTGCCTTCTCATTGGCAAGAGCAATGAATGACCTCTTGGTAGGGTGGTGTAGTCTTAATTGTTTATATCTCATATTCTAATGACACAAGGTGGGTTATAGTAGAAGTAAGAGGGAAATTACACAATGAGGAAATGATGATTAAAATTTCTCGTTTATTCAGGAAATTTATTCATTGTCTACTCAACCTTTTATATAACTCTATAATTTTAGGTTAAATTCTTGTTTTTGTTGGCTAGTCTTTGCTTTATTTTATCTTCTCTCCAGTCTTTGTGGAGGCAATGACACAAGTTGTGGTATAATACAGAAAAATTCACATTACATTCAAACAATAGAAATCTTTTTTTCTTTCCTGAACAGTGTCTTATGCAAAATTTCATATAGATAAAGGAGAATCCAAGTTACCCTCTGCTTGGCCTTACCCTTGTTTCCTTGAGCAGTCTTTCACAAATTCTAGAAAAAGAATCAGTTGTCCCTAGCAATCAAGAAAATAATGAATTTTGGTTTGGAAGCAAAGGCTTCCTCTGGAACTAACTGTAGCATTTAAATATACTTTTGGAAATATATGTTTACTCTTACTTCCTACTCTTTATTTGATTCATGTAGATTGGGTGTTAGGGATCATACATTTTGGTGTAAATTGAAAGGTTTTAACACACTTAGAAGTATATGGTATTTCTTATATGATGCCAACTACTTGGTAGTTTGGGAATGTCTGCATTTGGGTCCTGTGAACAGAGAATTTGAATACCGTTTCAGACTCAAGCTCCATCTCCACTATCAAGCATTTTTAGTTATGACAAATGGAAGCAGTTAGCAAGGTCAGACTGACGGTTGAAGATCCCATCACTTACAACTGTGTCATTGATATATTCTAATGCAAAGCATGATGACGATGCACTTAAAACTTACCTGTTCTTCATAAACACAGGGAGTTTTAATTTTCATCACTAATTTTTACAATTAAAAAATAAACCTACCTTTATTAGACAGGATATTTTAATTATTACATGGTAATATTGCTAAAATAATATTAAAATACATTTTTTTATTTAGCAAGGAATCCAAATGAGAAGTAATAAATGAAATTATCAAGTTTCAAACTCTTAGATGACATTTTTAGTGAGATTCGTGATGGAATCACAGGGTCAGGTATTATCTCATATTTGTTTTCTGTTTAGAAATACGGAGAAAGCAGACAAAGTCTAATAAAGCAATGACTCTAGAATCAAATACATTGATGAATGACATTTGAGATTCATTATATGTTCCCTTTTCCCCTTGACCCATATCCACCCCTTTTCTATCAATTTTTAAAATTAGTTAAATCATTTAAAAAAATTTTTTTAGGTTTATTTATTTTTGAGAAACAGAGAGAAATAGAGTGTGAACAAAGGAGGGGCAAAGAGAAAAAGAGACACAGGATATGAAGCAGGCTCCAGCCTCTGAGCTGTCAGCACAGAGCCCAATGTGGGGCTCGAACCCATGAACTGTGAGATCATGACTTGAGTCAAAGTTGGATGCTTAACTGACTGAGCCACCCAGGTGCCCCTGATCAAATCATTTATAGTGCAAATAGAACAGTCTTGATTTGACCTTTTCTTCTGCCATGTGATTTTTATCAAGACTGAAGAGATGAATAATTTCTGACAGTTCATTCTTAGAACTGCACATCCTCTGCTTGATTGGTTTCATTAATTATGTATCCAGCATTCAAGAGAAGATATTAAGGAAAATAATATGATGTTTGGTTTTAAAAATTCTTATTAACTCAGTGTTGAGTCCAGTTGAAACCTCTCATAAGGCTCTAGAATACCATGTTGCCATGAACCATAGGTACTAACCTATTTATAATGACATACGTTGATAGTGTACTATCTTCTTTAGTCTGCTAATTAAGATTCTTAGATGTGTTCTCATTTCTTATATTTTATTCTAATATGTTTATTTGTATGTTCCAACACTTCCTTTAATACAAGAAATTATCATTACAGTCTTGTGTGTGTGTTTAGATATGGTATGGCTTACACACACTCCTTCAAGTATCAGTAGTTGAAAGTTTGGAAATATTCTATAAAATACTCAATCCGTTGTTGGTTGGTTATCAGTAGTGTGGATATTTTATGATAAAAGCTTTGACTTACATTAGCTTTGTATTTTCCTGGTATAGGAAATACCCTTTTTTCTTGAATTTGAATGACCTTTCGGTACATGCTATCATTAAAAAATTAGGTAGGCTCATTACTTTAAAATACTGTAATACAGAATATTTTTTGTTATAATTTAAGTTTCCCCTCCATAAGAGACAGACACAAAAACTATAGAAGACATTTTCATTTTTATTTTTCATATTGGAGTTTCTTCCTTGTTTATGGAGTTATAACATTTGATTTCTTTAAAACTAATTTATTAAGAAACATTTGAAGATGTTCTATCTATAAGATTGTGAATACAGGATCTGTTTTATTTTTCTGGTTTGTTTTTTGTTTTGTCATTAGTTAAACTGAGAGCCCACCACGTGTTCTAAGGGCCTAATTTTGTCCAAATAAATGTATTAAATCTGCTGCTAGAAAGCTCAGTGAAAGTGAACACTTGATTGAGTCTGTAGGGAACAGTTCCCTACTGAGCCTTTACAGAAGAACAAATGTTTAAAGAAGAATGGAAAGTAGAACAGACACAAAGTTAAAAGACAAATGTGCAGACTCCTGCTTTTAATGGTATTTGAGAGTTTAGCAAGCCATTAACTTTAGTGCTGTTGAATTGCTGAAAGGAAGGTTTAAAAATAAAAAGTGGTGGCAATGTAGAGACTAAGATGCTAAAGTATCCAGAGGGATCATTTGGTGTTGGAAAGGATCTCCAAGCAAGGACAGTCAGAGTCCATTGAAAAGAAATTTGGAAATGCTAATTGATTCCCCCGGAAAAGCTGGTGACTATTGTAGAGAATGAAGACAAGTAAATTGGAAAATCATTTTCAATATTGGAAAATATACTTTGTAAATCTTCATAGTCTATCTCAAATTTTATATGTAGTAAGGATAATTGCCTTTGTGCCAATAAATTATTAGCAGTTATTAAAAGTGTAACATTTTCATTGTTATTGGTGATTTTCTTATCAACTATTAGGGAACATGTTCCATGAGATACCATATTTCAAATCCCTGGTATACTTCCACATCATGTATACTGGGTAACTTCAGTGTATTATCCATTTTGTCATTCAATCTCTGTCTTGTAAATTTTAAAATCTCCAAAGAGCCAGACATCTTGTTTTGTCAAAAATGAAATACTCCATTTTAATCCTGGGGTTGCTATCAAAATGTCTACTATCTGGCATGCCTTTAGTATTTTAATTTTAATTGTTTAATTTTGTTAAGTTTATTTATTTTTAGACCAAAAGTGTGTTCACATGAGTGGAGGAGGGACAGAGAGAGAGTGTGAGAAGGAGAAAATCCCAAGCAGGTTTTGCATGGTCACTGCAAAGTTTGATGCAGGCCTTGAACTCATGAACTATGAGATAGTGACCTGAGCCAAAGTTGGATGCTTAACCGACTAAGCCACCCAGGTGCCTCAGTATTTTTAATTTTTAAAAAATGGGGAAAGGGATCTGGTTTTCATTTAAATTTACATCTGCTAAACAAAAAATCTACATCTGCTATTTATAAAGTGGAGGGAAAAATTATGCCTAGGTTTGATTAATTGGAGATCAAGATGGCTTGTTATAAATCTTTGCCTGTGACTCTTCTTTGTATGAAAGGAAACTGATTTGGAGCCAAGTTATCAGAAGGTAGTAAATGCTCTTTACTTATTCAGAGATAAGTCTTGGGTTGGAGCCACCGCCTATGGAAAAGATACCATACATGGGTCATGATGAGAGAGAATATTGAATATGAAAACAGAAATTTGAGTCCTACCGTGAAGGTAAATGTGTAGCCAAGAACAGAATTTTTTTTTTACTTGATGCTTGCTAGGTGGCAGTTATTTTTACATGCACTAATCCACTTGATCCAAAGTTAAACACTCTAAAACATGTTGTATAATTAACCTGAGTGTTTGATTCTGGAGTTAGGCTGCTGGAGTTAGAATCCTTGCTCTGTTGTATACTAGTCATGTGATATTGGGCAGAGTACTTATTTTTATGTGCCTTCCTTATTTGTAAAATAATTGATAAGACTTGTAAGGTTAAAAGCGTCTGGAGTAAGGTGAACACACAAGTGTGGGTGAATGCTACTTCTAATGAAGAATACAGGTTGAGTATCATGAAGCAGTACCTCATACTTCATTATAATCTATTTTTAAGTGTATTGATTTATTTTGAGAGAGAGAGCGAGAGTAAGGAAGAGGCAGAGAGAGAATCCCAAGCAGGGTCCCTATTGCCAGCACAGAGCCTCACACAAGGCTGGAACTCATGAAACCAGGAGATCCTGACCTGAACCTACATCGAGAGTTAACAGGATGAACCACCCAGGCGTCCCATACTTCACTATAATCTTAGATGTTATGTAAGCATAATTTGAAAAGCAAATGTTGTATCCAACTTAATAATATTAGCTTCAATATTATTAACTATTAGTTAATATTACTATTAGTAAAATATTTCCTTTAATAAAATGGTATTTATGGCATTGTTTTCTGTATCACAAAATGATATGTTTGTTATTCATTGATTAGATGTTATAACAAGATAATACAGGTCATGTTGGTGATATACATAATAACTAACTAAAGTTTTAATTTCATTCTTACTTGATTTTTAGTTTGCTTCATGGTACATGGAGTTTTAAGGCATTCTGGTGCCTGTAAAAGGGAACAGGGTGCCTTTGCCATATCATTGTTTCCCAGGTATTTTGACTTTCCAGATGAGGCCTGGGAATCTACATTATTAAAAACTCCTAATGATTGAATATCAGTAAGTTAGGAAATAAGATACTTAAAAAATTTTTTTTAACATTTTTATTTTTGAGAGACAGAGCATGAGCATGGGAGGGACAGAGAGAGAGGGAGACACAGAATCTGAAGGGGGATCCAGGCTCTGAGCTGTCAAACTTGCAAACCATGAGATCATGACCTGATCCAAAGTCAGATGCTTAACTGACTGAGCCACCCAGGTGCCTCTTGATACTTGAAAAAATAAACCTACATGAGAAGAATTTGCAGATGAGTTTCAGAAAGTCTTGAAGTAATACTGCTGCCTCTTGTAGAAATTAACATAACGACTAGAAACTAACTGTACAATAGATACAAATTGAAAAACCATATCTAAATGCACAGATAAGAGTTTCCATTCTATAAGTAGTTTCAGCTTTATAAGAAATTATGATATATTCTATGATTGAATGCCTTTGAATACCAATGAATATTTAATTTCTCTTTTGTTGAACTGCTTTCATATATCACATGAAAATATTTGTTTCCACACATGTCAGCTTTATATTCTTTTATTTGCAGACAATCCTTTTTAACAATTTTTAAGCCCTATGTGTTATTTCTAAAATAGGTCAAGAGTGACAGGTTCAAATAATTTGAAATATCTTTTGCTTTTGATGCTGAGTAACTGCTGACATCCTATTTTATAAATAGATTTTATTTTAAATATGGAAATTCATAGCTTTGTAGTAGATGAAAATGGAATCTTAATGTTTTATAAGCAGCCTCTTTTTCCATTTATAATAGAATAGTAAGTAGGCAATGAATTGTTATTAAGTTTTTTCAATATAGCTGATACTTAGCACATAGGAACATTTATAACATCTTTAATTCTGTAATAATTTATGCATATATATTAAGTTGTTAAGTACATAAAAAGAGATAATAATTTTAATACCAATAATGTATGAGTTGATATTTTTCTTGACTATACAGCAGAATAAAAAAAGGAACTGATTTAAAGCCTTTAATGAAAAATTATATCTGTATTTAATATTCTTTTGCTTGTGCACTAGTAATTACATTCATTAAAATTTTAATTTGGAGCAATATTGCTTAGATAAAATTAAGTAAACATCTCATGTTAGTATCTGTTTATATACTGAATATCATTGCCTTTTAGCCTTTATTTCTTGCAATCTACCTTCAATTATAATTATTTTTTCCTACTTAATGCTTACTCATATTGTAGTAAAGCTGTAAGTTCTGTGAAAGCATATAGAGCTGCAAGAAGATGTGAAATATTTATTGTACATATAAAACAAGCTTTATATATTTATGTAAACTAAGTTTCAAATTGATAATGACTGTCTTTATAACATTTAAATTAAATTAATATGCCCTGAGGTATATAGCCCTGAACAGGTTGCTGTTTTAATAAAGGTTTATGTATCATTTGTCAAATTCATTCAATATTTTTTTAAAGCTTACTTATTTATTTTGAAAGAGGGGGAAGAGAGAGAGAGAGTGGGAAAGAGAGAGCATGAGTAGGAAAGGAGCAGAGAGAGAGGGGGAGAGAGCAGTTTCTGTATGGTCAGTGCAGAACCCGACACGGGGCTCGAACTCACTGAACCGCGAGATCACAACTTGAGCTAAAATCAAGAGTTGGAAACTTAACTGATCCACACAGGCACCCCTATACACATAACTCTTGATGTATAATTCTTTATATTTCATTCAGCAATTGCTGAATTAGCTTCTTTTACACATGGAGTTGAGGCTGAGTGATGATTCCAAGGAAACACTATTCATCTTTAAAAAATGAATTTACCTTAATTTCTTAAACCTATATAAAAAAGAAAGTGAATATTTAAAAAAAGTTTTCCAGCATCTTCCCCTTGTTGCTTTTGACAGTGGCATCTTTAATATAGATTATACATTCTGTGCTCTGATATATGCAATGAAAGGAAGATAAAAAACAAAAGATAAGAGAAAAAGAGATTTCAAGAGTGCAAGAAGAATAATCATAATGAAAGTTGGATCTCTCTTGTAGTGACTTTTCAAAATGAGCTTAATATGGAGGAAACACAATTTGAAAAACCTAAAAGATTACCTTCCCTGAATTCGGTTAGGCAGGCCAGTACATACTGATTGATTTTTTCATTTTCATTTTTTATTTTACTTTTACATCTAGTTTATAATCTGGACCATCTTTAAGGAGATATTCACATTTTGCTTCTATTTTCAATGTGTTCATTATCAGTCAATACAGCAATCTTCATTGTGTGGCCGTCTAAATAAAATGTAAGACTTAACGGTAATTGATCATATTTACCGTAGTTCACCATTGTTGTCATCATCATCGCCGTCATCGTCATTTCGCTTTTCTGCTGCAAAG
The DNA here is from genome assembly GCF_006229205.1 of Suricata suricatta. Lineage (NCBI taxonomy): Eukaryota > Metazoa > Chordata > Mammalia > Carnivora > Herpestidae > Suricata > Suricata suricatta. The sequence goes on along the minus strand of NC_043702.1, from coordinate 154,306,748 downwards.
TCTGCAGAATATGGGTCATTTAGGACAAATCTACAAAGCTTAACTTTGTGTAATGAAAGGAATCAGAACTTTGAGATGAGCAATATGTGTTTGTTTTTACCTTCACATGATTCTGAATATCAGTCAAAATGGATGTTGTGATACATCGGTAGATAGACCATTCCCAAGTTAAGTAGGTAAATATTAGCCACAGGTAATATATCATAACCCAGAAATTATTGTGAATAATCTTTCAGGCAGGATGAGTGACTTTCTGTAAAGCAGAGAAATGAAGGAGAAAAAAGGCAGATCTTGCCATGCAAGTAAAATGTCTTGTTTTTGTTCCTTTTGTTTTTCTATCAAGTCTATAATATATGAGCAGATAGTGTCAGACTATCCAAGGACCCCGAAGATATAGTTATATCTGTGTCTTAGGTATTGCAGAGATGCTTGTAAAGCTTTGAAAGCCCTCATTTTAAGTCCACAGCTGAGGCAGTGGAGAGAGGATATTACCACTACCTTAGAAAGCAAGTAACAGAACCCAGTGGGGAAAAAAGAAGTAAACAAAAATTGTCCTGTGAAAAAGGTGAAGAATATATAAAACACTGAGATTTCAGTAGACAGAGAAATAATGCTTGTAAATTCCATTTGCCTCCTTAGTACTTATTTTATTTTTTACAATTATTTTTAGAGTGCCCTAGTTATGTTTTATGAGGAATAGGGATAAATTAAAATTCCCATTATGAAAACTATATACATGTATTGTTAGAAATTATAAATATAGATGACATAGGTTTTTAAAAATCTAGATTAGGCTGCATTTAGAAAGAAAAGAAAGTGATGCTGTGGAATCATTGGTTGCTTTATGGAAAAAAAAGAGCTAAATGTAACTAAAAGATGGTAGAGAAAGGCAGTTTCATGAAAGGAAACTTATAATGGATGTTTTTAATATATAATATTTGGTACAATAGGGCATTGAAGTAAATGAATAAAGAAGATTGTTAGATAAACGGGCTCAGGAGAGACATGTACCATTCTGTTTTTACGCATATCCTTCGTACACATGAATGACAGAAATGGCCTATCCACATGAAATATATGTGGACACATATATGCACATTTATGCATTTGTATGCAGGTATGAGTCTGCGGATATGTTTGTATGCATGAATATGTCACATGAATAGTGATAAAGTGAAGCTGCAAAGTTTGTTGTGATCTCTGAAAAAGAAATGCAGATTAAGACCTAGAGTGCTGAAGATAGCCTTGAAACATACCCCTTTTCAAGGAGTCTGATGGACAAATGGAGTGGGAGGGGAGGGGAGTGATGATGTAGAAGGACATTGGTGTAATGTAGGAGTCCAGTCTCATGGAAGCAAATGACGAGAAATTTTCAAAAAAGCTGTATTTAAAGTAGGAAGTCAGTGGAGTCTTCCTCATCCTCACCACTGAGAGTCAAATTACGGAGGATAAAGAAACCAGGATTGTGAGAATGGGGATAGGTGATATGCATTATCAAGGAAAAAGTTTGCCAGTGAAAGAAGTGAGTGAAAAAGCATCTCAGGGATGCCTGGGTGGCTCAGTCCGGTAAGCCTCCGACTTCGGCTCAGGTCATGATTTCACATTCATGGGTTTGAGCCCGCGTCGGGTTCGGTGCTGACAGCTCAGGGCCTGGAGCCTGCTTCCGATTCTGGTCTCCTTCTCTCTCTACCCCTCCCCACTCATGTTCTGTCTCTCTCTGTCTCAAAAATAAATAAAAAACATTAAAAAATTAAAAGAAAAAGAAAAAGTATCTCAATTTTTTTGTACTTATATTTTATGATTTATGTTTCAGAGGAAATATACACTTCTGGGAGTAAACACTAATCTGAAAGCTTGAGATAAACAATTGAACAACACACGCAAAAGTTAGAAGTATACGCAGTCTAGCCTGTATTTGCCATGTCCCTCCTTGTTAATGTGGCTGGAAAGAGTCCAGAGACCTCCTAAGGCTCAGTTTTCTCATGTGTTAAACATTCCCTGTGTCCTATTTTACTGCAGAACATTGATAAAAGTTAATGCCATAGATGAAGTTGAACATTAAAATGAATTGCACTGTTAACAAGGAAATATATTTATCACATGGAATCTACAATTTCAGGAGTTAGTGCAGAAGTAGGGAGAAGAGGATATGGATAAAGGGAGATACTGTTAAGTTAGGGTAGACATGACTCAATTACAGGTAAGGAAGAAAGAGCCCATGATGTGGGATCTTCATGACCTAAAAGGAATTTTAACTGATAATGTTCATAAAGAAAGCAAGAGATGAGATCCACAGTGAAAGTTAAGAATTGAACAGCTTTCATTTTTGTTAATGGATGTTATTTGCTTTGGAAAAATATATCTGGAAAATATAGGCAGTATTTAGAGAATAGGGGACTAGATGTGGGATCAAGATAGGCATTCAGGTTACATTAATCCGAAATACAATGCGTGGTACAAAATTTTCTGTCATGCAAGTCTGTTACTTTAAATCAGTTATAATGAATTGGACTGGATGATCTATACAGTGAATGCCCGTTTATAAGATATTATAACATGGTTAGAGTTAGATGGAATTTTTATAATTTAAAAGAACAACAAGATCAAAAATAACAATGTTTCTTTAGAAACATGAATAAATGTGAATTACCTGTTAAGGTTTATTTATGTATTTATTGTAGAAATACATTTATGAAAGACTTCTAATAATTGTTGACTCATATTAATGAAAGGGAGTCATAGCAAATACTGATAATGATTGAGAGTGGAGGTAATAGATAAACTCCCTTTAATCATGAGTTTACCAGAAGTGCTGATAAGGAGTAAATGGACAGAGTTAAATTTTAGTAGGGTCTACCTTTTGGAAATATAATCAGAGGTAATTAAAGATAGAGAACATTGAAGGAAAAAAAAAGTTTAAGTGACTTAGTAACCAGAGAGCTGAATATACTGTGCTAATCATGACTCCATTGCCTTTTTTTTAAATAAAGAAGTTATTAAATTGTTCATTTAAACTCAGTATTTGTTGACTAAACATATCTATTTCTGTATCTCTCTATTTGCTTATATGTCTTTATAACTATGCTAACATTTACTGTTTCATTCTAAAGCAATTTTTTTCCTCAACTGATTGTGTTATTCCCCCATTTAAACTTCTCTTCAGTTAATGTGAAATTGAGGTATTTCAACTGAAGAAGATACTTTACTTTTATAGTTATAACTGACTTGAAGGAACAGCTTAATTCGGCATATTGATTTTTGACTTAGATGGGCCCTTTTTTACATGACCATTAACTCAAGTCTGATTTTGTAGAGGATTTATATAGGATTTTGTTTCCTTACCATGTGTCTTTTGAATAGTAGTACATATTAATTTATCTTGTTGCTTTTTATTCTGCACATAACATGATTTATTCTTATTTTAAAACCTATTATCTCATATCCTAAAATTAAAACTCTTACTAGAACCTGGAAGGATAGTGTTCTGTTTATTTTATCACAGTTTCACCTTGTCTCAAAAATATCACTTGTATGGATTATTCTGTCAATTGTATGTCATTCAGTGTTACTTGCTGCAAGTTTTTTACTCTCTTACTCCTACATTTTGATTATTAACACATCAAAAGAAAAGTTCTACCAATGTCAGTATTAAATTTTTATTAAAAATATATTATTTTGGGGAAGCCTGTGGGGCTCAGTTGGTTGAGTGTCTGTGTTTTGATCTTAGCTCAGGTCATGATCAAGGGTCATGGGATTGAGCATCGTGTCAGGCTACATGCTCAGCATGGAACCTGTTTAAGATTCTCTTTCTTTCCCCTTGCCCCTCTTTCTTGCTCCTACACACACCCTTTATCTCAAAAAAATTAAAAATTAAAATATTATATTTAGAAGTAGATTTTATGACCTAAATTAAAGGGAAGTTTATTTTGAACTGCGCCGTCTTATCTCCATTTCTGACACAAAATTAATTCACAAGAGAATTGGTGAGTTCACTCAAGTTCCTAAGTTTGTGGGATATCTCTCTTTAATTTGTAATACTCTTAGCAAGTTACATGTCCCCACAGGCAAAATATTTTCTATAGAAAAATGGGCTCCTGGGAGAGAGGAATAAGTTTAAAAAGGGTAAAGGAGGTATCTGTGACGTATTTTAACCTGATTCATGTGAGCTGGGTATGGGATGGATGTTTGGCTAATGCCTTAGAGTGTCTGTATTAAGTCTTTGTGAATTACCACCAAGAGTCATTGCCTCTTCCTGAGTTAAGCAGTTTCTTAGACAGGATGAATTTTCTACTACTTTTTACTTGAAAGGTTAATTCTTTTCTGAAAAAACATCAGTGTCTTGTTGCAGTAGAGAGTTTGTCCAAGATGTTTGTTCTAGATAATGATGATAAAGAATCTTATTTCCTTTTGTGGCAAAAAGGACATCATTTTTAACGGTTGTGCAGATTGCATGAGATAATGAGTTTTGATACATTGTCCATATTCAGTGTTGATATATGATGTAAATGAATTTGTTACACATTACACGTAATTTTTTCCCGTGAACTCCTTAGTTTCTTCTGTTTAACGCTATATTTTTTTCCCTTCTCAACTTTATTTCTTCAGCATCTTTGCTGTTCCAACTTTCCTGTGTCCCCTTGCCTTGTAGAATAAACCTACATTACATGCTTATACTGTAAAGGTAGTACTTTAATGTACCCTTGGGGTTTCCATTCTAGTGATTTGTATATAAACTTTAAAAAATAATTATATAATTGATGCTACTATTTATCCAATATAGGAATTATCACTTTCATTTAATATTGTGTTAAATAATTTGTTAATGTTAGTCATTTAAGTAAATATTCCTTTACTATCCTATCCTGTACATAACAGCTCTCTTGTTAGTGGATGTCATTTGAGTCTTATGTTTGATATAGTGCTGCAAGAACACCTTTTGTCCTAAAACCTTATTCAAAATTCTAATTATTGGTCTAAGATAGGTTCCTA
>NC_043702.1:154299697-154301659 GCF_006229205.1 Suricata suricatta | reverse complement strand
GGCCTGTCGTTTCAAGGAATATTCTTTTAATGGTGTCTCTCAGTTTCTCTTGTTGTGCCTTTGAATATTTTATTTCCCTACTCAGCAATATTTGGGACTCACTGTCATGCACACTTTGGCTTATTTCTTGGTGTAGCCCTAGGAAGGAAAACAGATAGACACACACAGAGGGAACACTAACACACAAACGCACAGACAAATCAAACAAACACATTAACAGGGGGAAAGAAAAAAAGAAGAATGGAGAGGAAGGAGACGAAAAAAGGAGAAGAAGAAAAGAAAAAGAAAAAGAAAAAAATAAAGGGGTCAGAGACAACAAAGGACAGTGGACAGTCTAAAAGTGTATGACCAGTTGAGGGGAGAGGTAGGGGTGAGATATAGGAGAATATATCTGGATTGCAAGAAGGTAAAGAAGAAAAAAAAAGGGGGGGGAGAAAGGAGAAAGGAAAATAAGGAGTAAAATTTTTAAAAAATTTAAGTAAAAAAAGTAATAATAAAAATTACGTACAGAGAAAGGCAAAAAGAAAAAAATGAAGAAAAAAAAGAAAAAAATTATTAAAAAAAGCAAAAACAAAAACAAAAAACAAAACCAGCAGCTCCCTTTCGTGGATAGGCGTGGTTTGATGTGGTAGGTCTTGGAGGCTTCCCTCACAGGCTCCGCCTTGGTGTCTGCAGAGATTAGATAGGCACACGCCAAGCTCTGCTGAACTACTAACTGTAGGCCACTGTAATGAGTCTGATCTCCTTGTGCCGCGGTTGAGCCGAGTTGTATTTTCTAGGCCAGCCTCGGTTCAAAGTTCCAGTCCATGCACTTTTTATGCTACCACAGATGAGATGTTTTTGTTTTGGTTGCTGGCTTCTTAGGGGGAGGAATCGGTTTGTCTTGGCTCAGGCTGGGGTTTAGTCTGTCCCTGCCTGAGGGGAGATGCGCAGCAGGAGGTGAAGTGCGTGTGCACCGTCACAGACCCAACCCCCAGCGGGGATGGTGTTAGCATTGGGGGAGGAATGAGGGCGTAGCTGTTGCCAGAGGCGCCACAGGGAGCTGCTGGAAATGAGCTGGCAGCTCCTGCAGCCTGCGCGCGTACCCAGGTCTCCACTGCCGCCAACTCTCTGCTGGGATTGCGCGGAGGTGGGGGCTATTTTTTCCCTGTTGGCACCCGGGATTCAGGGTTCGCGCAGCCAATGCTGGGGGTGAGATGTGCCGTGGAAATGAGGTGCGTGCTCCCACTCCCAAAACCGAGGTCGGAGTGAGCACCCCTGACACCGCCGCTGCAGTGGTCACTGACTCCTCGCCAAGATGGTGCTGGGCTGGAAGCTGTTCCTTTCCTTGCACGCCACCTGGGTTCAGGATTTAGGCTACCCAGCAGTTATCTATGGAGTGAGCTTCTCTCTCCAAGCGCGGTTAAACGTTCTTTACCTCTTCCCCAGAGACAGTACTATGTGCGTGTTCAGTCTCTCTATCTCTTCCCTTTGTCTCTCGGGCTCCGCACGCTTGCCCTGCGTTGGGCTGGGGCTCCCGCCTCCCCTGCCCGTCTCGGGCTGGCCCGTTTTCCAATCTCCCCAGTTCACACTTACTCACTCAGGTATCCTTCAGGTTTTCTTCCTTCTGGAGTCCGTATTTTCTCCTTCTGCTCTTGCAGATGAGAGCAATGTCCTTCTCAGTTCGATCAATGGGGCAGACGAAGTTTACAGAGCTCCCCTCCTCTCCGCCATCTTGGCTCCTCCTGCCTCAGAACCCCAACTTCTATTTCATGTAATTAGACTTATACAGAAATTAGAAGGGCAAGTAAGAACTAGTTAATCACCTAATTTCACAGCTATCTGAAGTGGCAATCATTATATAGCAGCTTATCTATGATACATTCAAGATAAATGATACAATTTATTACTTGCCCATAAGCTACAACACAGCCTGCTTAATACCTTTCCTTAAATTCCACCTCTATACTACAATATACTTGA
>NC_043702.1:154291575-154299597 GCF_006229205.1 Suricata suricatta | reverse complement strand
TAAAAGCAACTTCATTTAAACATACCACCCCCACCACCAAGAAAAGAAGAGGAAAAAAAAGTAATGAAAAATGATAAGGGAAAAACCCAAGACACACTTCCTAGGGGGAAAAAAACAACAACAAAAAAACCCCCCAAAAACCTACCATGTAATGTAATGTAACCATCATAAATGAAATATGGCCATTTGTAGGAAAGTGGATGGACCTTGAGGATGTCATGCTAAGGAAATAAGTCAGGCAGAGAAGGACAGAAACCATATGTTCACACTCATAGGTCTAACAGGAAATTTTCAGAATGATCTAGCTTCAAGAAAAGCAAGCAGTTAGTAGTGCTTAAGAAAAATTGACTCAGTATCTAATGGATAGTTGATACCTGTCACAACACAGCATTTTATATACTGTTAAGTGAAACTGCAATACAATCTAAGTTTATTTTGGGAATGTTTGCTGTATCATTGGATTTAATGACATGTTTAGAGGTGCAGTAGGCATGACTTTGAGTCGATAATGAAAGAAAATGCAAAATGCTTATTGACTTATGATGTGGTTTCATCTTAGCTTGGGCAAACCATGCAGTATTTAATACATAGTAGCAGAATATTTACTATTGAAGCTTGAAAAGATGTGAGTTCTTTGTGTGCAATCTTTCATTTATGCATGTGAGAGGGTTTTCTTTTTTTTTTTTTTTAATATTTTTACATTGTAGTACTTGTTTTGCTTGTTGGTGGTGTTTGCTTACCTTCACAACATTCTTTACTGTCTGAATGTGTTTGCAAATGGATTATTTTCTTTCCCCTTCATCAAGAAGCTCACTCCCTATTCGTGTGTCTCATATTCCTCCTAGAACAGGGCTTGCCTTGGCAGTAGGTGCTGAATGACCATTTTAAATGAGTAAGTGAATCTGATGCCCTCTGCTAGGTCAAATTCGGTGCTAGTAAAAATGCTGTTTTTCCCCATCTCTCAGCTTCTTTTCCATGGTATTTCCTTTTCACTGAATGTCTTTCAGCATGTCTTAAATTAGAAAATATTACCCACTCTTTAAAAAACTTGAGCATTTCAATTAACATTATGGCCACAATTTAAACACATTATATTATATACTAAAATCATTCATTCTTACAGTTCCCCCACGGGCTTCTGTGTTCATCCAGGGACCATCAGAGCAAAGTATGGTGGTGAAATGCCCCGAAACTGGAACCATACCACTCAGGTTCAACACTTGGCTTTGCTCTTTATCAACTGTGTGTCCTTGGACAGTTTCTGCAATCCCTTTGATCCAAACTTAATTTGAGTAGTGACAGTATATTCCTTAAAGGTTACTCTGAGGGTTAAAAGAGTTAATATTTGTAAGCACTGTGTTTTTGATAGTGATTCCATACAGTCAATGTTAGGTAAGTTTTGAGGAAAATTAGACTGTCATATTTATTTTATTTCTACAATCCCCAGCACTTAATTACTGAATAAATGCTGCTTGAAATAAATTGATCACAGGTTCAATCTTTAGGTCTTTAGGCAGAATGTTTGATTTTCCTAGTGATAAATAGTGCTTCCATTTATCTGTCGATGCTCTACATTGTACTGCAAGGAGGATTGAACTAAAAAGAGATAGGGAGAATTAGAATTTTATATAATGTTTTGGAGAAAGAGTTGATATGACATGCTAATGAACAGAATACAGACTGTGAAAGAAAAAAGGTATCAACATATCAAAATATCATAGTCTTTTAGCCCAAGTATTTGGATGATGATGATATCTTCTACTGAAAACGGGATTTTGGAGGGCTAGCAGGTTTTGGGGATGAAGAAAAATGTATGGCTCCTTTTGACAGTATCAGTTGTGAGATAACTATCTGACTTCAGGTGGAGATAGTGAAGGGTATTTTATACTGTGGTACATAGAGTCTTGGACTCAACAGAGAAGTTAGAGCATTAGAATCCATGACACCCCCCCCACAATGACATGATCTTGGAAAAGAGAAATAAATGTAAAAGAGCCCAAATGAAGTTCTGAGCTGTTCACATTTATACATTTAAAAGCAAAATGGGAAATATATAAGACTCTAAAGAAGAATGGCCGGTGATGTTTGAGGAATTTGTGTTAAAAAATTATCTGTGATTTTGTGATTACTTTCAAGAAGTTAACAGTCTAAAGTGGAGTTCACCTCCAAATCATAAACATGTTGAGCATATATAACATCTAAGATATGTAAACAGCACTAACTTGTGAACTAAATTCTTTCCTTCTCCTTCCTCATTAGTAGTCAATAATATAGTTTTCCAAGTAGAGAAATTTCTTAAAACTTATTCACATGAATTTTAATTGGTTAGTCATTTTCAGACGTCTTGAAAGTTCTGCATTTTGTGTTAATACAACATTGGTTTTCAGTAAGTTAAATCAGGGCAATAATAATTATTTTTCCAAACTAAGAAAAAAATCCCTATTTCTAGAAAAAAGCCCTAGATGCTGCATGCTCCTTGCTTATTTTCCAGGCCATCACTTTCCATTTTTATAGCCTTTAGTGCTCTCATTCTTAGCGAAAATTGTGTCATGTCTATCAAGTGTAATTTCCATATCTTTAACTTCCCACTTCTGTAATCAGTCTCCTGTGAATTTTTCAATTTCAATTAAGGTCATTGTGGTCCGGATCACATCCAATTTACTACAAATGTCTCCTGCATCCTTTCCATGTAAGTCTGACATGTTGAGTGTGCCTGTACCTTGCCATTTTAGGAAAAAGATCTTAAGTGTTGAAATGCCTTTTTCTTTTTGATGTATAAAAATTTCATAGCAAATTCAAAATTATGAATGGTTTGGTTTATTCTGCTTATTTTTACACATTTTACTTCTTAATACACAGTGTCAGAGTTTCATAACAGAAAATATTTCACGGTATGTAGAGAAAATGCAATTTCAGTTATTTAAAAACAAATAACTGTATTCCCTTTTATATTGTTGTAGGCATCACTCAATTCTAATAATTAAGGTTATGAACAGCAGTCCTCATTCAACTCTGAATACCTTTGCAAGCCTGGTGTAGACGTAGAATTAATAGAAGCATTTTATTATTTTTCCAAAGAGCCAGGGTGTAAGATTTTCAGTATTTTTGGAATGTCCTTTTCAAAATTGTGGTCACAAATGCAATTAAACCTGCCTAAATTAAGCAATCCTGTCCCTTTGCATGGTTATTATGTCAAATAGGAAATCTCTTAAGTAAATTTGTTAAGGATTAGATACCTAGAGGGAATATTTTAAACTGTTGAATTAACTTACTCCCAGGAGCTAGAGGAAAGTCAAATGAGTAAGTGTCTTTTTATTTATAAATCAAAATCTCTAAACAGAATTTTATTCCTTTTTTTATTATCCAACAGAATTTTTAATGTGAAGAGATTTTTATAGACAATTAAGAAGCATAGTGCCAAGAGAAATCATAATCATGAAACTTAGCATCTGACTTTAAGATAATGATTCTGTGTTAAGTGCATACAATTTAGTGGAAAGCTAAACTACTAACTAGGATTCTGGTGTTTGCAGATAAAAAATTGTCAGATGTGATTTTGGGATTGTATTTTCTGAGATTAGTTTAAATGAGAATAAAGTGGATAATGTAGCATTTTTAAGAGATAACATATTATTTAGGCGTTTTAACCTACAGATCAATCTTAAAATCCATCTAGGCCATAATGAAGATAAAATGAAGAACTCTAATGTTAAAGGAAGTATGTCAGCTTTGCTTATTATTACATCTCTAGCACATAATACAAAATCTAGCACATGGGAAATGTACAAAACGATTTGTTAAAGAGAGAAATGTATGTGTCCACACTCACCCACTCACACTTTATGTAATTATTGTCTCTTTTCACAGTTGTACAGAGACCCTCAGCTGGCTTGAGTATTACTTTTAGCAGAACTAGCCGTACTCCTGGAGAGATTTTATGACCCGTCCTTCCTCACTTACTAGCAATTCCAACCATGAAACTACAAACTTCCAAGAATCCCAAATGTAATTAGAATTCATTATTTATTAAATCAATAATCATCTCTAGGATTATAATGCTATCTAACTCTGTTTCCCTTAATCATCACAACAAGTCATAGTTTTTTAGGTCATTTCTCATAACCCAGACTTTTATCCTTAAAATCATGCCATAAACTGACTTGATTTCAACCCTTTTTCTTACCCTTCAAACCTAATGTGCTCTCTTGAAACTCACATTTCCTTGTATTCATAAGTTCTTCTTTGAGCAATACCTTCCCTTCTCATAAATTACTTCGACTAAGGTTTGTAGAGACTCCCCTGTGTACCATTGCCACGCCAGGCCATTGTCACCACCCACTCCCTAGCAAGCTCCTGCTCCTTTGGTGTGCACAACACCGTAGTCTGTCTTCAGCTACCATCAGCTATCACTTGATATTTGTATTCCCTGCTCCACTTTTCTTGCATCCTATCAAATTAGGACTTCAGATATTGCCAAATCCAAAATTCTATCTGCAGTCTACAGCCTAGTCTATCCTCAGAAATATCCAGTTGATCACTCTATCATTCTTGAAACTCTTTCTTCACTTTGTCATGGGAGAACACACACTCCTGTTTTTCTCCTACTTCAACACTGGTTTCTTTCCTGATTTTTAATGATATCTTCACTCTTTCTGCATTTTAAATATTATCATGTCTTATGAGTTAGAACTTGGACTTCACATCACTTCTGTCCAAGTCTATCCTGTAAGTCTTCTAGTCCCATACTATTATAATTTCAAGGTTAATGATTCCTAAATTTACATCTCAAGTCAAGCTTTTTTCCTGAGATCCACATTCATGTATGTAGTTTTCAACTTGATATCTGTTTTTGGTTGTCTAGTATGTATATCAAACTCGACAGGTCCAAAACTGTTGGAACACTGTCCCTCACTACTCCCCAATGTAAACATGTGCACCACCATTCATCGAATTGCTGAAGGAAAACATTTTAGTGACTTTCTTCTTTAGAACACTTCTTTTTCTCATTCCTTACATCTAATGCACCAGAAACTATTACTCTTTTTTTAAAGTATTTCTCCAATCTTTCTCTTTTCCACTACTCTTATCTTTTTTTCCATAACTCTTCTCTTTTTTCATGCCATCATTATTTGGGCTATTACAGAGGCCGCTTTACTAGACTCATTGTTTCCATTCTCACACCAATTTATTTACTTTATTGTGGTCAGACTAATGCTTTTAAAATGTAAGTGATTTATCATTTGCCATTATTTTTATAATAAAATTATAATAGAGTTCTAAATCCTCATGATAGGAAGTCTTATGTAATCTAACTCTGGCTATCTATTTTATCATGACCTTCAACTTCTTCACTAGTGTACATTGTTTACTTTGTGGTATCTCCAACAAGCCAATCACACTTCCATTGCAGGGCCTCTGGTGGCTGAAACTCTTGCCTACAGATATCAACATGACTCATTCTCTCAGTTTGTTCTCATGCATACATCCCTCTTCTGTGAACACTTCAACTAAAATAGTAACACCTATCACCACACATAGCTCACTCACTTTTAGTGTTATAATCACTCTCCATGGACTTCACCTGATTTGTTCTTTGTTGTAACTCCTACACCAAGGAGATTGTCCCAGATAAAGGAACTCAATATTTGTTACAATAATAAGTAGTGAGAATTAAATATTTTTCATATAACAGAGAGAAGACTTTTTTCATATGAATCACATGGTAAATTAGTTTTACACAAGTGATTTTTTTTTTCTGCAGCTAGTATTTAGCAGGTGTTGGCAGAAGGGGCTTGAAATAACTTAAACCATCTGCAGCATATCTATTCAGTATGGTAGTTAGAAATCATTAGATGTGTAAAATATTTTAATCTCAATTGATGGCCTTGTTAGAAAATGGAACAACATTTTGAAATAACTCTGTGACTTTTCTTTAATGTATTATTGTTTTTAAAAAAAATAATGTTTTATTTATTTTTTGAGAGAGAGAGAGAGAGAGAGAGAGAGAGAGAGAGAGAGCGAGCAGGGAAGGGTCAGAGAGAGAGGGAGACACAGAATCGGAAGACAGGCTCCAGGCTCTGAGCTGCCAGCACAGAGCCTGTGTAATGTATTATTGTTTTATCAAATCCTTTTGTCAAATGTGCATGGCCCACATCTCTTCTACTCTTCTGAAACCCAGATGGGTGTAAAACTATTTTGGCATGCTTTTGTATATAGGAGCCTGCTCCAAAGACTAAGGGCTTTTGTCGATTGAATTCTTTGGTTTAATTTTAAGGCTACAAAGGTAAGGATGATTGTGTAAGTAAAGTGGAGTTTTAGACCAGAAGGGAAATGGAATTACTGAAGAGAAATATTTCAGTCTTACCTAAATACCAGGAAAGAAACACCCACATTGTCACACACAATAGATTTTATAATTGGATCATGAATTCAGCATCCACATGGCAAATGGTATGTTTTTCACATTGAAAGAATTTATCTCCATCCATATAATGGCCTTTCCCTGTTATGCAAGAATAGTCACATGCCTTTTTGACCCAATAGGCAAATTATTTTAAAATTTCTGATCTTTGGCTCATACAGCTTTCTAAGGTGCAAATGTAATGAGCTTCCTCACATTATCTGTTTACATTTGATAAAATATAATGTCTTGTAAAATAGTTTTGGTTGATCCAGTGCAGTGACTGGAATATCAAGCAATTGCTTCTCCCTCTAATGAACAAAATGATATTTACACCCATATAAATAAGTAGGAAACAAATAATGTGGACATTATCTTGGAATAAAATCAAGTTTACCTTTTTTGAACTAATCAGTGTTTTATATTATAATCAAAATTCAGAACGTGTGTTTTGGTTAATTTTAGAAAAATGTATTTTATGTTAGCATTCTAAGAGTTTTTTTTTTTACTTGCAGTCCAGAAAGCTAGCTTAATATGTGTATTATTAGATGTAAGCAATGAATGACTAAATTCTAATCCTGAAACCATTATTATACTGTATGTTAACTAACTTGGATTTAAATTAAAAAATAAGTATATTAGTATTCTGTTGCTTCCTTATTAAATTTTTTTAGTATTATTTATTTTTGAGAGATAGAGACAGATCATGATCAGGTGAGGGTCAGAGAGTGAGGGACACACAGAATTGGAAGCAGTTTCCAGGCTCTGAGCTGTCAGCACAGAGCCCGACACAGGGCTCAAATCCAGGGAATGTGAGATCATGACCTAATACGAAGTCAGATGCTCAACTGACTGAGCCACCCAGGTGCCCCTCTGTTGCTTTCTTAACAAACTATCACAAACCTAGTTTTTTAAAGCAACACCCATTACTTATTGTTCTTTACATGGTCTCATGAGGCTAAATTGAAGATGCCCACAAGGCTGCTTTCTCTAGGACAGCCTCCGTGGAAGATTTTGCTTTTAAATTCATTTAGGTTGTCAACAGAATTTGGTTCCTTGGAGTTCCATTCCTTGAGGTTTCAGTTTCCTTGCTGGATGTCAGATAGGGCCAGTCTTGGCTTTCTGACACTTCCCGGATTTCTACTCCTGCTTGCCATGACTTCCAAGAGGCCTCTTACCAGTCTTTGTACATCGGCTCCTACATTTCAGAGCCAGCAATTGTGTGTCCATTTCCTCTCATGCTCTGAGTGTCTCATTTTCCTTGAGTCCTCTGCCTCTTCTACCACATCTCTCTGACTCCATCTGGAGAAAGTTCTCTGCTTTAAGGGCCCGTTGTGAGTAGATGGGCTCACCTACATAAGCCCAAGAGGCTCTCCCTATTGTGAAGGCTTTATCTACAGAAACTCTTCTCAAACTAGTGCTTGATTGAATAATTGGGGTGGGAGTTTGGGCAGACAATCCTGCCTACGACAGAGTTTATATTTCAAAACTAAAGTATATGTTTTCCAAGATTGTTAGTTTTTAAAAATAATACAGTGAGAAAATATATTATACTGTCTGCTAAATTAAAAATAAAAGAGGCAGACATACTCATCCTGTGACTTACTTTCTGATGATTTGAC
>NC_043702.1:154270393-154291475 GCF_006229205.1 Suricata suricatta | reverse complement strand
CATCTTAGTAAAACAAAACAGAAAATGGAGTTTCAAATTATTTTCCTGAGCCCTCGTTAGTTGAATGTGACAGAGAAAGTTCTATAATATGTGCGTCTGCTCCTCTTGCAGTGTTGTGCCCCCTGTACTGTACCACGGTTTGGTAAATGAGTAAAAATAAAAACATTTATTTATGTTATTAAATACTTAGATGATAAAACTTAGATATATAAATATATCTAACAAAGGCCTGAAAAAACTTAATATCTAATTAGCAACATAAGACACCAGATCCCATGAGTGAATATTGCATAGTTAAAAACTAAATACAATGCTACTAATTTTGGGATGCTACAGGAGTTCAGAGAAAGTAAAAGTGTTCTGCAGAAGGTAGTGTGTGATCAAATTCATTAAGGTAGGACAGAGCTGGGAGTGTTTGTGGAAAGTGATCAGAACTATAAATGAAGCAGATGTTGGGGAAGCAGAGAGAAATAGATTAGGAAGAAAATGTGAGGCCAGAGTATAACTTTCCAATCAAGTTAGAGACTGGTACTGTGTCAAATCTCTTCCCAGCACATAATTTTGCTTTCTTTTCAGAAGTACTCACCTTGACTAGTCACCATTAAACACATGCTCTTTCCAGGTTATGTCTAACGTAGAAATTTTGCCATGAAATAGGTGTAAATGGTAACATAAAGAAAGGTAGAGAAGGGCATGGTCACGTTGTAAAGTGAACAAACTTTGGGTATTCTCTGTATACCATGTAGTGTTCACAGTTTAGCTGTGACCTTAGTCACCTATCTTTACCAACTAGAGCCTATTATTACCCAAATATCGTGTGGAATTTTATCTTACCTGTTTGAATAGTCCATGTAACAGAGAAATCATATTCAAAAAGAGTAATCACTTGAACTCTGGTATGGAGGATCCTGCTCAAAAGGGAACTAAATTGTATTATAAAAGGTAGAAGGAGACATACAGCTAAAATACTTTTAAGTCTAAATACATCTTCTCTCACAAAAGTCTCTTCATCTAATTTGTCCATGTAATTTCTTTGTACCTTTTGATTTCATTTGGTGTTTTTTTCACTTTTGGCTGTATCACCCATAATGTGTGAGTGTGTGTGTGTGTGTGTGTGTGTGTGTGTGTGTGTGTGTGTTTTGTATAATTTACATTTAAAAATGCATGATTTTACATTTGCCAAACATACAGAATTATATTTTACATATACATTCCACAGTCTAATGATATAGAACATGTTCACCAGTGTACAGTTTTATCATGACCTTTTAAATTAATGACCTTTTCCCTGTTTTCTACCACAATGCAATTGCTTTTGTCTTTTCTACAAAGTCATTTAAATGATATCATATGATGTGTGTTCCTTTGAGTATGATTTACTTTGCTCACTGTAATGTTTTGGGGATTCATTCATGTGCTTTTGTGCATCATCACTTTGTTCCTTTTATTGATAAATAATATTCTATTTTATGAAGGTGCTAAAATTTGTTTATTTGTTCTCCTGCTGTTAGAAGATAAGCTCTAGCCAGTTTTTGGTAATTAGGGATGAAGCTGTTTTGAATTGCTAATACAAGTCTTTTGTGCATATATATTTTAATTCCTTTGGAACAAACACTTAGAAGCAATTGCTCTGTCATAGGGTACATATATGTTTAACTTTAGAATAAACTGTCAGATGATCTCACAAAATGATTGTATCACTTTATACTTCCTTCACCAAGGTTCAAATATCTAGTTCTTTCATAGTCTCACCAACACTTGGTTTTGTCAATATTTGAATGTTTATCCATTAGAGTGACTACAATGATATTTCCTGGTGGTTTTAATTAGCAATTTCTAATGATAAATGATGTTGAACATGTTGTACCTAGGAAATTGTGTATCTTTCTAAGAGTTCATTTCAATATTTTCATCCATTTTTAACCAGATTGTCTGCTTTATTATTGGATTGTAGGAATTATATATTTAAGATAGAATTCATTTGTCAGATATAGATATATCAGGCAATTTATTCAAATTTGAGTTTTGCATTTTCATTTTCTTTTTTTCCCAAGAATTAATGAAAGTTTGATTTAAATTATTATTCATTTTATTTGAGATGGAATTGACATACAGCTCTGTATAAATTTAAGGTGTACCACATAAAGGCCTGACATCCATATCTTGCAAAAGATATGATTAATTAACATCCAGCTCTTCATATAGTTACAAATAATTTTCATTTCTTAATAACTTTTGGTGAGATGTTGTATTTCTATAATTTTGCAGAGCTATACTTGTTCAGAGTTGAAAAGGTAGTGATTTTTTTCTGTTCTAACCCAAGCATTTTTGTGTAATTTTATGGTTTTAGCTTCTATGCTTAGATTTATGATCTATCAGAATTAATTTTTGAGTATTCTGTAAGTCAAAGGTTTTTTTTTCTTCATTCAGTTGATTGGGTAAAATCTGTTGAAATAAATATATTTTGCCTGTTAAATTGCTTTGATCTTTTTATCATAAATTCACAGACATGATTATATAGTTATATTTTTCTTTTCTGAGAAGATCATGTGCCTATGGATATTATTCTGTTTTGTTGATCTACTTGTCTGTCTTATGCCATTGCCACACTGTCCTCTTTCCGGTAGGTTTATAGTAATTGTTGAAATCAAGCACGTGTTCTTCAATGCAACCATGTAATTTTAGTTTTTATTCTTTTACTATTACAACTACAATGTTTTTAAAATTGAAATAACCTTTTATTTACAGAATAAACTGCATTTTTCCATGATTTATGATACATTACTTTTTATACATGGCTGCATTCAATTTGCCAATAATACATGAAGATTATTCACATCTATAATCATGAAGGGTGTGTGTGTGTGTGTGTGTGTGTGTGTGTGCATGTGCACACTCGTATGCATGCATATATGTGGTGTCTTTGTCAGGTTTTGGCACAGGCATACATTAGCCCTATAAAATGTATTGGGAAATCTATCCCCCTCAATTGTCTGTAAAAGTTCCATTAAAATTAGAGCTTTTTCTTTTTTAATTAATTAATTAAATATAATTTATTGTCAAATCGGCTTCTATACAACACCCAGTGTTTGTTTCCTCTTTTTCTCATCAGAGTTGCTATGTGTTTATCAATCCAAAATTCAACTTTTCTCTTCATTGATTTTTTTTCAATTTTGTTTTCGTTGTTGTTGATTTTTGATCTATATTATTTCCTTCCTTCTACTGACTTAAGGCTTAATTAGATCTTTTTTCCTACCTTTAAATTTTTTTGTATAGATTATTGAAATTATGTTTTTCTTTTTTGATATAGTCTTTTCATTGTTATTTAGTTCAAAATATTTCCTAATTTCTCTTGTGCTTTCTTCTTTGATCTATGGCTTACTTAGAAATGCTTATGTATTTTCAAATACTTGGGGATTTCAAGGTATCTGATTATGATTTATAATTCTGCTAATTGAGAAGTTATAATAATTCTTGGGAATTTATGTAATGTTTTAATGCCCAGCATATAGTTTTCCCTATTGAATATTTTCTGTGCCCTTGAAAATGGGAATATTGAGTTTTATACATATCAGTTCAATAAAATTGGTTGATTTTATTCAAATTTCCTATGTTCTTAATAATTTTTTTCTATGGATTATCTCACTCCCTTGGGGTGAAAGTATTAAATTTTCTAAATATATTCATGACTTTGTTTATTTCACCCTTTTGTACTGTTGCTTTTTACTTTATTTGTCTAGAAGCTCTGCTTATTAGTTTCATGAAAAGTTAAGATTTTTGTCTTCCAGGTAGTTGGGTGGCTCAGTTGGTTTAGCATCCAACTCTTGGTTTCGGCTCAGGTCATGACCTCACTGTTCTTGGGATTAAGCCCCATGTTGGGCTCCATGCTGACAACACAAAGCCTGCTTGTGCTTCTCTCTCTCTTTCTATGTCCCTCCCCTGCTCACACTCTTTCTCTCTCTCAAAATAAATAAACTTTATATATACATAAAAATATTTTTGTGTCTTCATGAGTCAATCTTTTATCATTATAAAAATCTGTCATATTATGTCTTTAATTCTTCTTACTTAGATTTTGTTTACAACAATTAATCCACTTTGCTTTCTTATGCTTAGTGTTTGGATATCGTATATTTTTATAATTTTTCTTTTATTTAGTGTTTACATAGTTACAGTGCATATTTTCTAATCGGTTTATTGTTGTATCTTGCTTTTCTATCCAGTCTGAAAATCTTTATTTTTTAATTGCAATGTTTAGTTCATTTATATTTAATGTAATTATCGACATTTTGGGGCTTTCATCTACCATTTTGCTATTTGTTTCTTGTATGTATATTTTTGTTTTTATTTACTTTTCTCCTGTTCTATTTGGTATTAATCAAATTTATACTTTTTAGTGTTCAAATTCATTTGCTATGGAATTTTAAAAGTCACAACTCTCTTAATTATTTTGGTGGTTGTTGTTAGGAACTGCAGTATACATTCTTAAGTTATAGTCTGCCAGATATAAACAAACAGAACAAATACTTACCACTGATAAACAATAAAAACTTGAAAATTTATCAGAATAAGGTATGCAATTGGGTTATATAATCACAGTATGGCTTTTTCTTTAGATGATGACAAAATAGCTTTTATCATATTCTCAAAAAATATGAAACCGGATTAAAATTTTTTTTAAATGTGGGCACATGGTTGGCCCAGTTAAGCATCTGATTCTGGCTGAGGTCACAATCTCATGGTTGGTGTGTTCAAGGTCTGTGTTGGACTCTGTGCTGACAGTTTAGAGCCTGCAGCCTATTTCAGATTCTATGTCTCCCTCGCTCTCTGCCCTTCCCCCACTCCTGCTCACACACACATACTCTCTTTCTCTCTCTCAAAAATAAATAAACATTAAAATTAAAAAATAAATTGTTTGATGATATTAGAGAATAGCAATAGTTGATTTCAGAAAGAAACAAATCTCATTAGGGTAAGCACTACATTTCATGCTGCTTATCTGTGCAGGAAATTTGCTAGTTTTTTCATGATAAAGGTTGCACACATAATGGTGACCTAAGCTATGTGGCAGGCTTACTAGACTAGAGAAGAAAAAGTAGAGTTTGGAGCTTCTAGGGAAGCCAGGATTGGAAGAACTCATCAGAAAAGAAGCAGTTAATAAATTGGACATTATTGAAATTTTAAAAATCTTTTAATCAAACTCACTTAACAAAAGAAGCAAATCACGGTTTGACTAAATTTGTAATACATATGTCTGATAAAAAGGTTTACTATTAAGAATATATTATTTACTCCCACAAATTAATAAGAAAAAGGAAGAGAATCCAATAGAAAAGTAATAGACTGAATATCACTTTACAAAAGATAATGGCAAATGCTAAGTGATGACTAGGAGAGCTCTTCCGGATACAAATATCCAATTTCATGTGTTACTCTTGATTATTTAGTGTATACCTAAAAAATTACCGATCAATGCAACCATGATTTGTGTCGTTTTTTGAAATTTTGTTACATTTCAACAGAAATGCTATGAAAACAGGAAGTATTTTCCAGTTGTTTTGTCAGTGGAATGATCTTCATACCAAAACCTTCCATTTTTTTGTCTGCAAAATCATGTATTAATCTATAACATGATTCTGTTTTCTCTTTAATAATAGTCATGGACTCATTGTCTTTTCAGACTTCCATTGGTTCCAATTAACCATAACTATTTACTTTTTATTGCTTAGATTTTTAATATCAGCCATTAGTAGACTTCTCTCAATTCTGACAAATTTATTATTTATCATGAATAAACTCACAGCTAAGTACTACTAAAACTATTCTCACTTACCAAAAAAAAATTTTTTCCTAGATATAGCTTACATTTTACTGTCACAAAGAAACTAATGGCACCCACACATCTAGAGGAGAAGAGGGAGAGAAAGGGCACACATTAATATTTGTGTATGCACACTGGAATAGGCAAATATATGGGGAGTGCTGCCACTTTAGTAATGACGCATAAAATTACATTTGGTTTTCAAAATGTTCTGAGTTGAGGTAGATTTTCCAATCTATTCTGAGCTCATTGTGTTTTCCTGTTATAATGTATTATTTTAATTTTCCCCATCTGATTCAGCAACATATCATCTTCATTCATAAAACAATGCATTTAGTTTCAGCAATAGCCAAAACTTAATTTTATTTTTTATTTCTTTAAGGAGTACTTTTGAAGTATCCTCTAACCCTACTTCTGTAGTATAGAAATCCAAGTGAATTTCCAAGTTACCTAAAAAGAATTCCATTCTGCCTTTATAGAACACTAGAAAATTCATAGACATAAAATTTCCACTGTTGTAGATATATTTCCATACAATTGGTGGCATATACCAGTGAAGAGGAAAAAAAAGAAAGATTGTGATATTCTGTGGACATGTTGCATTTAATTCTTTATTTTCTTGGAGGAACCATAATTATTTAAAGATCTTTGACAAAAATAGACCTATAGGTATGTAGTTTACTAATAATCGTACTATTATCCCTAAAATAGGCAACGATTCTCTATAGTACTATGGATGATTTCTATGAAACTTTCAGATTAACAGATCATTTCTCCATTTATTTTCTTTAAATAATTTTGAAAATCATCTTTCACATAAGTAAAATCAAGAGCAGTTATCTTTTTATTTACCTTGCCTTAAAAAAGCAGGAAAATGTATTTAATTGTGGATTACCCTTAGGATCATGAGCAACAGTAAATCAATGCATTAACATTTTAATATTTAGCTATTTTGCAAGCTCTTTTTAATTTACTTTCTGTAGATTTTTAAATATGGAATTTTCATTGATTAAACATATTTTCAATATTTCATTTGGGGAGAGACTGGTTCAAGAAGAAAAGTTACTTCTGAGCCTAAATTCCTGAGTACAGTTTTTAAAAATCAAATTTATTTGCAGAAATCATAGGATTTCAAGTGTTTGTTTGCACAGGACAAGTTGTTGCATAAACTACAACTTGCCTATCCAATGTAACTTTTTGTTTTCATAAAACAAAACAGATCTCATTCTGAATAGTTATGAACATGAGGAAAAACCTAACTTTTGCAGCACCTTTGCAACTAGGAATGATCAATGAAGAAGTAAATGGAAGTTGTGCCTTGACACAGCCTTAAATGGGCTGGCTCACCTCAGGTTTAGTTCAAACTTTGTCATCTGTGTTCCACTCCTATAAATGCATTACTACATGATTTTATTTATGTATTTTAAAGCACTGTCATGAACAAAATAAAGATGTTCATTGCCATTGCTGTTGGAAATGTTGCCATTATACAATAAGAGAATTCTTAGAAATAAAAGAAGACGTCTGTAATTACTTGTAATTAATTGGCTTTTCTACACCCAATTCAAGAGAAACAGGAAAAAGTATCATTCAATTAATAGAAGAAAACTCATTGAATTAAAAAAGAAATCTGAGTATATTAAAAGATTTACTTATACACATAATAATTAATTGAAAATCTGTGATGGAAAATCCCATCCATAAATTTTATTTTTTTAATTATGTGGGTTAAGTCTTAATAAGAAACACACACACACACACACACACACACACACACACAGCTACACTTGCCTCTATTGCATTATAGCCATGTTTTAGCAACTGTGCTGAAGTTACTAAATACAGAGACAAGTGGCTCAATTGATTTGAAGGAAATGGTGGGAAATCACAGGGAAACCGGATGCCACCAGAGGCCCTGCCATCCTTGCAAGGAGATCACAACAGCTCTGTGGGGAAATGAAGGACAAATTGCTTCAGTGGCCTAAATCTACTTCTCCCTTGACCCCAAATTGTTTATTACCTTGCAATGAAAATAAATAACAATCCTAAATGGCCAGAGTTAAAATGCTCAGACTGTGTTTGTGAATTGTAGCATTTGAAGATTTCCAGGGAGTTTTGGAACAAGGAACCAGCAGACAAGAAATCTGAGGAAATTAAGTTATTATAGTTTCATAAGAATTTTTATATTTATTTCCCTAAAAAATTAACATATACTTCTACATTCAGTCTGTCCTTACCAAAAACCTTACCTGATAGTCACAAGACATTTATTTCCTCTATTTTATATACCTGATTCTGACTTTTATAATAGCAGTTGTCACATACATTTTGCTTTTAGTTTTTTATAAATATTTATGTACCATCCCAGGATACTTGAAAATATAGATTATGGGTTTTTGACAATTGCATCAAATATTTAAAATAAGATGCTCATCTCTATAATATTTCCCAAATCATTTATGAACAGTCAAATTTTATGTAAAACTATCCACTGTATTAACTACTTATAATCTGAAGGATAAATAGAAGAAGTATCTAATAAGAAGGTAGATTTATTTGTCTATAAGAATTTATATAACCAGAAGGGAAGATAAAGGAATCATAGCTTTTCTTGGTTAAGGGCGTTTTCATCTTGTCTTTTGCTCTAGAGATGTTAGGCTGTATACCGGGCCTTCTGATAATTTTTCTGAGAGTGGATGGAAATCTGAAGCAGCAGCCATTTCTGAAGAAATGAAAGACATGGCTGTGTGCTGACAGCTCAGAGCCTGGAAGCTGCTCTGGATTCTGTGTCTCTGTCTCTCTCTGCCCCTCCCCCACTCACACTTTGTCTCAAAAATAAATGAACATTAAAAATAAAATAAACAATAAAGACAAGAGACATGGAACATATTCCTCTCCCTTGTACAAAAGATTCAAGGTAGAGAAGAATATAAAAGTTGTCTAAATTCTTAGGAGTTAGAAGGAATCTGTAAGCTGCCTTTATGACTTTAGAAATCTTGGCAAACTATTTTGTTTCATTTTACACATGGGAAATTTGAGTTCGAATTAGAGTACCTTATCAAAGTTTAATATTGATAGGGGGCAGGCAGAGCCATGATTGATATAAACCTCAGTTCTCTGATTGCCAATTCAGAGTTCTTTGTGTTAAATGAAGTTCAGGGAATACTACTTCCACTGTTAATCAGAATTACACATGCTGAAAAAATATCACTCTGTTAAGTAGTTTACATAGAATATTTCATTGGATTGTGAAAATAACCTTTGACTTGTATACTGATGGGCCATTATATAAATGATAAAGTCTCTTTGCAAGAAATTTTAATTAAAATTTTCCAAGGTCACAGAAGTATCAAGGGAAAAAGTTGAGTTCCAGTCACAAAGAAAGCAAATAACTTACTTATTAACAGTTTAAAATTTAAGTGTATTTGAATTTAGAAATGTAAATATTACTTATTTAATTTCCAAATTTCTATTACCTATATAAATAACGAAAGAAGTTCTAAAAATTCATTATTTTGGGACAGTACTTCATTGCACACATAACTTTATCAGTCATGTGCGGGCTGCAGGCATGGAAAGTTGTACTGAGTTAATTCTGTGGGAACACCATTTCTAAATTTAAACATGCTGTAGCTGAGTGATTATAAGCAAGAAAGCCACAGAATGACATGCTCTTCCTCATCAAAAGAACCCAACAAACTTCTAGCATATGGAAGTATTTCTGCACTACAAGTTATTCTTAGAGGGAAACACATAATTTATAAATACTATTAAATAAAATATGCATTTCCAAATGCCAGTAATAAAATGTATAGCTTAGCAAAAGGACCCTTCCATCACTTTTTACAATTATATTCTGATGTAATGTATATACTCTGTAGGTGGATCAGGTCAAGTTCAAATCTAGATGTACCATTCATGATCTGTGTGGTCTGAAGATTTCTATATAGTGTAGTTGTAAGATTCAAATTAGATAGTATCTGTAAGGCAGTTAGCTCATTGCCTGACAGCCAGTATTCCAAAGGGGTTAATTTACATCTTTTTTATCTCCTCAAAGCCATTAAAAATATTCCTCATAATGTATATAGGAAAGACCATGCAAAAGAATATAAAGTCCCTGTCTCTACTTTATTCCTCTACTTCTGAACAGAATTAACAATACAAAAAAATAATCAGCCATATCTTATCTATCAGATTGGTATACATCCAAAGGTATTTGACAACACCTCTGTTGGGGAGTTGTGAGGAAAGAGGCACCTTCACAGAGTGTTGGGGGGATGTAAACTGGCAGACCTCTGTGGAGAGCAATTTGACACTTTCTAAAAAATCTTAGAAATACATATAATCTTGGACTCAATAATTCAATTTTAGATCTAAGAAGAATTGATATTAAAGCATGCATGTCTATGAAGTAACATATACAAATTTATTCAATGCAGCCATAGTTGAATATCATTTTGGAAATAACCAAAATAATACTCTGTAATAAAGAACAGTTGTCTTGAAACTTAGATTCTGGAGAGCTTGGAAATAGGTAGAGTAGGAGGACCTTGAGCTCACCCCATCCCACATTTACAACTAAGTATCACCCATATCCAAGTCAGTAAACCAGAGAATGATCCAAATCCTGGTAGAATGGACTCCATAACTAAATATATAGAAGAAGCTGTATCTGAAAGGTTAGGAAGGTCTAAAAGTTGGAGGAGAGCTGGCCACAGGAGGGAGGGAGCTGTGCATGGAGAAATGAGGTAAGGGCCCTCATACCAGGGAGTTTACACAGGTAAGACCAATCCCCATATGTTTGGGTTTAAAAACCAGAGGAGCTGAATTCCATGTGTTTGTAAAACCATTGGGACTTGGAGCCAGGAGCTTTAAAAATCAACTGACTCAGCCCTATGCCAGCCAGGGAAACAGGTTGATAGCTGAATCACCACTCTTAAAGAGACATCAACCTGCACAGAGAGGCAGCATAAAAATGGCAGTTTATACAACACAAAGGCAAATGGGAGACAGATCTGTTTATATGGATTTCAGAATATATTGGGAGACTTCTCCAAACACATGGAAGCTGGCAGGTGCCATTTTCCTCCCTCGCATAAACACAGAGCCACCTGCAGGAGGTGGCGTTTCACAAACACTTGCTACCTAACCTTCTATCAGCGCACCCAAGAGTTCTTCTGAGGACATGCTCCAAATCTGCTAGCCTGGTCCTGGGCTCAGGGCAAATTTGTTAAAGCCGCATGCTTGTCCAACCCAGCTACCGGGTATAAGTGCTGGTGAACAGGGGACACTTCACTGCAGGACACCCAGGAGATCTTCTTCATAGAGTCATTACATTCAAGAGCAAAAGACATAGCTGACTTCATCAGACAGAAAGAGACACAGACAGAATGAGAAGACAGAGAAATGTATTCCATGTTAAAAAACAGGACAAAGTCACAGCCAGATATCTGAGCAAAACATATGTAAGTAACATATCTGATAGAGAATATAAAGCACTAATCAAAAGGGTACTCAGTGGACTTGAGAAAAGAGTGACATAAGTGAGATCCTTCACACAGATAAGAAATAACATAGCATAGACAAAACACTCATTAAATTAGAACCACACTTGATGGGATGAACAGCAAGATGGAAGAAGCAGAAGAATGAATTAGGACTTAGAAAACAGAAACATGAAAAGTAATCAAGCCGAACAAAAGCAAGAAAAATAATTATGCAAAATGAGAATAGAGTTAAGGAACTCAGTGACTTTATCAAATGTAATAACATATTATGGAAGTCCCAAAAGAAGAGAAAAGAGGGCAGAAAATTATTTGAAGAAATAATACCTGAAAACATTGCTAATCTGGGGAAGGAAACAGATATCCAGATCCAGGAAGCACAGAGAACGCCCATAAAAATCAACAAAAGCAGACCCACACCAAGACAAATTGTAATTAAATTGGCAAATATAGTGATAAAGAAAAAAATTAAATCAGTAAGACAAAAGTAGTCAGTACCTTAAAAGAGAACACCCCTAAGGCAAGCATGAGTTTTTTCAACAGAAACTTTGCAAGCCAGAAGGGAGTGGCATGATATATTCAAAGTGTTGAATGAGAAAAATCTACAACCAAGACAGTTTGTCCAGCAAGGCTATCATTCAGAAGAAGGACAGAGAAAGAGTTCCAAAACAAACAGAAACTAAAGGAATTTATGAGCACAAAACCAAGCTTCAAGAAATGTTAAAGGGAATTCGTTGAGTGGAACGGAGAGACCAAAAGTGACAGCATGAAGGCAGTAAACACAAAAGCAGTAAAAATTAATATTTCTGTAACAATTCAAAGAACTCAAAAAGGATTTAAAATATAATAAAGTATCTAAAATGTGAGAAGGAGAGAAGAGAATGGTTTCAAAGCTAAATGATCAGGGGCGTCTGGGTGGCTCAGTCGGTTGAGCATCCAGCTTTGGCTCAGGTCATGATCTCATGGTTCGTGGGTTCGAGGCCCGTGTCAGGCTCTGTGCTGACTGCTGGTTCAGAGCCTGGAACCTGCTTCAGATTCTGTGTCTCTCTCTCTCTCTCTCTCTAACCCTCCTCTGCTCACACTCTCTCTCTTTGCCTCTCAAAGAAAAAGTTAAAAAAGGCATTGTACAGAGATAATTACATTTCTATATACCAATAATGAAATGACAGAAAATTAAGAAAACACTCATATGGTATTTAAAAGACTAAACAAATGAGGAAAGGGAAAGAAAGAGAGACAAATCAAGGAACAGACTGTTAATTATAGAGAACAAACTGATGGTTACCAGAGGGGAGGATGTTGGTGAAATGGGTAGTGAGGACTAAGGAGTGACCTTTTCATGATGAATACTGGGTGGTGTAATGAATGTTGAATCACTATATTGCACACCTGAAACTAATATAAGTGTATGTTAACCAACTGAATTAAAAAAAAAACTTAAAAAAAAAGGGATAGTTGTCTCTTCCTCTCTGTCTCCATATATATACATTCATATATATGCATATATGTCTGTATATACATACATATATATGTATATACATATTTATTGTAAGTAATAAGGGGTGTATATACATAGACACACAAATATCAGTCTTTTGGAGTTAGTAGGATATATATGGGGTACATTAGGGAAAGGACCTGGGAAACAGGGAGACTGATTATCACAAAGGCAATTGGGGAAGTCATATTAGGAATTTGATTCCAAGAACCAAAGCACGTCCTTCACCACTTTATAATAAATATAAAGCAGAAAGTTTACTTTGATATTCATGAGTAAAAAAATATTTTAAAAACCAAGCAAATCTCCAAAAAGTTATAACTACCTTTCTTCCTTGGAATACAGTTGTAACTACTCTTACTTAAAAGAAGATGGCTGTTAGCTCAGATTTGGGATATTTGACTCTGCTGTAGATTCTGCTCTGTACAATACTGGTCACAACAATGGAAGGAGGAAATTCAGTATCTAATGAGGACGACTCTGTGACTAAAATTATGCTAAATATTTTTCATACACTATTATTTAATTTTCACAATTAGATGATATTTATTTTTATGAAGAGAAAATTGGGGATGAAAGAGGATAATCTTTCATTATAACATGTAGACTGTAGAGGATAAAGCAGGGATCTTTTTTTTAGTTTACTTATTTTGCAGAGGAGAGGGGCTGAGAGAAAGAGAGAGAGGGAGAATCCCAAGCAGGCTCCTGGCTGTCAGCATAGAGCCCGATGTGGGGCTTTGTCCCATAAGCCATGAGATGATGATCTGAGCTGAAATCAAGTTGGACGCTTAACCCACTGAGCCACCCAGACACCCCCAAGGATTCTTTTAAGGCCTTTTCCCTTCCACTCTTCATTAGATCCTTTAGTATTTTTTATTAAATTTTACTTCAATATATGGATGTTATATATAGTGTATAAAGGATGTTATTTACATGTCTTCATTTAAAATATTTATCATGTTTTATCAGATAAATAATTTTAGAGACCTAAATACACTATGTTTTCAACTATCAAGCCCTAAAAATTCCAAACATACTTTTGTGGGAATTGTTAGAAACTTGAAATAGTTTTTCCAAGGGGAAGAATATTATAACTCCTAATTAAGATTTCTGGTCAGCCCAGAAGCACTGATAATGTAACTGGACAAATATAGTCATAGAACCTTACAGCCTAATGATCCTTTAGATAATTGTTTAGGTAGAAAATATTTTTGCACATTCCAGTTGCAATATCAGGGGACACATCTTTTTACCTCAGCTGTAGGACTGTGCGCCCCCCTCTCTCCATCCCCGTGGTGTTAGGGAACAAAACTCCTGTTTTGCACAACATTAATGTGATCAGAGATTGAACTTCTATGGATAAATGGAAGAGAAGAAGCTAAAGACAAAGGATTTCCTACTGATAATTCATATTTTTAGGGCCTAATGTGTATTTCTAAAAATGTGCCTGTCAAAATCTATGATTATAAAAATGTTAATGTATTGCAGAGTATAAGAGCTAAAGATTTCAAATTAAAAAATTCCAGAAGCAGTAGGCCCAACCTTCCTTAAGAAAGGGGCAGGATCACTGGTAGGTGAAGTGGTATGGGAAGGGGTCTGCTTGGGGTAATTGAATCTATTTTAGGAGCTTCTGTCTATTTTATTATTACCCAGAGATTGGGTCAAGTAAAGAATTTTATTATAGGTAACTGAGATTTCTTATTTTCTACTAAAGGCACATATTGAGGCAATTAAATAGATATATAAAGTAGCTGAGAAACAATTCAAAATGAAAAAAAAATATGCTGAAGACGAGGGAAAACAGCCTTCTTGGTTGCCAAATAGTTTTAAGTGTTAGAGAAGAAAGGGCATTGAAAGCATTTCCTTTATAATGAACAGCTGCTAGCTGAAATCAAACTTTGTGTGTACACAGAAAGCATTTGCCATGGTCCTTGTGGGTAGAATAAGAGTCAGAATGATTCTAATAATTGAAATGAAGTAGGCTGTACAGTTCCCAACTGCTACAACAAAAACATTTTGGAAAATTGGATCACTCACACAAGCTAAAGCATGTAGCAATTTGTTTTTATGGAAATTACATTTATAAGCTTGGTAATAAACTGAAAGCAAGGTCCTAGCCTAGACCTCTCTTCAAGATTTAACATATCCAAGTAAATTAACCTATTGAAAATTCTTCATTTGTTTAAATTGGTTCACTTAAGAAGTTGTAAAAGGCTTTATTAAAGAACATTCTGTAAGGCTTAAGTTATTGGAGAGACTATATAATTCATTACCCTGTGGCCACATTTCCAAATATAGTTAAGAAGGGGCAGACCCTACCATCACAAAGTAATATATATAATTGGAGGAAAGGGATATGTTCACATGTATATGAAAGTACTGTCAAATTATTCATCAAGGCAACTAGAATTATGAAACTTATTTTATAATATGTGTATAGTTTTTATGTGATTTATTATGGATTTATGGTTAAAAGATATTTATTTTTCTTTCATTCTGATTGATGCTATTACTTACTTGAAATCACAACTGAGGTTGTAAATAATATTAATACTCAAAAATGATCTATTTATTCATTAGACATGTAGAGCACTGTGCTTGCTTGGCACAGGGAATGTTGTGATGAATAAGGCAGGAACAATCCTCACTTCAGAGGGCCTGTAGTGTAGTTCTGAAAATGATTACAATTCTGTTATATAACTGAAAAAATTTAGTGTTCAGCAAGGGCATATCAGGAATACCTCTCTAATAAGGACAATTTTAGGTTTGTTTATTTTGAGAGGAAGCACACATGAGCAAGTAGGATGGGGTGGAAAAAGAGAGAGAGAGAGAGAGAGAGAGAGAGAGAGAGAGAGAGAGAGAGAGAGAGAATGAATCCCAAGAAGGCTTCATGCTCAGCTCACGGCAGAGTTGATCTCTGTATCCTGAGATCATGACAGCCCCGAAATTAGCAGTTCATCATTTAATTAACTAAGACACCCAGGCACTCCTTAGGACAATTTTTAATAGTATTGGTCTTTAGGTAGTAAAATTAACAGTGACTATAAAAGAATACAAAATTTAAAAGCAAGCAAAACAGACTATTGGGCAAGGAGTAATTAGTCTTGAGTTCTCATCCTATTCAGTTCATATTTGTGTTATTAAGATCATTAATTTTATCTCTCTTAGCTTCCATTGTCCTATTTCAAGTATATGGGTTGGAATAGATGTCTATTAATTTTCTAATAAATTTCTAATTCTCCAATATAGAATTTTAAGAACCAAAAACTTATGAAAGGGAGAGGATGTAAATTCATAGATGTCTTCTTCTATCATGTCGTTCAATGCTAAATATATTTTGCATAAAAAAAGACTACATTCAAACAAAACTTACCTAAAATGATGGATTACAACTTTTTCTAGTCCAACATAAATAAAAGATAGAAAGATTCTCAGAGTAATTGTGACCCACTTTTACTGTGATTCTTCCATTTCACTTCCCTATTCTTTAGAAAGGTGTTTCAGAACCTGTTTTGAGAGGATATTTACAATTTGAAAAGACATCGTACACAACTCTTCTTCTTCTCCTCACTCTGTAATTTTGAGAATTACTCTCTGGGAGTTGGATGTGCTGGGTATCTCCTTTGGCTACCCCAAATCCCTCTTCTCCACTCTTCTTCTGTTTGTTCTGTACCTTGCAAGACTGACCTCTGAGGACAGAATCTACTGGGCTTTCTACCCTGTGTTTCCAGTGGGTCTTTGCCTATAGTCATTGAGAAGGGATTAGAGGACAGGGTGGTAAAGAGGTAGGGCACCATCTCCCCTAGCTTCACTTGCGGGACTGGAGTGTGCCAGTTCCCCACTCTTTCCTCGGCCTGTGGTTTCTCTCACGTGGCCACTCACCTTTAGCTACAACCCTCTTTGGGTCTCGTACATGTGCAGAGGACAGACAATGGGAAGATTTAAGAAGACAGCCATCAGCAAGCTGAGGAAATGGCCCAGAACAGATCTCTCTTTCACGACCCTCAGATGGAACTAACCCTGCTTGTGCTTTGATCTGACTTCTGGCTTTCAGCCACTGTGAGAAAGTAAATTTATTTTGTCAAGCCATCCAGTCAGTGGTACTCAGTAAACTAATATTGATATCTCTTCTCCTGGCCCCCTTCAGATCTAGGAATTGTAACTGCTTTTAGTCACTGGTTCCCTTAATCTTACATATGAATTTGTAAATATTATTTTCTTCATGCTTTCTTCAGTTATTCCTTTATAATGTGTCATTTCATCCTGCTAGTCCCTTGCCTGAAATATAAAAATGGATTCTGAACACACTTTTCTATAGTACTTTTCTTCTCAGTCCCATCTTTTAATATCCCTTTTTATTCTATTTATTTTTCCCACTAAGGGAAAAAATGGCTTTTAGGAAATTACATGAAGCATAGGACTCATAGTAGGCATTAATATCAACATAACAAGTATTAACCAATGACGCAAATAACAAATAGCATTACAGAATTTCAGTCAGTCAGTGGGGGAAGATGTTTTTGGGTAATGCATCCTTCCACAGCCTCCAGTTCTCTCAGTATTGCTCATAGCTATTTCATGAGCCCAGAAGTACAATAAAGTCCACTCAAAAACTAATGGAACAAATAACACAGGACTATAGAAAACAGACATAAATAGGCTAGCATCGTGCATTAATGGTTAAGAGCAGAGTGTTAAATAAAAATATTAAATGTTCTTTGAGATTCTAACATTAGGTTTGAAGAGACAAAAAGATTTAAGTTGTAGTTTAATGGAACAGCCATTTATAAGGACTTGACATGGATTGTCTTTGTTTTGAAATTGAGGAATGGATTCTGAAACTGGATTATGAGGTTACTTGAAGAGAACAAAATAAAATAGACAAATGTTTGAAATGCATTTAAGCAATATGACAAATTGCCTGAAGAATAGTTCTTGCCTTTTGATCAGACAAAAATAGCCCCTTAACTTCCCAAATAATAGGATGTGGAGTTCTCCAAGGTTTATTTTTGAAAGGTATTTATAAAGAACTAAAGGAGGTAAAATTCCATTATCTCTAAGGTCTTTCAGGGAAAAATAATAGTGTCTTTAAAAAAAAATCTAACAACATATTGTTCAAACTGAAGTTGAGATAGGCTAATAAATATATCATGAGGATATTGAACAACCAGAATACACAAAATATGCATGTTCGAATGTTCTTGGAGAAGGTATGATGAGCTACGATTGCTTGAAGATTCAGTAGAAGGGCTCAGAATACCTGAGTGTATTCATAATAAGAAAATGTTTTAACTACTAAACCTTGTTACTTTCCTAGAGAAAAGCTTTGCCATATGCATAACCTATAATTCTCTCTTCTTTTTTCTAATTTTAAAAAACCACATATTATTCAAAGCAAGAAGTCATAAATTTCTTATATTTCTTGGAATGATTTCCCATTCTATTATTCCGCTGCAGAGAATGAATATAGGGTGTGACCTAGTTAAATGCTCAATTTGAGTAAGTAAATGACATTTCACAAAAACCGATTACAAATTGTGAATAAAAGGAAAAATGACCACATAGAAATTGCAATGTCAAACTTTCTACCTTATTTTTATATTTTGGAAAATTAAACACAATTTCTAGATGATTTATATGTTGATTATTTTTATTATAGTTGAAACAAAATCATGTAATCTGTATGTTAGATTGCTGCCTGACATTGCCCACAAAAGTAGACTTCTATGGATATCTGTAGTAAATAGGATTATGCATACTGAAATAAATTTAGTTAAATTTAAAGCAAACATTGTTAAAACATTGTATCAAAACTTTGCACTGATATTCACTTATGGTAGTATGAGGGCCTTGAATAACTTAAGTTTTTCTTATTAAAGAGAAAAAAACTCTTGGGGAAATAAAAAAAAGAATATTTTTTATAATATTTTGTTAAACTTACAAAAGTAAGTTAAAAAAAATACAGGTGTTTATTACCTACCACTGTGACAGCAAAAGATGAAAACAGCAGAGCAGGGAGCAGTATACCTTCCCACTCCCATTAGGTGACTGAGCCGTTGGACGGCAGCACCATAAGGGAAGACTGACTTAAAGATTTGCAGTAAGTCCAGAAACTCTCCAAGTGCTCTAAAAATTTTACAGGAATGCAGCATACCCATTGCAAAGCAGTCTGCATGAAAGAATCTTCCATTTAGTTACTCAGTGTTCACACAGGTTAAAATCAATATAACATAAGGGAAAGAGCATGCCGACTATAATATAACCATGTAAAACTGTTAAATTAAAAAGAAGAAATGAAAAAAAATTCTAGAATCAAAAGGATATCAAATTTATCTGGAGATATTTTAAAATGAAACAAATTAAACTCCTAGAAATACAAAATATAGAAGCATTGAATGTGTAAATGAATTGGTGACTTAAAAATCAGATTGAATAATATAGTTAAAAATAAAATGCTTTTACCTCAGTATGAATCAGAAAAAATTACCACCCCAAAAAGAAAGAATTACTCAGAATAAAGCTAAAAGAAATGAGATGTAAAATGTGGAAAACAGATACAGAGATATATAATAATTTAACAATTTTGATATGCTATCTCATCAAAATTAAATCAAGAAAAAAATGGAAAATTCAAATTGTTTCCATTAAGGGAATTAAATTTGTAAAAGCAATAAAAGATTCCTGGGAGAGGGAGAAATAAACTCCAGAATAAGATGATTTCATTGGCACATTCTAACAAATAGTTAAGAAAGAAATAACATCAACATTGCATAAAATCTTTTAGAAAGTAGAGGAAGAAGGAATGGTTTTCAGACTGTTTAAATAAGCTAGCATAACTTCTGTAACAAAAGTAGCCACATAGAGTAGATTTAAAAAAATACAGATCAATATTCCTTATTCATATAGAATTACATATCTTCAAAAAAAATCTTAGCAAGTAAAATTAAGCAATAGGAGAGGCACCGAGGTGGTTCAGTTGGTTAGACATTGGATTTCTGATTTCCATTCAGGTCATGATCTCACAATTCCTGAGTTCAAATCGTGAATCAGGCTCCACATTGACAGCGCAGAGCCTGCTTAGGAAACTCTCTCCCTTTCTCTCTGCCCTCAAAATAAATAAACTTTAAAAGAACAGCAATAGGAATAAGAATAATACAACTTAATAATATATTAGACTTTATTAGTGAATTTGTCAAGGACAGTGACTAGAAGTCAATTTAAAAATAATGTTATTTCTATATATAGCAAAAATCAAATATAAATAATTGAAATATACCAGTCAAGTACTATCAACATCATAATTACTTTACCACACTGACAGCAGTGATCCTGGGCTCAAGTTCATGAGCCACAAGATCATGACCTGAGCCAAAGTTAGATTTCAACCTAGTTAACATACCCAGGTGCTCAACATCATAATTACCTTGAAATAAATTTGATAATGAGGTCCAAGATCTTTATCAAAAATAAAGACACATGAAAGAAGCCTAAATAAATGGAGAACTACACCATAATTATTTATTTATTATAAGATTCAATAATGTTAAGATTTCAGTCTTCTCCAAACTGACCTATAGATTAAAGGCTATTTTTCTCACTAAAAAAATATAGAAAACTTTTTTTTGTAGTATTCACTAAATATATTCTAAAATTTCTATGGAAATTCAAGACTTCCTCAATACCCCAAACTTGGAAACAAATAAGATTGTAGAACTTTTGTGGTTCCATACGAATTTGAGGATAGTTTGTTCTAGTTTTGAGAAGAATGTTGGTGCAATTTTGATGGGGATTGCATTGAATGTGTAGATTGCTTTGGGTAGTAATGACATTTTCACAATGTTTATTCTTCCAATCCATGAACAGGGAATATTTTTCCATTTCTTGGTGTCTTCTTCAATCTCTTTCGTAAGTTTTCTATAGTTTTCATCATATAGGTCTTTTACATCCTTGGTTAAATTTACGCCTAGGTATTTGATGGTTTTTCGTGCAATCGTGAATGGGATCAGTTTCTTAATTTCTCTTTCGGCTGCTTCATTTTTGGTGTATAGGAATGCAACTGATTTCTGTACATTGATTTTGTACCCTGCGACTTTACTGAATTCATTGATCAGTTCTAGAAGGCTTCTGGTGGAGTCGATTGGGTTTTCCATGTTGAGTATCATGTCATCTGCAAAAAGTGCCAAAGTTATATTGAAGAAGAAAACCAAAACGGGAGGCATCACAATCCCAGACTTTGGCCTCTACTACAAAGCTGTCATC
>NC_043702.1:154193487-154270293 GCF_006229205.1 Suricata suricatta | reverse complement strand
CCAGTCAGAGTGGCTAAAATGAACAAATCAAGAGACTATAGATGCTGGCGAGGGTGTGGAGAGATGGGCACCCTCCTACACTGTTGGTGGCAATGTAAACTGGTGCACCCGCTCTGGAGAGCAGTGTGGAGGTTCCTCAAAAAACTATCGATAGAACTCCCTTATGACCCAGCAATAGCATTGCTGGGGATTTACCCAAGAGAGACAGAAATGCTGATGCATAGGAGCACATGTACCCCAATGTTCATAGCAGCAATGTCAACAATAGCCAAAACATGGAAAGAGCCTAAATATCCGTCACCTGATGAGTGGATCAGGAAGATGTGGTATATATTCACAATGGAGTACTACATGGCAATGAGAGGGAATGACATATGGCCATTTGTAGCAAAGTGGATGGACCTTGAAGGTGTCATGCTGAGCGAAGTAAGCCAGGCAGAGAAAGACAGAAACCATATGTTTGCACTCATAGGTCTAACAGGAAAACAGGAGAGACCTAATGGAGAACCAGGGGGAGCGGAGGAGGGAGAGAGAGTTGGGGAGAGAGAGGGATACAAAACTTGAGAGACTGTTGAATGCTGGAAATGAACTGAGAGTTGAAGGGGAAGGGAGAGGGGGGAAAAGAGGTGGTGGTGATGGTGGAGGGCACTTATTGGGAAGAACACTGGATGTTGTATGGAAAACAACTTGACAATAAAATATGGAAATTAAAAAAAAGATTTTAGAACTTACTAAAACCTCATATGAAGCTGTGCTATAAGGCTATAATAAGGCATTATGGAGTTTGCATGAAGATAGACAATTAGATCAATGAAACAGAATAAAGTCCAGAAATTGACCAGTATTTAACATGTTAAGAAAAAAGCCAATATCATTATTTTATTAAGGACATGTAAATTAGGAGCATAATTAGATATCACTTCCCATCCATTGGAATGGATAAAAGACTAATAATGTCAAGTGTTGACCAAAATGTAGAGCTACTGAAACACCCATCTTGCTGTTGAGATTGTAAAGTGGTACAACCACTTTTGAAAATATGTTTACAATGTGTTTATAAATTTAAACTTATACTTACCTCATATTTCATCAATTATAATCCTAGGTAAGTATCTAAGAGCAATGAAAATGTATGTCTACAAAACGATGTCTACACAATGTTTTAAATTTTTTTTAATGTTTTATTTATTTTTGATACAGAGAGAGACAGAGCATGAGAGGGGGAGAGGCAGAGAGAGAAGGAGACACAGAACTGGAAGCAGGCTCCAGCCTCTGCGCTAGCTGTCAGCACAGAGCCTGACGCGGGGCTCAAACCCACAAACGTGAGATCTGACCTGAGCCAAAGTCGGAGGCTTAACCAACTGAGCCACCCAGGCGCCCCTACACAATGTTTAAAGCAGTTTTATTTATAGCCAAGAACTGGAAATGAACCACATGTGCATCAACAGGTGAATGTGTAGGCAAATTGTGGTATGTTTGCACAATGGAAAACTAATTGGCAATAAATCAGATGAGCATCTGATGACACAGCAATGGCTGAGTAATGCAAACCAAACAATGTGTACATATTGAATGATTCTATTTGAATAAAGTTTTAGAAGAGGTAAGCTAATCTTAGTAATAGCACCATATCAGTGGTTGCTTCAGGCATGGATTTAGGGGAATTGATTATAAAAGAATAAGGAACTTTTTTATATTAATAGAAATGTTCTATATTTATTAAACTAGTGGTTCCATGTTTGTATCCATTTGTCAAAACATCAGACTGTCTACTTAAAATGTATGCATTGTCTTATATGTAAGTTAAACTCACTATTTATTTATTTGTTAAAATAAAAACAACCAAAAACTAGTAAGGATGGCAAGTCTTTGAGGTGACAAGTTCAAAGGTAGAAGTCTTTCCTGTACCTATTTCCTCAGTATATTTAGCCAAGTTGTAGTTTGGATGCCTTATCATATCCAGGGTCTATCCCAACAACTTTTGGAATCCACATTGTCTTTCCATTACTGCTTCCTCACATTACTGCCCCTTAGGAGGGGCATTTGGTCTCATGAGGCCCTTGAAACCAAAGAAGAGAGGCTGGGGGCACCTGGGTGGCTCAGTTGGTTAACTGTTTGACTTGGCTCAGGTCATAATCTCAGTTTGTGAGTTTGAGCCCAGCATCAGTCTCTGTGCTGACAGCTCAGAGCCAGAGCTCCTGCTTTGAATTGTGTCTCCCGCCCTTGCTCTGTTATTTCTCTCTCTCAAAAATAAATAAACATTAAACAAAATTAAAAAGGAAGGAACAAAGAAGAGAGGTTGAATTTTCTGGGAAAACAATTGGAGGGCAACAAAAGACCAGTAGTGATTTGTAGCTTTCCATAAGGCCCTGGCTGAGATATTATGGGAAGTCCTGTTCAGTAACCACAGTGCCTTTCAATGGCCTGACAGGAGTATCCTTTGATAGACCATGCATATAAATGTCATCTCCGACACAAAGGAACTGGAAACCCAAGGGAAATAGGTCAGCCAAGGAACTGGAAGAGGAAATAGGAGTCTGAATTAGTCTACTCTTTGTAGAGACACTTCTGTCAGAGAAAGAGAAACAGAGCTCAAGACCCTTCAGAGAGTTTAATGAAAGATGATTCTCTGTGAAACTTAGAAAACATGAATCGATGAAAATTTGGGATTATAACTTTTTCTGTTGAAAATATGTTGGATGGTAATAAATATTATCAGGAAAAAATGGGGGGAGGGAAGAAAGGCAGATGTTCTACAAAGGAAGGAAAAATATAGCAAATTTTCAGTAGCATAGACTGCAGCTAGGCTAAGTGGTAAATAGTTTTAAAATGCTGAGAAAGTAGTTGTCAACTAAAATTGTGTATTCAGCAAAAATGTATTGCAAGAACAACAGCAGTTGTCTCAAAAGAGACATTTTCAGATAAGTAAATACTAAGACCATCCACAGATCTTCGCTAAAGGAATTTCTAAAGGATGTACTTTAGTAAAAAAGAAAAAGAAGGGAGGGAGGGAGGAAGGGCAGAAAGGAAGGAAGGAAAGGAAGGAAGAGCGGATCCCAGAAAATAGGTCTGAAATGCTAGAAGGGTGTTTTTAGTATGATGTTACGTTAGTTTCAGGTACACAATACAGTGGTTTAATAACTTGTACATTATGCTGTGCTCCACAACTATAGCTACTCCCTGTTACTGCACAACACAATTATCATACTACTGACTACATTACCTGTGCTGTACCTTTTATTCCCATGACTTATTTATTCCATGACTGGAAGCCTGTGTCTCCCACTCCTTTTTACCCATTTTTAAAATTAGGAATTGGTAATTGTATGGTACGCATAACATGTTACTGGTAAAACATAATATTCATAATGTTTACATTGAGGGAGTTGGAAAGATCATAATCAGTGGTCAAATTTTGTTCTTTGTGTATTCTAAGGTTTTTTTTTTCCATTTTGGGGGTAGACTAAGATATTGA
Source organism: Suricata suricatta (assembly GCF_006229205.1). Lineage (NCBI taxonomy): Eukaryota > Metazoa > Chordata > Mammalia > Carnivora > Herpestidae > Suricata > Suricata suricatta. Next base: position 154,266,818 of record NC_043702.1, on the reverse strand, counting down.
TTAAAATTTACTTTGATAAATTAAGTTTGGAAGGTAAATTTTTAAGGATAATTTTTAAGAAATAGGAATAGTGTAGTGTATAATTTACCAAACGAGCAGAGTGAAATAATGAAAAGAATTCTAACAAGTAGAATAATTCTATATTCAGAAATGTCCAAAAATAATAAAAACAAACCTAGGGTAAAAAAAGGATGTAAAAAGCAAAAAGTAAGATGGGAGACAAAAATTCAAACATATTAGTAAATAAAATAAATGTAATTAAATTCACATTTAAAAATAGAAATTTTTATATTAGATTTTTTTATTCTGTATCCTGTTTGTGAGACCAGATAAAAATCCAGATCAAAATGTATAAAGTAAAATGATGAAAAAGTTATAGAAGACATTTTAAAGAAAACAATGCTAGGTGGTTGTAGAAATATCAACAATATGAAGAAATTTATAATTTAAGGCATAATGCTGTATTAATAATAGACAAGTGATAAAATGTTCAGTTCTTCTAAAAAATTCAAAATTTGTATTCACATAATAAACATTAAATATATAAATTTAAAATTTTGGAGAATTGCATGAAGATATCATTTTTGCTACTGAAACAATAACCTTAATTATGTAATTATTTACATGTAATAGTAAATAAATAAATAGATATGTAAAATCTCATTCTTTTCATTGTTCATCACAGTAGCAGATTTCAACCTAATTATTTTGATTAGATCAAAAATTAAGATACAGTTTTATAAAACATAATACATTCATAACTAAATAAATATTTAACATATATGCACATAGTATAAATGTTGTCTTATTCTTCTGAACAATATATAAAATGATTCATATATTATTAAGAAAGAACAAGTCTCATCAAATTTTATAAAAGTTTATATCATACTGTGTCCTCTTACTGAAGTTCAAATAAACAAAAAATCCTTTTGTTTTATTTTATTTTATTATTTTATTTTAATAAATATCCTCTTCTAAACAAAAAATTCTAATAGAAATTACAGATGAATTATACGTCAGCAATAATAAAGAAAACTCATGTCAAACACAGCTGGACGCCAGAGCAAGTAATTCAACAAATAATATTTTCACAAATACAAGGGGCAATTGTAGAAAAGAATAAAGGCTAAAGGTTAGTAATCTTGTCATCCACATTGAATGTGTAAAAAAAGAATATTGTTATTTTCAATGAAATAGTTAACAAATCATGATAATAAGAACAGAAAAATAAAGAAAATAATGATAGAGAAAGTGAAACCCAAAATAAGGAGGAAGGGGAGGTAAAAAATGAGGAGAAGAAAGGCTACCGAAGAGGTAGGAAGGAACCAGGATAAACTGGAAGAGGTAGAGAAGGTGAATGTATGTGGTAGGATTCTGGAGACAGGTGCAGGTCAGGCAAAGAGATAGAATACAGAAGTGTTACATGGGTAGTTTTAAGGACTTATTTGTTTCCATTCATAAATTAGGAGGTATGTATTATTATGATTCTTAATACTATGTTACATATATTATTTGGTTATTTAATTAAACAGTAAAATATATATTAAAAGTAGGAGGGCTTCCAGCTCCTGCCACAACAGATCAATGAATATTTCCCATAATAAACAGATATGAAGTGAAATGAAATATATAAATACATATGTTTTAGCACTAGGGCAATAGGCCTCACAGTACTGGATCAGTGACAGATGGAAAACTCCACACTCTGTGTATGTTATCTATTTATCTTGTTTTTCTACGTAAAGGCACCAAGAGGACAGAGTCCAGAGAAGAGTGATCTCACTGAGCAGAAGGAAGAGAGAGAGAGAGAGAGAGAGAGAGAGAGAGAGAGAGAGAAAGAACACTACAGATAAAGAGCTCAGAAGTCTGCACAGGGCTCTCTTGATTTTGGGTCAACTATTAGGTTCTATAGGAGAACAGACAGACTTTTGTATATTTATTTACAAGTACATATGTGTGACAAAAAAGACTTTAAAAAAGAAATAAAAATATATTTATTATTAAAAAACTTGTACAAAACTGAGCAACAATATACAATTAAAGTATACACAAATACTGAGTTATTGGAGGGAAGCATTCAATATTTGCAGATATAATTCTTCACACTAATCCATAAACCTAACTCAATATTCATTAAAATTTTAGAGATCTTTTTAAAAATTTGACAAAGACTCTGCATTTCATTCATAAGGGTAAATACATCCAAAAGTCGTGAATATTTTCAGATTAAAATAATGTTGGTGCCATTTGTATTATCACAGTATCAAAATTTACTATAAATTTGCCATGATTAAAATGTTGTTGTATTGTACTCATAAACAGAATGGTGAAATGCAGACTAGAAATTGAACCATGCATATATGAAAATTTAATATTTTAGTAGAAGGGATTTCAGTACTGTGATGGAAGAACAGACTATTAAGTGGTATTTAAATAATTTAATATGCATTGAGGAGAAGACACCTGCCTTATAATAAAATTCATGCTCTACAAATGTAGTGAACTATTTATAATCCAGAGAAAATAATATGCAACATGAAAAATTAAAATTATAGTGGAAAATACAAAACATTAAAGTACATAATACTTGACCTTACAATTTTAATCCTATAAATTTATCTTAAAGCAATTCATATACATACATATATATATGATTTTTTAGATATGACACAGAACACAAGCAACAAAAGCAAAAATCAAAAAGAGAGACTATATCAAACTAAAAAGCTCTACACAGCAAAAGAAACAATCAACAAAATAAAAAAGCAGTCTATGGAATGTGAAAAAAATTTTGCAAACCATATATCGCTAAGTGGTCAATATCCAAAATGTTAAAGAACTCATACAACTCAATAACAAAGAAAAGAAACAACATAATTTAAAAAATGGGCAGAGGATACATAAAAGTAAATTCAAAATGGATGAAAGACCTAAAGGTGAGACAGGAAACCATCAAAATCCTACAGGAGAAAACAGGCCACAGTAACTTCTTACCTGACATGTCTCCAAAGGCAAGGGAAAGAAAAGCAAAACTGAACTATTGGGACCTCATCAAGATAAAAATCTTTTGCACAGCAAAAGAAACAATCAACAAAACTAAAAAGCAACAGGTAGAATGGGAGAAGATATTTGCAAATGATGTATCCGATAAAGGGTTAATATCCTAAATCTCAAACTTCTCAAACTCAACAGCTGAAAAACAAATACTCCAATGAAGAAACGGGCAAAAGTGAATGAATAGACACTTTTCCAAAGAAGACATCCAGATGGCAAGCAGAGACATGAAAAGATGTTCAATATTGATCATCATCAGGGAAATACACATCAGAACCACATTGGATACCACCTGACACTGGTCAGCGTGGCTAAAATTTACAACTCAGGATCAACGGATGTTGGTGAGGATGTGAGGAAAGGGGAAGTCCACTTGCATTGTTGGTGGAATGCAAACTGGAACAGCCACACTTGAAAACAGTGTGGAGGTTCCACAAAAAATTAAAAATGGAACTACACTATGACCCAGCAGTTTCCCTACTAGGAATTTATCCAAAGAATACAAAAATGCTGATTCAAAGGGGCACATGCACCCCAATATTTATAGTAGATCTATCAACAATAGACAAATTATGGAAGAAGCCCAAAGCTCCATCAATTGATGAATAGATTAAAAAGATGTGAGATACACACACACACACACACACACACACACACACACACACACACACACACACAACCTGGAATACTACTCACTGATGAAAAAGAATGAAATCTTGCCATTTGCAACAACATGGATGGAACTGGAGGTTGTTATGCTGACTGAAATAAGTCAGTTAGAGAAAGACCTATGGTTACACTCATGTGGAATTTGAGAAACTTGACAGAAGATCATAGGGAAAGGGAAGGAAAAATAAGATAAAAACAGAGAGGGAGGCAAACCATAAGAGACTCTTAAATACAGAGAGCAAACTGAGGGTTGATGAGGGTGGAGAAGTGGGGAAAATGGGCGATGGGAATTATGGAGGGCACTTGTTGGGATGAGCGTTTGGTGTTATATGTAAGTGATGACACACTAGATTCTACCCCTGAAGCCAAAACCTCACTGTATGTTACCTAACTTGGGAATAAAAATTTTTAAAAAATGGGCAGAGGAATTGAATAGACCTTTTTTTCCTAGAGAAGACATCCATATGGCCCACTATCACTGCAATTATTTAATATTTTACTGTCCAATTTAGCCAATGCAGTTTGACAAGTAGACTTATAAGAAAAAAATAAAGAAGACCTCAAGTTTCTTTAGTTGCAAATTAGATGATTGGATGCTCAGGAAATCTATTAGTGTGGTAGAATGAATTAATGATCCCTATATATGCCCATGCCCTAATCATTGGAATGTCTCAATACATGACTATCCAGGAAAGGGACTTTGCAGATGTGATTAAGTTAAGAATCTTTTGTTTTTTGAGTCTTTTATTTATTTTTGAGAGACAGAGAGAGACAGTGTGAGCAGGGGAGGATCAGAGAGAGAGGGAGACACAGAATCTGAAGCAGGCTCCAGGCTCTGAGCTAGCTGTCAGCACAGAGCCCGACGTGGGGCTTGAACCCACTAATGGTGAGATCATAACCTGAGCCAAAGCCAGCGCTTAACCAACTCAGCCACCCAGGTGCCCCTAAATTAATAATCTTAAGGTAATCCTGGGTAATCTGGGTAGGTCTGATATATATCCACAAGGGTCCTTCATAGAGGGACATAGGAAGTGTCAGAATCAGATAGAAGGTGATGCGACAATGGGAGCAGAAGTACCAAGAGGAAGGGATTTGAAGATGCTCCACTGCTGGCTTGAAGATAGAGCAGTGGGGTTGTGAGCCAAAGAATGCAGGCAGTCTCTGAAAGCCAAAATAGGCAAGGAAACATTTTCCTCAGATGCCTCCAGGAGGAATGAGTCCTGTCAACACCCAGACAGGGCTTCTCTAGCCCAGTAAAACCGATTTCAGACTTTTGGCCTTCAGAATTGTAAGGAGAGTCGACTTGTGTTATTGTAAGTCACTATGTTTATGGTATTTATTACAACAGGAAACTAATTTAAAGGGAATCTACCAAAAAAATACAACATAAGGTTTTAAGTAACAGGATATAAAACTAATCTTTGAAATTGGTAGTTATTACATACACAAATTATATTCAGATATCATTTTTAAAAATAAAAGCACTATTTTCCATAATAACACAAAAGAGAAAATACATTGGAGTAAATACTGTAAAAGCTGTGCAAAACACACTCCCGGAGAGTTCCAAAGTAGACCTGAATGAATCATAGATCAGAGGCATCCCTTTATGAGTCAAGGTTGTGTGTATTGGTTCTTTGAATCACATTCTGCTGATCTTATTAATTTTCTGTACTTTCTGTAGCATCCACTTAACTAGTATGTAAATGAATATATCACTGTTAGTGGCAACATAGAATGCCAACCTGGTCCTGTCTTTCTACTCCAACAACCCTTTGCTGCTAGATTCTCCGTGTTTTAGCAGTTCAAGACACCTGAATGTCCACATCCATTGACTCAGGAAATCAATACCAGAAATGATCATAGTACCATGATTTACAGTGGATGTAGGGGTATGAATGTTATTGTGTTAGTTCTGCTCAAATGATACATCTCAACAAGTTGTGTAGAGTAGGGGCTTTTTCGCTAGGCTAATAAATCACTAAACGTGGAATACAGTACTTAATGTCTTTTGTTTTCAGCTGTGAACTCTATTTATATGCTTAAGGAAGAGAAATACCACTTCATACTTTAAACCATTACAAAACACACTCACACACCTTTGTAACAACTTATCTAAATTTTACATCTGGAAATTGTAGCTTAGAGAAGGTTATGTAAGTTTTCTAAGGTAAAATATTTACTGAATAGCAGGACTAGAAGTTAGCTCAGGTCTTTCAGGGCATAAACTCATGTTAAAACCTCCAAACCAGAATACTTCCATTTATTGTGTTCTTCTCAAACAACAACAATATGAAATATTATTTTTTCATATATCCTATTATACCTGTGTTTCAAATTTATATTTTCTCCCATGTCCATTGTGGTTTTATTCATTTTTTCATCTACTATGTACTTTTGTTAGGCTCTTAGAACCACCTGCTCAAAAATGGAGAGAGAAAGAGACCTCTTAAAGATTTCAAGATTGGGAAACTTTAATTTTCATGAGTATAAGAGAGGATATGGAAGAAAGCACCGTATATAACAAAATAAATGTAGAGGGTAATGCAGTCTAAGAGAAGAGGTAGTATGAGATTACAGAACCAAAAGAAGAAAGAGTTTAGTCAGGGTCTAGGTGATCGATGCTGTCAAAAGGAGCATTAACGTCAAACAGATTGAAGACAAAAATATCTTCATAAGGACAATGTGAGGTATCTTTAGTCAGTAATATTATTTACATTATCTCTATTGATTTTAGAATACCTTCCAAGTACACTTTTCCAACTACCTTCCATATATTTAATGCACTTTTGTCAGTAAGATTTCCTGCAAAACCATTTAAAGGCTTCTCTAGACTGACCTTATCTTCAATTGTGTTTGTGATGGAGACACTAAAAGGAATGTGAAAGTGGTTATGGTCTCACTACAGAGTTAAATTATCACCAATGACTGCGTTTTGTCATGCCTAATATTCCAGAATATTCATATCATGGCTTATGCTCATAATATTTTGTTGTCTATAGAGCCATCAAATCACAAAGAGCTAATCTAATCTTTGTAACTTGGTGAAGAAATGGATATGACATTTTGGAAGGTTCACTTCTTAAGATTATGTCATTCCTCATGGGATTCTGTTAGAATAATGTTAGTATTTTGAAGAAGAAGTGGAGAGAGACCAACAATTCCACACTCTTTGGGGTATCTAAAGGTTGTTATTTTATGGAAAGTGAAAGTGCTACATGTTAGGCATTAACTCATGAGTGATATCTGCTGACAATAAGGCTGCTGAAGTCTAAGTGATGAGACATGAATATATGAGGTGCTGAGTTGGTTGAGAGGACAAGATATAAATTCAGGTTCACTAAAACTTGTTAGAGCAGCAAAAACGCTGGCTTTAGTGAAGAGCTCAATGGGGTTTCTTTGAGGTAAACTGATAAGCCGCCCTTTTTGTGTGGCTAGTAAGGCAAATCTTTATTTGAATCAGACGCCACACTTTCTGCTGAGTATGTTCCAAGGTTTTCCCTAAGTTGCTGACCAAAAGAGAACAAATTCCAGAGGGATTTGAATTAGTAAGAAGAAAAAAACAACAACTTTTTTTTGTTGTTGTTGTTTAGTAAAAATAAAATGTTAAAATATGGAATGATTTTATTTTAGGGAAAAATGCATTTCTTTTTTTAAACATCTTTATGGAGATATATTTCAGATATAAAATTCATTCATTTAAATTGTACAATTCAGCCATTTTTAGAATACTCTCAAAATTGAGCCACTATCCTAAGTTCAGAATGTTTTAATGACATTGAAAAAAAAAACTGTGTCCATTAGCAATCATATCCTATTACTGACATTTCTTCCATTCATATACAGTCACTAATTTACTTTCCTAGCTATAGATTTGCTTTTCTTGACTATCCCTATTTATAAATTTGCCATTTCATATAAATGGAATCATATAATATGTGGTCATTGGTGACCTGCTCTTTCATTTAGCATAATGTTTTTAAAGATTATTCATGTAGTGTATTTAACCCTTCCTTCATTCATTAATTATTTTTATAGAGGTATGATTGACATATAACACAGTAGTTTCAGATGTACAACATGATGATTCAATGTTTGTATATATTGTAAAATGATGACTACAGTAAGTCTAGTTACCATCCATCATTCCTTTTATTTCTGAATAATATTCCATTATATGGTAATTCAACCTCATTTTGTTTATCCATCAGTTGATGGACATTTGGACTGCTCCCATTTTTTGGACTATTATGAATAATACTTCTAAGAAGATTCGTGCAGTTGTTTACAAGTTTTTTTGTGGAACATATGTTTTTATTTCTCTTGGATGTGTAACTAAGAGTGGAATGGCTGGGTCATATGGTTACTCTATGTTTAACAATCTGAGTAGCTGCCAAACTTTTTCCGTGTGGCTACATGAAAAGAAGGCACTTCTCATAGTTTAAAAATAATTCTGCAGTCTGCAAGATAAGTCAGCAGAGTGTAGTGGAAATTAAATGGAATGGGAAAAATCTGGATCTGGTCCCAGCTCTGCCACTAATTAGTTGTTTGACCCTAAGCAATTCATTTATATTCTCCAAACCCAAGTTTCTTCATTTGTAAAATAAGTGTGTTTCTTCAAACAAGCACAACTCTTGAATATAATTATAGCTACTTTACTTTTTGTTTTTTATTGTTTCTTTAAATTTGCTCTGAGGTCTATTTTTTTTTTTTTTTTTTTTTTTTGGCCCTGAATAAAAAGCTTGAACAGGACCTGTGACAGCTCTGATTATTACTAGATAGTATAAAGACTTCTGGTCACTTTTTGTCGCAAAACATGACCTCTATTCAGTAGTCAAGTTGCCCACCTTTATATAACAGCCCAAACTCTGAATCCGATGTGAATTAGAGGTTTATTCAAGTTTCAGTCTAAACAGGGAGCACTGTTGTTACTGATTCCTCATGGGTTGGAGGGTCAAGGGGAGTACTAGGAAAGGGAAGCAAGAAAGTCTTTTTTTTTTTTTTTTTTTTGCTATGATCTACAGTTAATGATCTGGCTTGGGTCCTTTCTGAACTTGGAAGATGTTTAAAACTAACATTTGCTTCTGGTGATTTGCTGCCAATCTGTGGCATTCTGTGGCTTGTAGATGCTTCATCCTGATCTCTGGCTGAGAAAAATCTTCATCTTCACATGACATTCACCCTGTACTTGTATTTCTCTGTCCCCATTTTTGAAAATTAGAACACCAATCATATTGGACTAGGACATTCGCTAATGAACTCAGTTTAACTTGATTGCCTGAAGACTCTCTGTCCCAGTAAGAGTACATTCTGAGGCACCAGGGCTTAGGACATCAATATATATATTTTTAGCGGGACACATTTCAACCCATAATAATTCCAAAATAGATGTCCCTTCCTTCTGATAGGATTATTTGTCTGTGATCTTTGCCATGTGACTTCATAGTACTTCCTAATAGGCACTTCCTCCCAATGGCTTTGGGCTTGGCCATAGTGCTGACTTTGACTATTGGAAGCAGCAGATGTGACCATGTCAAGAGTTCCAGGTAGGGGCTTTACAGAGCATGTGTGTTTCATCTCATCCCCTAGAGATTAGTCTGCCAGGAGAACAGCAGACCTTTCATATTGCTTCTCGTCCAATTTAGATTTCTGAATGATAAGACACATGGATAGAAGGACTTCTGAGCTCTGAGAGTCCATCCAAGCTGCATCCATCATGTAGCAAGATGGAGAAATATGTTTTGCTGTTGTAAGCTATTAAGATTTTAGGGCTATTAGTTGCCACAGAAAAATGTGACCTGTAGAAACCTTTTATTTCTTTTTGGAAATACCTCATCCCTGGGGCATCTCATCTGTACCTCATCAATCCAAGTGATACATCTCTGGGTTGTTGTTGATTTCTTTCTCAGCCCCTGTTCACTGATGATACCACTAGTCTCTATCCTAAGTCTTTGCTAGGCAGTCATCTCTGATTGATAGTATTTAAGATCAACCTGCACTGCCATCATTCTCTTTCTGGCCCACCTGTGCTATGGAAAATGCACACACTTCCTTTGCCAGAATAAACTCTGGAGATGAAAGACATCCAAAACATTCAGTTCTTTTATGACTCATTCACTAGCCAGCCCATTCCTAGCCCCCTGGGTGTTTTAGGCGAGCAAGAGTCAGGCATCAGCCCTTTAGGTGTTTTGAGTCTTTAGGGAATGCCTAGTAAGTGCTCCAAGTCTTTTTGTGTTGTCTAATGAGTCTGTTTAGCTGTGCATTTATGCAACTCAGAATTCTTTCAGGGTACTTCACTGTGAGCATCATAGATGACTAGAAGCTCTAACTATTCCCTCTTTCAGTCAGTAATGATGCTTATATCAAGGCTCTACTTCCCAGATGGTGACTAACCACAATGGGGATACTAGTGCCAGTCAATTCTTGCCTGACAGGGAATTCCTATAATTAGGGTTGCTGGATAAAAGACAGAACACTAATTAAATTTGAATATCAGATCAATTATTAGTAATTTTTCTACTATAGGTATGCATGCAATGTTTGGGGAATACATGCACAAAATTTTTTTTGTTGTTGGTCTGAAATGTAAATTTAACTGTAGGGAGCCTGGGTGGCTGAATCAATTAAGTTTCTGACTCTTGATTTTGGCTCAGGTCACAGTCCCATGGTTTATGATTTCAAGCCCAGCATCTGACTCTGTGCTGACAGTGTGAAACCTGATTGAGATGCGCTCGCTCTCTCTCTCTCTCTCTCTCTCTCTCTCTCTCTCTCTTTCTCTTTCTCTTTCTCTCTGTGCCTACCTCACAAAACACACACACACACACATACCACACAACCCTTAGCTGTGTGTTCTGTATTTTTATTTTCTAAATCTACTTAGTAATGGCAGTTTCTTGAGCACACCTCATCATAGTGGCTGAAAATTATTTAAAATGCATGAACTCTTCCTGTTTAGTATTTAACTCTCCCCTTTCATAAGTGTCAGACCTAAATCACAGTTTGAATGTTGCCCTGCCCATTCCTGCTTGTTTCCTTTTATCCTTGACAGACATCTTCTGTAAAAACTCCGGTATGTCTAATTCCATCTTGCACCTTCTCAGATGACCTGAATTGACACACAGCATTTGATGAAACTTGTATCTTTATCTCCGCTAAAAATTTGGTCCTGTGGATATTGAGCTAGATGATTGCTAACATTCTTCCAGCTACACCTTATGATTCTAAGTTTCTTCTTAGGTAGAGAGACCCCACTGTAAAAAAACATTTCAACTCTACTGTATGAACATGAAAGTGAAACTTTAAGTTGTTTAAGCCTGATTTCTTATTCCTCTAGTCTTCCTCTGAAATTCTATAGAAATTAGCTATAGTGAAATGCTGTAAATTGGTAGATAAATGAAGTGAAGAATCAGGTCACCTTTCTTTCATATCATAAAAGCTAAACATACAAACTGTGTTCTAGCTAGTGCTCTCCTGACTGTGAGTGCTCAGGTAACAGAACTAAGATACTGAGCTTCTGTTATGTCGAACAGCTGCAGTCTCTGGGCTTGAACTTCAGCCTGCTGATCAAACTAGAGGAGGAACTGGCTCCTCTCCAAACATAAAACTAAAAAATCTCTGCTATTCAAGGGGCAAGTTCCTCTCTTGGAATCTACATGTAGTCCTACTGAATACTACTGCACTGGACATATTGGAAGTGGACAGTGGGGGGACAGATATACTTACTATTTTTTAAATTGCCATTTATTTTCTCCAGTAAAATATTTTTAGCAGGCTGAAAATGTGTTCTATCTGGCTGTTGTCTTTGTGTTATTGAAATTGGCAGTATGGCCGGAGCATTTCTCTTGGCATCTGATACAGGTTGCTAGAAACAAATCAAGGAACCAAAGTCAAATTCTACTTTGGGAGTAGGGAAAGTTTACCTTAGTTGGTATGGTATTCTTGAGATGGTGTGATGCTTCTGTGGTGGCATGTGGTTCAGGAAATGGGAGTCGTGCATAAGGGGCACTAAAGCCCATGAGCCATGTGACCTCGATCATCTTTACCTTCTGATAAAGGAAACAACCTCAATGTAGAACAATTGAGCCAACAGAGCTACCACATGGGCTTGCCCTGTCAAATCATCATCATCATCAGCAGCAGCAGCAGCATCACAGCAATAACAACAATCACTATTATTATTTTATGAAACAATTTGGATGAATATGAATATGAATGTCCTCAATCCTACCTAAATACATTGACCATTTAGTACATAAGATTTCAAGAGTATTAGGGGAGGATATTAACAATCTGAAGGGTGGAGATGAAGAGATTCCAAAACTATGCCCTTTACGTATCAGATTAGGATATGAAAGCAGTTGGTACAATGCAGTGACCTCTGAGGAGTTGTCTCCTGGGACCTCATTATCAGGCAGCACTATTGTTGCCTCTCTCAGATCTCTTTTACCAAACAGGCCTCCAGTTTCTTGCTGCTTGAGTGTTAGCTATAAATTGTTCACAGTTCTATTCTTCTTCTGAAAATTGTCCTTGACCAGGGGGAATAAATCACCCAGAAATGCTAAAGAGGTAAAGGTCTCTTTCAGAGGAAGCTCCTGGCCAGTTACTAATAGACACCAGCTATACAGGGTCATCTCCATTGCCTCGGGCTGTGACAACTCTATGTTGTTCATAGTGGTTATTCATGCTCCATGATGCCCTGTTAGGTCAGGCTAAAGTTAGACCTCAGCTGAACATACCTCTTTGACTAGCATCTTTCTCAGTTAGATCTGATTACCGATTCCTGTACTGGATTCAGCTGAGAGCAGTTTCTCCATAAATCATTCGTTCCAGAACACTCGCCTCGGGCTTTGCTTCTAGAGAACCTGACCTAAGACAGAGAGGCTTATACTTTCACATTAGATAACTGATGATACATTGGAACAAGGCAGGTCAGTTATTTCTCAATTCATACTGCTGTTGGATCCCAGCCCCTCTTATCACCAGGATTGAGGTTGGTATCTCTCTAATTATAAAACTTAAACATCGCCATTAATTCAAGGGTCAGGATTCCTCTCCAGGAATCTGATGTCTGATAAGCTCTGCCAGATTTCTTTGTGCTGCTTCAGAAAGTAATAGGTAATGGGTTAACACATAGCTGTATTGCTTCTGGGTCTATGATTTTCCCCTAATAAATACTGAACCAGTAAGTCCAATGAGAATCATATATGCCCTTGTTTGATCAACTTGGAGCCACCAAGAAAAGGATCAATATTGGAAGGAAAATAATGTGGAACTTCCAGACACTTTGCTTCTTTAAGAGTGGTTGGAAAGCTTTTTGTGGATTAGATTATGCATATTTCCATCACTCTCAGTAGCTTACATTTATGAATATGAATTCTTTTTTGTCTTTTTTATTCTAAATTATCAGTTTGTCACATGCTGCTTAGAATATTCCAGGTACTGTTACTCTGAGTAAAGAATTGAGAAAATTGAAGTAGAATTTCAATTTTGATTTCCATCGAATGGAAAACATGGGCCTAGTTTTAGAAGTATAAGTTTATAGAGAGTAATTATGACCTATAATTTTAGTTTGAGCTTTACTAATCTGTGGACTTGTGTGTGGTGGAGTTGCTTTAGAAGTTCTGTCAAAGGACTACTTGTCATGTGTATATCAAATAGCACCTAAAACCTCTTAGGTTGTCATTGTGTACTGTTGATCTATCAGTGGGAAAGGAGACAAAGGAAAATTGGACCCAAGAGTAGAAGTGGAAGGTAATCACCTTGGGATAAGAAGGGGAAAAGCACCTCTACAGTTTGAAGAAAAATCTGAAGCTTAAAGTACTTCAAGGTGTATTTCATTGCTGGATTTGGTTATTGATGAGTGTGTAATCTCTTCTTATGAGGTTATACTTGTCAGTAAAAGGAAGATGGACTCTTAACAATGTGAACCTCAAGGCAGATACATCTTTTCTTCTTCAAGTACACATTCTTGCTCAACCGATCAACAGTGTGTAGGGAATTGACTACATTTCTTTGTGTCAGAAGATGCCTCTTCTGTAATATGGGGATAATAGTTTTTATCTTAAACCATTATCCATATCAAAGTAAATAATAAAACTACTGACACATAGTAATGGGTTAATAAGTTACACCTATTTTTATGTTTTCCTTTGCTTTTTATTGTATTCACTTAACTAAATTTTTGGCTTGGTTAAATAATTCAAAACCACATGGCTGCTTCAAAATATTTTGATATAAAAATGATGAATGTTTAATGTTTAATACCACTTTTCTTCTTTCTTTTTATCATGTTCTTTTCAAATATTAAAAACAAATAGTCCTTTTTAGCACCTTAAATATTATATCCTAACTGGTAATTTCAGCTCCTCTTTCTGAAGGAAAGAAAACTAACATTTTTGAACAACTATTAAGGACTGATCCCAAAGTGACATGACCTTTTCATAGCTTTCCAATTAAAAATACCATATCTGTAGAAAATTTTGGCAAATACAAACAAATGTGAAGGAAAATGTGAGTCTCCCATAACTCCACAAGTCAACACAACCATTTTTAGAGTGTATATATATTTACTTTTACTTTTTAAAATTAACATCATCTAGAGATGCTTGGGTGGCTCAGTCAGTAGCTTCTACCTTCGGGTAAGGTCATGATCTAACAATTCATTTCCTGAGTTCAAGCCCCACATTGAGCTTCTTGGTGACAACACCAAGCCTGCTTCTGATACTCTGTCTCCCTCTCTCTGCCCAGCTCATGCACTGTTTCTCTATCTCAAAAATAAACATTTAAAAAAGTTAATATTATCTAATTGTAAGTAATTCATGTTTTATCTTGTTTACTGGTCTTTTTTATGCTGTTTAAATTTACTTTGTAATTGCTGATTATTTTTTGGCTGGACCTATCATTATAACTAACTCATGTCTTAGATGTGCTCTTATAAACAGAATATAGCTAGATTTATTTTGTTACATAATGTTCTAACTGAAGAATTGCATCTGTTTGTACTGTTTTTAATTACTGACATATTTGGACCTAGTTTTGCTAAGCCATGTTGTACTGTCCTTTTGACTTTCCATCTCTTTCCTTCGCCTACCTTTTCCCTTTTCTTTCTTACTCTTTTCTCTCTGTTTTCTTTTGCATTGGTTAGGTTTCACTTTCATGTCATTTTTTAAACTACTCATGTGAAAATACACACTATAGTTTCTAGTATTTTATCTTATTTTGTTTTATTTTATTTTTAAATGTTTTTTTATTTACTTTTTTGAGGGTGTAGGGAAAGGCAGAGAGAGAGAGGGAGAGAATGAAATCCCAAGCAGGCTCCCCACTGATAGCACAGAGCTCAATGCAGGGCTCAAACTCACGAACTGTGAGATCATAACCTGAGTTGAAATCAAGAGTTGGACACAACAACTGAGCTACCCAGGCATCCCAATTTCTGATATTTTAAATATTTTAAGTGGTTTAAATGTGTATATTTTTATAACACTATACAAATTTAATCAGAAATTTTACTCCTTCGTGAATAATTTTATTTACTAACTTTCCTTTATGTATAATTTTCAGAATTTTTTAATTTAACTTGGTTTTATCCTCCAAATTAAATATTATTTTTACTTTGTGATATAGCCAGTATTTTAAACATTCATATTTATCATTTCCTTTCATGGTTATTCATTCTCTCATGACATACCTGCCATTTGGAATCACTTTCCTTATTTATATATAAAATATATATTTTTAAATAAATAATTCCTTTAGGGTGGATCTAAGATACTAAGTTCCTTCAGATATATATATTTTTGAAGTGTCCTTATTTACATTTTATGTTTGAAAGACAGTTTTATTTTTCAGTGTAGAATTTGAGGCTGATAGTATATTTTCTTGGCTCATTGAAAATATATATTTTTTAAAGAGTGGTGAATCTGTCTGTTAGTCTTTTTTTTTTCTGTATTAAATCCTACTGATTCATTCATTCATTCATTCATTCATTCATTCATTCATGATCTTTGGCAATGTCACTGTTTTGTGTATATATGTGAAATTTTTAGGATTCATTGGGCTTCTTGAATCTGGGAGTGGTATTTTTAATCTCTTTTGAGAATAATTTCTGCTACCGTATTTTGTTGTATATTATTTTTTTTCCCATAATCTTTGCTATCTCCTCTGGAACTCTAATTAGCTTATATTAAACCCTTTCTCTCTAGCCTTGAAGTATATTCTCTCAAATCTAGGAGGGTAGTCCCTTTTCTTATAGTGCTTTACCTTTCTTTGCTGCACTGGTTTTCTAGCACACCAACATTCTCCTTAGTTAGTCTGTCTTCTGATTAAACAATTATTTGAATCTAAATTTTTAATTACAATTTTTCATTTATATAATTAGTTATTTTTAAAAATCATCCTGAATAATAGAAGCTTTTTGTTTGTAACTTTTCTAGCTTATTTAATTATTTTTAAATCTAATAAGTATACTATACTTATATTCTATTCTGTATCTGGTAATTCCAAATCTGTAGTCCAGAGTTTTGATTCTATAAACCTCCCCTTGACTGCTCTCCTCCTTGTGGAATTTTGCATGTGATGGTTCCATTCAACTACTTAAAATCAGTGTGGGATTGTGAATTCATGTTTCTTGGATGTTAATATGGGGAATTCTTTTAGTCTGAGTTTAGAGTGAATTCATTCAGCAAGAATATGGGCTTGCTTTTGTTAGGCTCCTAGGGGCTCAACATTAACCCAAGACCAATTTATGGGATATTTTCCTCAAGGTTTTACTGGTGACATAAGTAGGATAAATTCTAGTCACAACTTTTGAATGGAGTTTCTTCTTAGAATTTCTCAGGGAGACATTATTTTATTATTCACTCTTCTTAGAGCCCAGGCTGAGAAAAGAGAGGGTATTTCTGTATTCTTCCTTCACAGAAGATGATAGATAGATAGATTTATAGATAGGTTGATAGATAGATAGAGAGATAGATTGATAGTTTTATCTTAATTTTTTATATACTTCCTGTCCTTTGGGTTTTGATCATTATTTGGGAGAATATTCAGATTACTTTGGTTTTACACAGAAGTCTCTCATCAAATCTCCTAATATATATGGTACTAAGGTTTTAACTCTTTTATCTCCAACCCCATTTATGGCTTCATAAGACCAAGAATCTAGGACTGCTACAAATCTACTGAATTTTCTATTCCTGAAATCTATTGAGAAGGATAGAGTGTGCCATTTATCTTCATTTTCATGTCTGTATTTGTTCCTTGCCCTTCTCTACCTCTTGCTCTTCTTCAGACAGCAGACATCCAGGAACTACATCATCCAAGCTTTTTGCACATTGTTTCCTTTGTGGGTTCAGACAATGGATAGACTGACACTGGTTCAAAAGATTGGACAGAAGGATTCTTTCTTTTTGCTTATTTATTGCAGATCTGGGGATAATATTTTATTCCACATTTAAAACACTTGCTGGTCTTTCTTCTATGACTCTCCACTACTTGTAGTACTTTCTAACACCATCACCTTTCTTGCCTCTTCAGACCCCAGGAGGGAAATAGTGTGCCACTGTTGTCAGTCTCTAGGTTCTTCATTACACTTTTTGTGCCCTAAGTAGAATAAGAATCACACCCCTAGATCAACAATCCACTTCATAGCCAATTTTGATTCTCTAAACCTTATCCAACTTTGGTAACTAGCATCTCCATTAAATCCCCTACCTTCAAGTGTTTCATCTGTTTTGTGCTGGGATCCCTACTACCACAGTATTAATATTCCAATTTTGTTGGTGAGGGAAAGTGGCTTTAGAAGGCAGAAATGTGGTGGTTTGCATTATTTGGTAAGCTGGGATCTGTTTCCCAGAGATCCCTTCCCAGCATATGTTTTTTAAGTATATTTATTTATTTTGAGAGGTGGGGTTAGAGAGAGAGATATTGAATCCCAAGCAGGCTCTGCCTGTCAGTGCAGAGCCCCATGCAGGGCTCAGCCTCGAACTGTGAGATGACATGGGCCAAAATCAAGAGTTGGAGGCTTAACCGACTGACCCAGCCAGGTGCCCGTTCCCAGAATATTTTTAGATTAGAGTTGGCCATATAAAAACTTGCATGTGACTTGGAAAGCATGAGTGAGACAGTGTCCATGACTCCAGATCTGAAGTTTGTGGGAGTCAGACATTCTGTGGGACAAATACAGAGATGCATCACCGATCTTGTCCTTACTCTCTACTGTGTCATTCTTTGCTTTTTCTTCACGACCACTGACTCCTTTGACAAACTGTGGATTCAGACCAACTGAGAGATGCTTTACCTCAATCTCACAGACCAGTTGCTACCCAAAAGCAAAAACTTCCATTTTCACTGCAAAGATGCCTGGAATAAAAGAGAGAGACCTAGACATCACAGCCATTCCAACCATACCAGATGAGGCCTCAGACTTGTGAGCAAGGCCATTATGTACCCATCAGCCCCCCTCAAGGCATCCACATAAATGGAGCCTGGAGCCACATCAGTGATCCCAGGCAAGCTGAAATAAAGCAACACACAATCAGATCTTGAGAAAAATCAGTGTTGTTATTTTAAGTCACTGTTTTGGGTTTAAAAAAATCTAGACTGTAGAAATCGGTATATAAAAGTGATGTATTATTGTAATAATAATTCTTTAAAAAACCCAAAATATGTGATACCGACTTTGAGACTTGGTTAACAGAAGAATTTAGGAGGATGGCAAACAAGCTGCTACTGGAGAAAGGTCCTGAGAAAACCATCAGAGGCTGGAGAAAAGGCAGTCTTTGTTATTTAAGTGGCAGAAAAGTTGGCCAAAATGTTGCCTGATAATTTGGAAGATTGAAACTAGTATGAACTGTTGGATCTGACTAGGCTTCCAGGGAGGATGTTGAAATGCCAGCTGGCTTCTTTTAGTATCATATGATCAGATATAGAAAAAAAGAGATGACATAAAAATAGAACTATACATTCCAAAGCGAGTCGATGAAATAAGGACCAATATTTTTTTTGTGCTGTAAAATAAAATCTTCTAATTTCTGGTCTCCCAGTCAGCAAAACATCATTAAAGTAAAATGAAACCTAGGGCCACAAATGAAATAAAGGTGTTTTTGTAAGACCTTCTGTTAATACTTACAGAAGACATGAGGCAGTGTCAAAAACACTGTCAGCTAGAATGATAGCATCCCCTAGATTGTCAAGTGTTGTAAAGGGGTACCTGAGAGGCTCAGTTGGTTAAGCATCTGATTTCAGCTCCAGTTATAATCTCATGGTTCGTGAGATCCAGCCCAGCATTGGGTTCTGTGCAGACAGCATGGAACCAGCTTGGGAGTTTCTCCCTCTCTCTCTTCCCCACCCTGCTCATGCTTTCTCTCTCAAAATAAATACATAAACATGAAAAACAAAGTATTTGCTGTCAAACAGCCTCTCATGTGCCCCAAATACAGTGAAGTTATCTTGGACCCTTGAACCCCACTTAAACTGTCAGGTGTAATCCCAAGTGACAGGAAGAATCCCAAGTGACTCCAGAATAGCTACCCACATTTTGAGCACTGCCCAGTAGGTAGTGTGGTTTGTTATGTTGTAATTAGTAACTAACACAAGCTACTCCTCATTATTTATAACTGTGATTTAATACTAATTCATTAATCTTTTTTTGCTTATCTATAAAATGCTAAATAACAACATCTTATACTATTAGCCCACTATGGAAAAAATATGTAACTCCTGAGCATCTTGTATTTCCTTTTTAACATTGGCAGATGAAGTATACCAGGAGAGAATTTAGAATTACATAAAGAGATGTATTATTCCATGGAAAGGAGAGCTAGATTGGATTTCGCTGAAAACTCTCTATTGTTCCCTATTAAGTATTCTATTAAAGCTTCCTCTTGTTTATCTTCATTTTACCACTTTATCCTTTCTTTTTATTTTATTTTTTTAAATTTTTTAAAAATAGTTTATTGTCAAATTGGTTTTCATATAATACCCAGTGCTCTTCCCCACAAGTGCCCTCCTCCATCACCTCCACCTCCCTTCCCTCGCCCCCTCCCCCTTCAACCCTCGATTCGTTTTAAGTATCCTTTCTTTTTAAATCCCCTCTTAAAAAGGAATGCGTATTTAATAATCTTTTAAAATAATAAAGCTAATCTGACTTCCATACCCCATCTTAGAATTACAAAATCATCTTTCTCTTATACTTAAGGTTTGTCTTTCTTGTACAATCTTACTCCTTAAAGAGGTTACAATCTTGGCATCAGTTATTTTTCCTCAGTACTATAGGATGAGCCCCTCTTCAGAGAGAGAGACTTCTAATCACTGCCAGAGACCAGGGACCTGGGTTAAGTACATATACTATAGATGCTACTCCAAATTTGGAAGAGGTGTATTTTTGACCCAAACAATATATTCAGATTTCCTACGTGTAGTTACTAGAACCATCACCAAACAGCCGGCCCTGTCTCACTGCTAGGTCTCTGATTTGGGGAAGTCCCACACCTTTATTCCCACCTGAACTAAGTTCTCCTTGCCCTCTATGGGGTACTGTGCAGGGCTGGCCAATCTTAGAATTAGAGTCATACATGACTGGCAGGTCACCATCTTGGAAACATTCCCTGCTCAGTGCTGCCAATCTCTGTGTTACCTCTGCCACTGTTCCGACTGAGGGTTTCTACTGAAGACAGTCAGCCTGTTCTCATCATCCCTGCCCACAGCTATGGTGATAACATTCCTGGTTTAGCAGTGGTTCTCATGGTGCAGAAGAGAGAAAACAGTGGTCTCCTCTCTAGTGTTAGGAATTGTTGCCTTCTACCAAGCCATGCTATTTAGAATCTAAATATAAAAATAAGTTGTTTACTTTCACTAACACAACTATTGTTTATGAAGCTGATTTGGAGTAAAAGGTAGCTTAAGTCGAGAGAGGTGTCCAGCCTTAGTAGGAATCCGTTTCCTAAACCTTCCCCCTCTATTTGAGTATGTACAGATTTCTTCTACTGCATGATGAGTCTTGGGGACCCTTAGTATCTACTTCTGCAGCTAAACATAAGCTATGCCATTTCTACTTGGCATATATAATCAAATACTATTGAAACTGAAAAGGGAAGAAATTACACTCTTATTTGTTGATGTTCTCAGATGGTATGTTGGTCTATATGAAAATTTGCTATTCCTAAGTAACACTTGTATTTCACATCCAAGGAGAAAAGAAATAATGTGGTCAGTGTGAAGAAAATAAAAAAACGGCAAAAGAGTTATTCCTAGTAGATAGGTTGGCTGTCAAGTATCAAAATTGATTCATTTTCTCACAAATACCTGGAGAGATAGAGCCCACTTAAAGTGTTTTATGCTCTTTATGGGCTTAAGATTTTTCTATCTTTATCTAAAATACAAGAGAAAGAGATTCTTCATGAACCTTTTGAAGGCAGAAAAGGTGCTGTAAGGATTTCCTGTCATAAAACCTAGAGAGGACTACTCTGTTTCTGAACTGTCAATCTCACTTCTACTAAAACGTTTTGGCAGTCTTTTCCCTCAGCGTTGTCAAATGTGTCATTGATAATGGCTTTGCATCATAAAAGGGAGAGGGGATATTAAGAACTTAATTCTCAACACTTGTCGGTTAGTGGTGTCATTGACAGTTTAACACAGGAGGAAGTCTGATTCCTCTGAACAAGTTGCCCAAAGTCTTACAGAGTGATGGACGATGTGATGGGGCAAGGGAGTGGGTATTTGTTGAGGGTCTATAATGTGTTGGGTGCTTCCATCTTTCAAATTCTCTCCAAGCTTGTGGGAACCAAATTAATTATCATCCAGTTCCATAAGAAGGAACTGAGGCCCAGATAGGTCAAGTAAATTTCTGAAGGTCCCAAATCAATGTCTCCTGGGACAGGTGCTCAGGTGAAGCTAAATCTAGAAGTAAGTGCTCTTCTCACTGAATCATGTCGCTTGGTGCATGTTTGGGGACTGTGTCAAATGGGGGGCAGAGACATGCCATCTCTCTTCATAAAACCATAAGTAAATGACAAGTGTGGTAATTAAGAATATCAGAAAATGGAGTGGTAGCTGAAATCCCTTAATGACAATATTATCATGTTATAAACTATTGCATACTCTAATAGTTTGGACTTTTGTGGGTAGGACTGCCGCCGCCAAGACTATCATTTTATCCCCAACAGAAAATTATTTTTAAAAATGTAATGTGTTTACTGTAAAGCCCCTGAGCATATGTACAAGAACACAAACAGCATTTACATATCTATTATCTATTAACTGACACTGCATTTGCCAGGCATTTGACACAATTAAGCAAATGCTTGACTGAACAGATGGGTCTTATAAGGATCCCTAAGGGCATGTCTGCATTAACTATGCCAAGGGGGGTTAATGCACCCATTTGGCATCTGCGGGCATTTTCCCATTAGCATATACACTACTGCTTTGCATGGTTGCAAATGGGTCCTTTTTTGTCCCAGAGTACTAAGTGTAAATGAATTGAGCTATCTCCAGTTTGTTCCATTTTTGTCTTCTGTTTGAAATCTATCTCCAACAATAGCAGATTACACCCTGTGATTGTTTCTTGTACTCATTTACTGGCCTAATGTTTTTATTTTGTTTACTAGTGGTGTCAAGGAAATTGAACACTTTTCTAAGGCAAAGTACATAGCCTTTGAATCTTATACCTTTGGTTTGTATGGTCTCTGATATCACATTATAATAGCTAGAAGAGGAAAAAAACCACAACTCAGATCTTTATAGTAATAATAAAGACTTTAACATTACTATACCTGACAAAAGAAGTATTTGTCTTCCATTAAACTATTTCATGGCCTCTGAAAGGAAAACACAACCCTGGACATTATACACTTAAATCAGTAATGTTAGTCTCCATTTGCTGTCTGTTGGGTATATATCCGTTTCTCTGGGAAATGACCCTAACACGTCAATTAAACTTTTTTTAAAAATTATTCTTGGCCAAGTTTTCATGGCCTTTTTCCAAAGCTCTCTTTAAAGGACACAGTTCAGGACTTGCTGTGTGGTCAGTGGATGCTTCAGCATTTTGTATGTCTTCAAGAGATTAAACTGTACAATGAATCAAAACAGAGATAGGATTAAGTATTAGGGGTAATTATATATGAGTAAACCCAGACTGCATTCTTTAATTCTGCGTTGGTCTACAGCTATACCAGAAATGTTTGGCACAATGGATTTTGTGTCATCCTTCATAGCTAATGGAGCTCAGCACTAAAAGCCAAGCAGCCCTGAGAGTAGGTTGCACACACAGATCATTATGTAGGAGTACAAAATTAAACAAACCCCCAAAATGATGAAAACCTCAGGGTCGTTTTAGCATTGTAAGGCAAGCAAATATTTTAATAAATGAAATTAGTTAAGAGTCTTGTCAAATCAGGCACCAAGAATGGAAAATAGGTTATTTTTATTGTTTTTCTCTTTAAAATAAATCCTTCTGCAGCATTTGGTCAAATTATATATTTGACCAATTGAATGATGATAATCTCACACTGGGCAAATTTCTTGTAACATTTCTTTCCAGAGCCTATTGCTTTATTTTCTTTTTTACTAAAAAGAAAAGAAAGAAAACAAATCATTTTCATGTACTTCTGCGTGATTATGATTTGCTTGACTCCACTGCCTAAGTTCAGTGAAATAACCATAAAATCGATTTCATTTAAAAAGTACATTCCAGGGCGCCTGGGTGGCTCAGTCAGTTGAGCATCCGACTTGAGCTCAGGTCATGATCTTATGGTTCGTGGATTCGAGCCCCACATCAGGCTCTGTGCTGACTGCTAGCTCAGAGCCTAGAGTTTGCTTTGAATTCTGTGTCTCCCTCTTTCTCTGTCCCTCCTCTGTTCATGCACTGTCTCTCTCTGTCTCTCAAAAATAAATTAAATGTAAAAAAAATTAAAAAGATAAATAAAAAGTACATTCCATTGTATGTAAGTGATGAATCACTAAATTCTACTCCTGAAACTAATATTATATTATATGTTAACTAACTGGAATTTAAATAAAAACTTAAAAAAATAAATTCAAAAAGTTATAGTAAGCATATTTTTTATTTACTTACAGTTTTTAAATTTATTTTTAATTGAAATATAGTTGCCATTCAGTACTAAGTTCATATATACAACATAGTGATTTGATAATTATGTACATTATGAAATGCTCACCACCATAGCTGTTGCTACCACCTCTGACCATATGAACTTACTGCATACAATATTATTGACTATATTCCCTATGCTATACTTTTCTTCCTGGTGGCCTATTTATAACTTGAAATTTGTACCTCATTTTTTATTCAAGTATAATTAACATAGAGTGTTACATTACTTTTAGGTGTACAATGTAATTATTCAACAATTCTGTACATTTCTCAGTGCTCATCAAGATAAGTATATTTTTAATCCTCATTATCTATTTCACTCATCCCCTCACCCACCTCATATCTGGCAACCACCAATTTGTTTTCTGTATTTAAGAATCTGCTTTTTGTTTGTCTGTATTTTTCTATTTGCTTTTTTTCTTGAATTTCATATATGACTGAAATCATATGGTATTTGTCTTTCTCTGTCTTATTTCACTTAGTATTATACCTTCTAGGTCCATCTGCGTTGTTGCAAACGGCAAGATTCCATTCTTGTTTATGTCTGGGTAATATTTTAAATTTAGTGTATTACCATGTTGAAAAGGAACAATATTTATCTGGGATTTTAATTTTTTTCTACTTATTGTCCGCATTATAAGATGTTTCCTACTTTTTGAATATATTAGGTTAAACATTTGGAATTATTCTAGAACGAAAAGAGACCTCCAACTTTTTCTACTGTAGTACAATTATTTGAATAATCTGAAGCTTCTACAGTTTGTGAGTCACTCAAATAAGAGTTTAGTGGTAACCTTAGAGTTAAACTTGACTTTTAAAATAGAGCACTGCTTTCTTTGTTTTTAGTTATTTATTTATTTAGCCTAGTACAATGCTACCCTGAGTCCTAGATGAATTTGGTTTCCATTTTATTTTTTTAAGTTTATTTTGAGGGAGAGAAAGAGCAAGGAAGAGTCAGAAAAATAGAGAGAGAGAATCTCAAACATTCTCTGCACTGTTAGCACAGAGCCCAACATGGAGCTTGAACTCACGAACCATGACATCCTGACCTGAGCTGAAACCAAGAGTCAGACATTAACCAACTGAATTACCCAGGTGGTTCTGGATTTTATTTTTTTTTAGTTAATACACAGAGCATGATATCTGTAAGAACAAAAAGAAAAATAATGTGTTTATATGAGCGCCTAACTTAACAATTAGAATGTAAATGTGACTTTATATTTCTTTCCATCATATTAACTACCATGTAGTACAAATTAAAGCATACATCATTTCTCTAGAGGTATTCAGTAATAATGTCATATGTATATATATGTATATGTATATATATGTATATGTATATATATATGTATATGTGTATATATATATCCATCAAAGCCTTTTTGTCTATGTTTGCATATTTAATTTTACAAAAGCAGTATCAGGCAATAGATGCTATTTTGCATTTTGCTTTGTTACTTAACAATACATAATGGATATGATATCTTGTGTGTGTATTTATCTTAAAATAAATACCTATTCTTGTCTATATTTCTTTGTCCACTTATGATAAGTACTTTTACAGGATGAACTCTTTGAAGGGACCTAGTGCTGACACTACTACATTAGACACTGCATCACAGAGTTAGTTGGTCTGGAACAGACATATGAACATTTCTTGAAGCTTAAATAAAATCCATAGTGGCGTGGTTTGTAGCAGGACTATTGTTCTGCTAATACAGATCTATTTAACAAAATACTGAAAATCAAACTAACATGCTTTAAAAATATCCCCCTTGATCTCTGGATGCTAAGGCGAGAACTCCATGAAAATTAATCCATGGAGCTTTAGAAGCAAGTCCAGGGAGAGCTGTCAATGCAAATGCCTAGCAGAGCCTGGCACTGGGCTCTGAAGACTGCCCAGGGAGCAGAGGTTTTCAGTTATCTGACCTACCTACTGCCCTGAAAATATATCAGTGTCAGTCATGGCCCTGGAGAAGACAGAGCATTACAGAACTCAATCTAGCAAATCTCACTCAATATGATGCTGATTTGCCTTGCAGGAATTGGATGGAAAATTTGCATTTCCGCTTTTCTCTTATATTCCATTTCTCTGTTTTCTAATTTACTCAATTATACATTTCTTATTTAATGAGCTCTTAGCAGAGGAGTTACAGTACACAAAATCATGCATTTCTCTCTCTCAGTGGTTACATTATTATGTTAATAATATATTATTATAAGTTAATAACATAACATAGGACCAAACCAGAACTATTTTGATTGACTTGTTTTCTTGTTCCACGAGCAACATGGACCGAAGCATGATCCTCAGCACCCAGTTAGCTGCAGTATACCACCTGCAATGCTTTAAACTGGAGAAACCCAACTATAGTTTATACCCTGTGTTTGAACTGTCACAGAGAAACTAAGTGGCTTTTTTGGTCAAGGCAACATTTTTATTATGAGTCATCAGAGTATACTGCATTGGAAGGCATTGTTTGTCACGGATGGGCAGGCACTGGTTATATGAATAACTTGGGAGTGCTTCTGGTAGCCTTAGACTAGCTTCTCAAAGAAATCCAGACCCAGTCCTGTAAGGTCGAACTATGAGTAGTTTTGATGAGGGTTTGGGGTGATGGTGGGGTTCCAGAGCCAGGACCAGGAAGGAATTCTGGAAGATGTCTTTAGTGCAAAAAGGTGATTTTATTAAAGGACAGGGACAGGACCATGGGCAGAAAGAGCTGCACTAGGGCTGGGAAGAGATCAAAAGGGAGGCCTTCAGATGGACTTTGATACGCTAAGGAGGACACCTAAGGTACCTGAGGTCTTGTCAAGCTAAGGGTGTTTCCCCTCTAGTAAGGCATTAACATAAGGACAGGAGAGGGTCCTGGAGAAATGTTACACTCTGTAGTTGCCTCAAGTATTTGTCAATGGGCTGCGGGTTATGAGGAAATTTAATTTTACTTGCCATTTCCTTCTTGCCTTTGTTCCCCATATCACTACTGAAGGGTGATGTTGGGGCTCCAAGAAACTCAATCTATTGGTTTCTGTAGAGGAGCCTGTTGATAAGATTGCTTTTTTCTTATAATTTACTAAGATATTTGTAAACTAACATATGTGGAAACCGATGTCCTGTAGGGCTGTGATCTCTATCACTTGGCCATTTGTTCTTTCCTTTTCCTTGTCCTTGGATAGCCAGGAATGCCTGAGGAGTATCACACGCATCCTACCAGAAGGTTGGAGGCAGTGGGTGCACTAGCTTGAACTTTGTCCTCAGCCGTCCTCAGTCTTCCTCATCAAGTTCTTGGGAAATCAGCCACCTAACTGCTTCTCTTCTTTCCCAATCTGTCATCTTCTACACACACACACATATACACTCAACACACACACACACACACACACACACACACACACACACACACACACAGAAGGTACTAGTTATTTAAGAGTTCATGGGAATATTCTTGGTTAACTTTTAGGATAGTTATATCCTGAATCCTGCAAAAAACCAACCATCCAAAAAACAAAAACAAAAATCAAAAAACCAGAAAAATCCCAGGTCTTTGTTTTATTCTAATTCCAATAAAACTTTTGCTTTTTCTAAGACTAAATTTGGGGGTAATCACTGTATTATGGAAACTATACTTAAATTTGTAATGGAAATGAATGTCCAATTTGGAAATTTACAGTTTTATTTTCAGGTTTTATTTTAGAGACATTTTATGGTTCTGCACTGGTTAAATTTAGTGGTATTAAGAATGGTGTAGAATGTCTCAGAATTGATGTGGTATGGAGCATAAGGATCATATGCCTAGATTTCTCTCCCATAAGAATTCTGAAGGATTTGTGTTCTGATACAAGACAAGAATTTGGTCTTACGGAGCTTTCTGCATCTTGATCAAAGATATGTCTTGTCCCTTTATCACAAAGTGAGAAATTGTGTATTTTGAGAATATCATAAAATACCATAGCCATCTTATTTTTTTATCTACTCCCTAGTCCTCAGTTTTCAGAGTAACAATTTGACCTTAATATTTTACAAGCACATAGCACATTACATAAAATGAAATAAGAAAATCAAATTGTTTCATTTGCTTGATTTTTCCTAGATCAGCAGAATGAAACAGGATTATGGAGGCCTCAATAAAATCTGCTTATTCTTAAAACTGAATCCTGTCTTTCAGAAAGAATCTGCGTCACCGCAGTGACACACATTCTCTCCATAGACATTCCTTCTGTTTCCCCCAAAAGTTTAAGCTAAAACTACTCAGTGAGAAATTTTGTCCAAATAAAAGAGCAGGTAGATGAGTTAGAACATAGTTAAAGGTAACATAAAGAGATGCGATTTGTTCTCTTTAAAAAATATGATAGTTTCTACTCTGTAGTTTTTTTCTAGTCTTTTAAAAAATTGTCTATACTTGAGCTTTGTGGAAAAACTGATATATATGCTTTTAAAACAGTTGAGGTTTTTACTTCAATATGTATATCTAAGACACTACTAAGTTTGATGTGTTTTAATGTCACCTCTCAAAAAGATGTGTGCTATTTTCTCCTAAGTGTTTAATATCCTTATTAATATCCTAAATGCCAACATGAGATTTCTGGAACAGGACAGAACAGAACAGGTTACTGTTTACTTAGAGCAAATAACAAGTGCGTTAACTTCCTTTTGCCCAAATTCTTAAGCCTGTGGTGCTATAATAAGAACCAGATGTGACGCTGCACATAGTGGGGTCTACTACATGTGAGGAGCTCCAAAAATGAACCCAGGCACTTTATAGAGGGAAGAGAAGCAGCTCTTCTCCCTCCACTTCTGAGCCTCCTTGGTGACATGATGGGGAGCTGGTTCTTCTCTCGGGAGGGGAATGCAAATATGTTTCTCCTGGAGGGAAATTAGACTAGTGTCTCCCAGGTTCACAATGCACAGAATGTCTTCATGGCTCCAGGTCTTATCACTCTTCAAACATAAATATATGCCTCATGGGGGGTAAATCTGGAATTCTTACTATCTCTTCAGTCACAACTTAATGTTTAGGCTTGTTTTTTAAGCCCAGATCCCAAGTTCCAGTAAAATTTTCTTAGCTCTAATTATATAGAAATACGTAGAAAAAAAATTTTTTTTTCTAGAATACCTTATCTTTTGGAAGGTAACTTTTTGTGTCTGCTTGGCCAGCAAATTTGTGGAGCAGCTGTTAAAGTCTTTTGTTTTTTTCTTTTGCTTACATGATTAGAACAGATCAGATACCATTGTAGACATGACTATCAAATGTGTGTGCTTGGTTAACTAAAATCAAGCATGTCGAGGAACAATGTCCATGGAGTACTGGTTGATGGCAAGGACCATCAGGTTTTAGCATGTGGTCCCATCAAGTTTCAGGGCTTGGTTTCAGCATTTCTGTCATCCAAGTAAGCAAATGGCTGCAGTCAGCACAGCTATCGTGAGAGTGACTGAGAGAGGTAGGAGAGCTAGAAGCGCAGTCCTGGAGTGATAGACCATTTTGGATAATAGTAGTAGGTGTCTTTAAGAGCCATCTGTTGCCATTGCTGTCATTGTATATCGTGGGTAAATGGGTAATATGACAAAGGACATTAAATGCTATGGAAGCATCTATCCTATTGACATAAGGGCCTCATGAGATCAACTATTGACCAGACGGTAAGTTCCATGAGGTTAAGGGGTTCTTTATTCTGTTTTCTAGTTGCTATATTCTCATTGCCCACCTAATGAGTGAACAATAGTAGGAGGAATTAGGAAAAGTGAGAAAAACTCTAGTGTTTTGATATCACCTGATTTTGATTACTCTTGGTAATTAACACTTCAGTATTTTTTTCCTTATTAAAATTATATCCTTCCTTTGTTTCTCTTGACATATTTAAAAAGTAAATCTCTATAGACAACTTCTTCTTTAATGAATTACAACTACTGAGCTCAGTTCTTAAATTTGGGCACTGTTTTCTCCTTTTACCTCTTCCCTGGACTATGTCATCTCAATCTTCTGCTTTAACTGCTCGCTACATACACATACTTTCTGAACTCTAGCTTTTACAGAGATGTTTCTGCTAAGTTGTCCCTTGATTATTTGTACTCAGAGTACATAAAGCTGAATTTATCATCTTTCCTGACAATATGCTTCTTGTCAAATATTTCTTCCTTTTGTGACCTGAACCAATACCCACCTTAGTATAGAAGCCTGAAACAAATCCTCCCTCCTTTCTCTTTCCTCCCTTAGAGTCTGTTATTCAAAATCACTTATTCTGTACTTTTCATTGCCACAGATACTTTATTTTATCTGTATCAACCTTGTTTTTAATTTCTAGTTTTCCTTGGTTCCCTTCTATTCTGTATACTTTTGCCAAAGGAATAATCTAAAAGATAAATATCCCATATCTTATGAACTTTTTAATTAATACATTTAATTAATAAAACTATCTTTCAAGATACTTCTCAGATACTCATAGTCTGAACTCTGTCTTTCTGGAAGGCAGATTTTACCCTCTATCTCCTTACACATATTTTGTCTCTATCAGTAATTCCTTTATCCTTTTACTCACTAGTAAAATGTTCATTTATTTTCTCATTTAGCAATCATAAAGGAGGACCTATTATAACCCAAGGGGTTTTTCTGGGAGCTGGAGATATGGCAGAGAACAAAACAGTCATAGTCTCTCTCTTCAAGGATTTTGCAGTACAGTAAGGAAAATTATAGATAAACAAGACAAATAATTACAAATGTAATGAATCATACAAAGAAGAATTACAGACTACCTACAATAGGAATACTTGACTGTGAAGTAACAAATGATATCCCTGTGGAAACAAAATGTATGATGAGCCATAAATAATGAGGAAGAGCAAACTAGTGTTCAGGGGAAACATCATTCCAGGAAGGGTAAAAAAGACTGTAAAAAGACCCTGAAACAGGGAAAAATATGTACACATGGAATAATTCAAAAGACCAAGTCCACAGAGGAGAGAACAAAGAGAATGTGGCAACAGTCCATCCACACCATGCTGTTCTGCATCTTCCCTTCTTTTTTTTTTTTTTCTTTAGTGTTCTGAAGTCACCCTGTAAGACTTCCATTGTACGCTCATTTTATATTTCTGTGCTGATAAACTTGTTGGAAAGCACCATATGCCTTCTTGAGGCTCTGCACAGCACTGGGCACATGGTGGAAAGTCCATGACTCTGTTTTGTAAACAAATGGATACATGAAACCTGAACAGAAGACTACAATGTGGTGAGCATGGCCACTGTGGACTCTTGATGGTGAAGTACTATACCTACCATTAAAAAAATTCTTCTAACAGGTCCTCGTATACCTTAAATGAGTGACAGGATATGTTGCAAAAATTAATTGATATTAGAATCATACTTGTCCATAGTTTAAACAATGCATCCTTCTGTCAGTCTCCTTGTCACATTTATAAACATTTTAGCTTCCCAAATGTTAAGAATCTCTCTGAAAATCAGCTGGAACAGGAGCATAATTCTCTGTTCTTCAAGGAACTCTCTAGCAACTGGAGAAACTCCCTTAATATGGATCTGCAGGGATTATATTATTTCAAACATAGTTTTACTCAGAACCTCAGAGAGCAAGTGCTGAGAAAGAGAGTGCCCTGTAAAGAAGAAACCTGTCTTCTATTCAGGTTGCTCCAGTGATCAGGACTAACTTTGCAGGTTGATCTTATGTATATCAAATCAAACAAACAAATGAACTTCATTTATCTAGAAATCACGTTCTGTATCTCACACTGGCTTGCACTATCTTTTGAACTCATTAATTTTAGAATCCCCTGAGCATCTATACTGGCTTATTTCATATGTTTTAATAAAATACTATTGGTCATCTGCATGCATTCTTTATATGAATTTCTTCTACATTAATAGGACTTTGATTTATACTTAGGGATGACTGGCCATTTGCTCTTTCTAAGCATGGGTATGTATTACAATCAACCATGGACCACTCTAAAAACATTTTATAAAAGCGCTACAAGGTCCCAGCATAGTAGAAACTTAGGAAAAAAACAAAGCAAACAAAGAAACCAAAAAAAAAAATAACACTATCCCACAATAAGCATTCAATGTATACTTTCCAGACTTTACAAGTAATATTTTAAGGTGTTATTTTAAGATGTATATTTCAATTATAAGTGCATTTATCTCTTTTAGACTAGATGTATGGTTTTTCAAAATAAACAATCATGTACAAGAGAATTCTCTTAGACTTCAGAGTTTTGTTGAATGGTTTGCATCTCTAAGGACAGTACCATTGATGAGGTCTGCACAGCTACAGACAATTCATATTATACATAAAAGCTATATTAGGCACAGTTTTGGATTATCTGTGCCAGTAGGATCCAAGTGACCGGAATGTTGGTGTGAATTTCCAGTTGGGGAGGGAGGGATTTTGATAGATTATGGTGGCAGTACTTTTATCTCACGTGCACTGAATTTGATTCATTTTGAGTACTTTTTAAAAATATTTACAATTTTAAAATATATACATATATATGTAAAATATATGCACAGACATACATAAATATATCTTTCACAATTAACTAAAATTAGTCATTTTTCTAGGCTAGTGAGGGGCAAACACAGATCTACCTATTTTCTTATACAAAACTTACTTTCATTTCTATTTTTATTTTTTATTTTTTCTATTATTATTTAGTTTTGAGAGACAGAGGATCCAAAGCAGGCTCTGAGCTGGCAACAGGGGGCCCTATGTGGGGCTTAATCTCACAAATCCTGAGATCATGACCTGAGCTGAAGTTGGACGCTAAAACAACTGAGCCACCTAGGTGCCCCATTTCTACTTTCGTTTTATTCCTATCAGTGGTGGGTAACATTTATTGACTATCTGGTCTACTCTATTACACTTTCCATTTGTTATTAAAAATCACTTCTTATGACAGTTCTATGAAATAGATAATTCCATGCTCATTTATAAATGTATAAATTGGGATATATTTTGGCAAATGGCCCTACGTGTATAGTTATGAAGCAAGAAGTAGGCCTAGGTTTTAGACATAGTTTTTCATCAACCACGCAATCAGAAATCTTGCTACTCTTTTTTTTATGTTTATTTATTTTTGAGAGAGACAGAGAAACAGAGCATGAGCAGGGGAGGGACAGAAAGAGAGGGAGACACAGAATCCAAAGCAGGCTCCAGGCTCTGAGCTGTCAGCACAGAGCCCAACACGGGGCTCGAACTCACAAATTGTGAGATCATGACCTGAGCCGAAGTCGGACACTTAACCAGCTGAGCGCCCCAGATCTTGCTACTCTTTATAATTATTACTTTTTCTGTAGCAGGCACTTTTTCACATGTAACCTGAAGTATTATCATTGACATTTAAGATGAAGATAATTATTTATTTTTAGATGAAAAAATTGAAGTTCTGTCAGGTCAAGAAAATTTCCAACATAGATTCTAAGTGACATTGCTAGGATTCAGACTAGGTTTATTCAGTTATAAAGACTGGACTTTTCCAGCTGTACCATACTTCTTAGATAGTTATCAAGTGTTTCCTATATTTCCAGAAACCATACTGATCACTAGAAAAATGTAGTACACTAGTTATACACATTGCTGATTTATTGAAAGTAAAGTTTGATTGTCACTATCACTAGATTACTTTCAATAAATATGTTGATACTAAATCTATTGATACTAAATAAATCTATTGATACTAAATAGATCTATTGATACTAATGCCATAAATCTTACCTACTTTGAATCTCAGGATGTCATTGCAGAATAAAGGAAAGGGAATTTGTTTTTTGTAAGGTATGAGAAGGCTTCTCTGATGAAATTGAAATTCATAAAAATCCTGATGGATGCCTTTAAACTAGTCTATAGAAAGGAGGAAAGGTATGCTCATTTTGGGATTTTAAAGATTTATAGAATAGCTAGCTAATTCATGTAGTAAGGGAAGAGTGGCATACATTAACTACAGAGGAAAAATTGGAGACCAGTCATGCAGGGTATTTGTGGGCTATTCTCACAGTCTGAATTTTAGTTTAAGAGCAGTAGAAATGAATAAATACTGATGTTTGCACTTTAAAACTATCTGTCTAAAGTTTGAGGAAAAGATTAGAGAAGGATAAAGTTGGTGATTGGAATTACAATGAGGCTAATAATATATTCAGGAATCCCAGAAGAAAGAGTGGTTTCTTAAATTAGTATGGTAGTGTTGGGAATGACTACAAATGGATAGATTAAATTCAGTAAACATTTGTGGAGAGTCAACTATATACCAGACATTATTCTGGTTGCTTGGAATAAAACAATAATAGAAAAAGCAACCACCTTGGTTTTAGGACTTTTATTCTGGATTATATAGGAAGCCATTAGTTTTATGCAGAGGGATGATAGAATGATATGTGACATATATTTACTTGAGTTTTGTGCAAAGGGATGATATGCGCAGGTAAGCAGTTAGTGGCACTATGTCTTTTTTTTTTAAGTTTATTTATTTATTTTGAGAGAGATAGAGCACAAGCATGCATGAGTGAGGGAGGGGCAGAGAGAGGGAGAGAGAATCCCAAGCAGGCTCCACATTATCATCAGAGAGTCTGACTCTGGGCTCAATCCCATAAACTGTGACTCCATGACCTGAACTGAAATCAAGAGTTGGGCGCTCAACTGACTGAGCCACCCGGGTGCCTCTAGAGGCACCATTTCCTAAATATAGAACATTATAAAAGGCACACTTCAGGTAGGAAAACAATGAATTCTCTTCATTTGAAATTCCAGCATGATGTCCAAGAATATATTCACAGGAAGTGAACAGGTCTCATAGGTGAGAGCTTTTCAGAAGAGAGCTTTGGACTAACAAAATCATTTACGGGTATGTCCGCATTGGGCTGTAATTAAAACCACTGGATAAGTGCCTAGGGAATGTACCGCACAGTGAAATGAGGATAAAGCCAAGACCGATCCCTAAAAGTGCCTGTGTCTGAGTATCAGGTATATAAGGTAGAGCCAGGAAACATATATTCACTTTCGGTGTTGTGCATTCTGTGGGCTTGGACAAATATATAATGACATATGTCCATCATTATGGCACCATACAGAGTATTTTCACAGTTATAAAAATCATCCGTGCTCTGCCTGTTCATCCTTCCCTCTGTGCCAGAGACCACTAGTTTTTATTGTCTCCATAGTTTCCTTTTTTTTTTTTTACCTTTTCCTAATTGTCATATATTTGGAATTATACAATATGCAGTCTTTTCAGATAGGGTTCTTTCACTTAATAATATGCATTTAAATCTCCTGTATGTCTTCTTATGGCTTGAAAGTTCATTTCTTTTTAGCACTGAATAATATTATTTTATGTGTATGCACCACAGTTCATTTATCCATTCACCTAATGAAGAGCATCTTGGTTGCTTCTAAATTTTGGCGATCATGAATAAAACTGCCGTAAGCATTGTAAACAGATGGTTGGGTGGACATATGTTTTTCAACTTGGTTAAATACCAAGGTGCATGATTGCTGGTTCTATGGTAATGGTATGTTTAGTTTTGTAAGAAACTGCCAAACTGTCTTTTAAAGTGGCTATACCATTTTGCTTTCCCACCAGTAACCACTGAGAATTTTTGTTGCTCCACACCTTTGCCAGCAGTGGTACTATCAGTGTTCTGGATTTTGGCCCTTGTACTATGTGTCTGGAGGTATCTCATTGTTGTTTTAATTTGTCTTTCTCTAATGATATATATTAGTGAGCATCTTTTCATATGCTTATTTGCCATCTATGTATCTTTGGTGAGCTGTCTCTTAAGGTATTTGACTCATTATAAATCAGTGTGTTTGTTTTCTTGTTGTTGAGTGTATGAATTCTTTGTAT
The DNA here is from genome assembly GCF_006229205.1 of Suricata suricatta. Lineage (NCBI taxonomy): Eukaryota > Metazoa > Chordata > Mammalia > Carnivora > Herpestidae > Suricata > Suricata suricatta. The sequence continues at coordinate 154,231,143 of NC_043702.1, read as the reverse complement.
TGGATCACAGTTCTTTATGAGATATGTCTTTTGCAAATATTTTCTCCCATTCTGTGGCTTGTCTTCTAATTCTCTTGGCACTATCTTTCAAAGAGCACAAGTGTTTAATTTTAATGAAATCTAGTTTATCAATTGTTGCTTTCACAGATCATGTATTTGGTATCATATATAAAAAAATCACTGCCATACCCAAAGTTAACTAGAGTTTTCCTTATATTCTAGAAACTTTATAGTTTTAGTTTTGCATATTACACTTAAGTCCGTAATCCATCGAGTTAATTTTTGTGAAGGATACAATGTTTGTGCCTGCCTGCTTTCTTTCCTTCTTTCCTACCTTCCTCCTTCCTTCCTATCTGCATGTGAATGTCCAGTGTTCATTATCATTTGATGAAAAGACTAACTTTTCTCCATGGCATTGCTTTTACTACTTTCTCTAAGATCAGTTGACTATACTTAATATGAGTCTATTTCTGAGATCTTCATTCTGTTTTATTGATCTATTTTTTTTCTTCTTTCACCAATACCACACTGCCTTAAAGAGAAGAGCTTTATATTAAGTCTTGGAGTCAGTGTTAGTCCTCCAACTTTATTCTTTTTTTTTTGATATTGCATTGGCTATTCTGGATCTTTTGCCTCTCCATATAACCTTTAGAATTAGTTTTTCCATATCTACAAAATAACTTGCTGGGATGGGAAGATTGTTTTCAAATAGGTTGAATACTGTTTTTTTTAAATAATAAGGACAGAAAATAATAGATGGTTTTAGAAATATCTAGGTGATTTATTAACAGAGATAATTACACTTGAGTATTGGAGATGTAAGGTGGATTAAACTTGTTAGGGAAATACAAAGGGGGTGAGCAAGTGAGCAAGAAGCATACAGACAACTCTCTGACATTGCCAAGGGTAAGTAGAGAGACATGAAATAGTTGCTAGACTATGCTGTGGGATCCAGGATCCAGACTGAGCTCTGACAAAACCACAGTGTGCTTAGTATGCCACTTCTAAATACATAATAGAAAATAATTAAATTTTCCTCTTAAAATCTAGGTAGCTGACAGTCTTAAGTGAAAACAGTATAAAATAGAAGCAAAGGTTTAGCATTAGGTATATCTGTGTTTGAATCTTGAATCCTTGGTCTACCCTATAAAACTATGTGATCTAAGGAAGTTATCTGTTCTCTTTGAGCTTTGTTTCCTATATTTTAAATTGGGGAAAATAATATTACTTTAGGGGTTTGCTGAATGGGTTTATGTTTAAGTATACTTAGCAAAATACGTGGCAGTTGGTAAATGCATAGTAAATGGTAGCTTTCATTATTACTGTAGTATACCATCTTAAAGGAGTGTCACACATGTGTGATGCTATCTTGTCACTGTCTTTACTATTACAACTAACCAGGACCCATCTCCCCTTGCAGCTGTGACTACTTCATATTTATTTACCTTTGGTTTGTACACTTATTCTTGATCAATTGCCCTGAGTAGGCAGTCGATTGGTTTTTGTTTAATAAAGGATACAAAAAATATGGAACTTAAATAGTTGAGATCATTTTTTTAAACAGCTTTATTTAGATACACAGTTTCTAAAGATTTGCCTATTCTATACAATATGTATATTTAGAAATATACATATTCTTTTACTTAGAATAATTTTTCAAGGATCATTCATGTTATAGTGTATACTATATTTCATTTCTTTTTGTTGCTAGAGAATATACCACTTTACAGATACACTACATTTTTTTAGCTACTCATCAGTTGATGGACATTTGTATTATTTCCAATTTTTGTGTATTAGGAATAATGCTACCATAACATTTATGGAATTTTTTTTCACAAACATATGTTTTTATTTACCTTGGATATATACCTAGGAATGGAATTGCTGGGTCGATGAGAATCCTTATTTAACTGAGCAACTATGTGACTATTTTCTAAAGTGGCTGTACCATTTTAATTTCCAAAATCAATGCATGAGAGTCCAATTTCTCCATATGTTCATAAACTCTTATTAGTACTGATCTTATTTTTATTATAACCATCTTAATGAGTGTGAATTAATATATCATTGTTTTGATTTGCATTTACTTGATGGCCAGTGATGTTGAGCATCTTTTCACATGCTTACTAGCCATTTCCATACCTTCTCTGAAGAAATGTCTATTCAGTTTTTTTGCCCATTTTTATTTATTTTTTAATTATTTTTAAATGTTTTTTTTTACTTTATATTTGAGAGACAGAGAGAGAGAATGAAAGAATGAGTTGGGGAGGGGCAGAAAGAGAGGGAGACACAGGATCTGAAGCAGGATCCAGGCTCTGAGCTGTCAGCACAGAGCCCAACATGGGGTTCAAACTCACAAACCATGAGATCATTACATGAGCTGAACTTGGTGTTCAACTGACTGAGCCACTCAGGCACCTCTTTTGCCCATTTTTCAAAATTGAAATTTTTGACTTTGTATTATTGAGTTGTATGAATTCTTTATGTATTATTTGTATATTCTAGATGAAAATCCATTGTTAGATATCTGATTTGCAAAACTTCTCTCCCATTTTTGTGCATGATATTTTCAGTTTCTTGATGATGTCTTTTACTCTGATCATTTTTAAAAAGGATCTGTGAGTGGGGCAGGCAAGCAAAAGTTTATGGACTACTCTTAAGCTGGTCCAGTATAACTCCTCAGTTTTAACCTTTTTTTTCATGACGTAGAAATAAAATGAGCATACAAATGAAGTTGCATTTGTGAAATACACAGATTTAGTCAGGACTGGATGATTGCATTGCCTTTCTCCTGCTGATTTCTCACAGTGGCTTTGTAGGGGTCACACATGGGTATTTTACAGGAGCTCAGGAGTAAGCCCTTTTCTGCCCTTTATCTTTGTTCTCCTTGTAATTACATAGCGTCCAAAATTCAGTGGAGGGAGCACAGAATTTATCACTGTCACTACTGCCAGTATTCTCTGTGAAAAATAGCTTCCCTACCTATAGTGTTGTCCCCTAATTTCTTCTTTACTATTTAATATGGAAATGAGGAGAATACCCTTAATATCTTGATCACTGTGTCAAGCTTGGTCTTGAGTAGAACTACAACCGCTACACTAAGTAAATTATTCAAGGTGATTGAAGAAAGAAAAATAGCAATAGAGTGAAGCATTCTACTCTAAATAAGAATCTCACAAGAATTTATCAATAGCCTTCATCTGGAGGCTTCATCTCCACCTTCATCTCCACCTCCTGCTCCATTGGTCACAGTTTGTGAAACAAGATCTTGAAAGTCATCACTAGTATGAATGTGCTCAGGAGAAAGCTCTGAACTCAATCAGAGTTTTGGACTGCCTGGGAGGCTCAGTCGGTTAAGCATTTGACTTTAGCTTAGGTCATGATCTCATGGTGTGTGGGTTTGAACCCCACATTGGGCTCTGTGCTGAAAGCTCAGAGCCTGGAGTCTGTTTCGAATTCTGTCTCCTTCTCTTTCTCTGCACCTCCCCAGCTTGTATTCTGTCTCTCTCTCTCTCAAAAATAAATAAAAACATTAAAAAATTAATAAAAGAGATATCAGTTTTGGGTTGGCTTGTCATTGACTTGCTTTAGTAATTTATGGACTCTTGTAGCAGGTGGCTACAGTTTGTCTACTGTGAGTCTCAGTTTGTTCTTCTCTAAAGGGAAGGGTAAGAATGATCTTTCTAGAGGGCAGTGTTGATATACTGGTAAGCCGAAGGTTTGGGCAATGAAATGAATTGTTTTTGAAGGCAGCCCTAGCCTTCTTAATGTGGATTAATTTCTTTTGAGTTCTTAGCTCAGTATCTGAAAGGGAATATGCCCTTTATGCTTAAGAGATGCTATTCACATTACTGTTACTAAGGTCTGGAATTATTGGGATGTGCTATTTAAGTCATGATTTTTTTCATTTTAATTTTTGGATTAATCAAACTTGTTCACAATGTGTCTCCAAATGAATTAATGTGAGCCCATTCTAAATCTTTAAAGTACTGCCCAAACATCAGGTTAGCAAAAATATAAACATACTATAACCAGCAACCATCAAACATCTATCATTTCTTTCCCTACCACCTGCCTTTTCCCACTCAAATTTATTCTCTTCTTCTAAGTATGATCTTTTTGAAATAGAAGTCTGATCATATCAGATTATAATAGCACCCAACTATATATACATAGTCAAGATAATAAAAGTTTATTCATATAATCTTAGGCTTAAATTTAGTCTAATCAAGGAAAGTGCTTGTGTTGTTTACATGTCCTAGTCAGAGTTACAGTGGTATTATTTTGAAAATGTCATAGAATTTTTGGATGATGAAATGAAAATTTGTTGATATTTGAATTAGTATTTCCTCTGCAAAGTTTAGGCTGCTTCTGCCAAACAAAACGCTAGAGAGTTTTAAATATCAAATAGTACGTCAGTTATAAGTTGTTTAGCTAAGAGTTAAACATTTAAAAATTAACCTGAATTGAATTCAAAGTAATTGATATATTGTTGACACTTTAAATATTTTTTGAATGTTTTTATTTATTTTTGAGAGTAAAAGAGACAGAGCCAGAGTCTGAGTGGGGCAGGGTCAGAGAGAGAGGGAGACATAGAATCTGAAGCTAGCTGTCAGCACAGAGCCTGACATAGGGCCCAAACTTGAAAATTGCAAGATCATGACCTGAGCTGAAGTCAGATGCTTAACCGACTGAGCCATCCAGGTGCCCCTACATTGTTGGCACTTTTGGAACAAGACAACTCAAATACGAGTACAGTTTTCAAGGTCAACAATGAATAGGCTAATTTGATGGTCATAATTCTGCATAAAAATGTCACACTCTGATATTTTGTGAAGGGTTCATTTTACTTGAGTTTGTACAAGTAACAAGTATTACGCTATGCAGTTCTAGATCTAATTGCATTCTTGACTCGTAGAGGACATGCGCTCACAAATCAGACCTCTGTAGTGTATGTCACTTACTCTAACACAGGCTGATTTGTTACAACAGAGTGGAACCAAAGCAGTAGGGGTCTGGGAGTCTTGAAGACTCTGCAGAAAGTCTCCAGGAAGTTTGAGAAAATTCAAGCAAAGCATACTGGTTAAAATATAAGGCTCAACACTTTTCTGCCTTCTTACAAATTTGCCCTGTGAAGTTCATTACTCTTTGTTACTCATAAATCCAGACATTTCCCTCTCTCTTCTACCTTCAAGAAGGTTTACTTTTCAATTCCAAGATAAGAAATTTATAAATGAAATTGCAAGATATGTATGCACTCTTAGCACATTACTGTGAGGTCAAGGAACCCCAGTACTTACATGAGGACTCAGAGGTAACTGTCAGTTACTCCTTATGAAAGGGATAACAAAACGGATCAAATTTGTTTATTTTCTTTAAATAACTGAATCATATAGTTAAAAATAAAAACTTTGATGTGAGCAGGAATAAACTTTAAATGTCTAGTGTTCTGGTAAAGAGCAAAAGCTTTCCCTTCATCCCATCTCCATGTCTATAACACTCCTAAATAAGCAATACTTGTATTTTGTTGATAACATGTTCATATTTTATAGAATTGTTGTATGAAATATTAGTTTAGGGGTGCCTGGGTGACTCAGTTATGCATCTGACTCTTGATTTTGATTTCAGCTCAGGTCATGATCTCATAGTCCTGAGATCGGGCCCCACATTGGGCTCTGTGCTGGCTATGGCACCTGCTTAAGAATCTCTGTCCTTTGGGGCGCCTGGGTGGCTCAGTCAGTTAAGCCTCCGACTTCGGCTCAGGTCAGATCTCACATTCCTGGGTTCGAGCCCTGCATCAGGCTCTGTGCTGACAGCTAGCTCAGAGCCTGGAGCCTGCTTCCGGTTCTGTGTCTTCTCCTCTCTCTGCCCCTCCCTCTCTCATGCTCTGTCTCTCTCTGTATCAAAAATAAATAAAAAATTATTTAAAAAAAAGAATCTCTGTACCTTTCTGTCTGCGTCTCTTCAACTCTTGTATGTGCACACACACATGCTATTCCTCAGAGAAAGAGAGAGAGAGAGAGAGAAAGAAAGAAAGGAGGGAAGGAAGGAAGGAAGGAAGGAAGAAAAAAACTTAACTGAATCATCTAGGGAAAAATCTACCTGTTTGCACATTAGGACTAATGTCAGAATTAAATTAGATATGGTACAGAAAATACCTAACAGTGTTTTTGCCTCAGTGACTATTCTCAATGAAATATTGATTGTTTAGTAAGAAAGTACTCTTGAGCAGAAATCTTTCTCCCCTATCTTCTTTATAATAGGAACCACCTTTCTGAATCTGAATTACAATTTTTGTATATACTATGCTATCTTTGGCATGATAACCTACACAAAGAGCTGTTTCGAGTCTTTAGTTAGAAACTGTAAATAAGTACTACTCACATTGTTCTGCCCATGAAATATGTGGGGCTTATTTTAATAATTATGATTATTTTCTGCATACTTAAATTTATTATACCAACAGGCTTAGAGAAAATGTGAACTTAGGAAGTGTTATTGGAAAAAAAAACCCCTAGTTCAGTACACAGATAACTGAATATTAAATCATAAATTTCCTTTATACCTCTGTCCTAGTAATAAAGACCAGAGATTGTCCTCAATTGATACCTTATTTCTGGTACCTGGTTACTGGCTCTACATGCCCATCTTTACAACTCTCTCCCCCTGTTGCTCAGTGACAGCTTCCTTTATGCAGAATCTTAATCCCATTTCAGGGTCTCTGCTATTCAGCTGCTGCCCCTGGATCACTGCATAATTCTGGCTGCTAGATTTTCTGTTGTCTGGTCTAAACTGCCTGTGTGAACAGGCCTGTTATTCTGAATTTATCTCTTTGATTTTGACTACTCTTTTCTTCAACAGAGGTGCCATTCTTGCCTGACTGGACTGATTTCTCTTCATGATTTTCAGGGGCATGTGTAACTCCAGTCTGCCTTTGGGAATGCACACATGCATGTATGTGTGTGGGTGTGCAAACACATTTCCTACACATACACACACACACACACACACACACACACACACACACACACAAATATACTTGCTTTCTCATCCTAGACTGACCACCAAAACTTATGAAATTGTTGTACAATAGCAGATGTCAGCACTTAATATTACTAAATCTAGATTCCTGCTGTGCAATTTAAGCTTTTAAAATGCAAATATAGGGACACCTGTGTGGCTCAGTTGGTTAAGCATCAGACTTTGGCCCAGGTCACGGTCTTGCAATTCATGACTTCGAGCCCTGCCTTGAGCTCTGTGCCGACCACTCAGAGCCTGGAGCCTGTTTCTGATTCTGTACCTCCCTTTCTCTCTGCCCCTGCCCCACTCATGCTCACTCTCACTCAAAAATAAAAATGATCATTAAAAATAATTTTAAATAGAATATTTAAAAAATATTTGTTAAGTAACAATCTTTTATACTTTTATGTATGGAAATTTTTCATTTAGTTTGAGATAAATGTGTATGGTGCTTAAGAGTCTGAACTCTGGGTCAATGCTTCTCATCCCAGTTCTGCCACTTACAATTTGTGATATCTTGGCTAAATTATATATTTGTCTTATACCTCAATTTTGTTATCTCTACATTGAGGATATTGTATTGCTGTCATAATTAGGTGCTTTTTTTATTTTATGAAGTCATTTTCTGTCTCAATTCCATATGCTCCTATAATTTATTCTAAAAGTAAATGTTTTGTTTTTACCTTTAAAGGTTTAATTTATCTGAAATTGATTTTTGTATGAATGAAAGATAGGAATCTAATTTCAATGGTTTCAGACCATTTATGGAAAAATCCACAAGTTACCAAAGTACAGTAATCTAAGCTAGGTTGTAAGTCAGGTCTTTTTATTCTCTTCTAGTAGGTTTTGCTTTTATATTTCTGTATAGACATTACTCTCACCACAACTTTATTATAAATATTTTTATGTGATAATGTGTATTTCCTCTCATAGGTCTTCTGTCTTTGATGTTCTTGGCTCTTTGTTACTTCATATAAATTTTTGTTTCATAGAGTTTGTCATTTCTACCAAATAAACGAACACATAACTTTTATATTTAATTGCCATTGCATTGAAGCTATAGATGAGTTTGGGAAGAGTTGATATGTTTAAAGTGTTGCTAGTCATTACTTACAAATATAGGATTCATATGTATTTTCTTTTGGTATGGTGTAAACAGAAGTGAAATTGAATTTATAAGAAACCAGATAAATTTATAAATTCTAATAATTTATCTGGGAATTACTTTTCCTTTTCTATATACACAATGCTATTATGTCATAATAATGAGAGTGTGAGTCATTATTTCTAATCTATTTAGTTATTTTTTCTTACTATTGACTGAGGATATTTGGAACAAGTTTCAATAAATTTTCTTATTCAAAGGAGCATCTCTAAGTTTCCACCATTAAATTCTATGTGTTTAAATATGTGTGTATATATATATGTATATACCTATGTATATATTATATATTTATATCATATACACATGTATACATATATGTATATACATATATTCATATATACATACATGCAGTTACTGAATTTCGTGTTCATTTTTAGCTTTTCTTTTAGTTTCTTAAAAATTTTTAATTATTACCAATTATGGGTGCTGTGTGATCTTTGTGCTTTAATTTTTTTATCTGTAAATGTAAGAACTAAATGCATGTCTAATGATAAATTTAGATAAACCTAATGATGAATTGGCCATTATAAATAATGATGAATCTAGTCTATATTTTACTTTGGATATTTCCATGTATCAGTGTGAGAGACTGTTAGCTTTAATTTCTTAATCTATACTTGACTAACTTTAGTTTCAAAGTAATATTGGAAGGGCATCTGAGTGGCTCAGTTCATTGAGCATCTGACTCTTGATTTTGGCTCAGGTCATGATCCCAAGGACATGGGATCAAGCCCCACATTGAGCTCTGTGCTGACCGTGGAACCTGCTTCAGGTTCATTCTCATTCTCTCTCTCTCTCTCTTTCTCCCTCTGCACCTCTTCCCTGCTTATGTGCTCTCCTTCTCTCCCCACACAAAAAATTATATGGGCTCCATTAAATGAATTCTTGGACTGTATCCTCCTTTTTTATTTCCTGAAGGAATTTTTGTAAGGTTGGAATTATTTCTTTCTTGAATGCTTAGTAGAAAATCACCAAAGGGGGGGAAATTGGCCTGAGATTTTAATTGTGAGAATAATTTTGACAATTCAATTTCTTTAAATGTAATGGGAATATCCAGGCTTTCTAATTTTTCTGTGCTCCATTTGATGCATTGTAATTGTCAAATGGTCTTTTCTCATCTGTTTTCAAATATACTGTCTGTAACACCTCCTATTGTTTCTGCAATGCCCTCTTATTTTTTTAATCTCTTCAAACTCTGAATTCATATCTCTCATTCTGCATATTATTTAATACTGCCTTAAAATTTTTTTTCTTGAGAAACTTGCACAACTATCTGTGTACTCTCCTTTATATGAGTATTTTATTTTCTCCCTCCTTTCTTTATCACGTTATTCCTTCACCTTATTTTAGGGGAAGGGAAGAGGGTCCAATTTACACATTTTTGTCTTGTCAGCTTCCAAGCTTGGATATGAAGTTTATTCATTTTAATCACTGTTTTAGGTCATGAATCCCTTGTAAATCCCAAACCTTCTATTTGAAATTACATTTATTCTATCAGAAGTGTACCCTCTAAAATTACATTTAGTGGAATGTGTTCATGGAAGACTGCAACATATTTTGGATGGCACTAAATGCTAGCAGTATTAAAGTTAGTACTCTGCTGTGTTTTGGCCTCAGTTTTTACCAAGTGTCTGGTTAATTTTTATTTTTCTGGCTGCTTTTATGATATTCTATTTGCTTTTTTTTGTTTTTGTACCTTCTTCATAATATTTATAGACTTTTTTCCCCTAGAAGTTTTACTTGGTACCTTTAAAATCTGCTAGGTTATTTGTTAGTTTCTGCTCCTGGCTCATATTTTTAATTTTTCATTTTATCTTCTTTATGCATATTGTAGTATATTTCATTCTCAGTGTATGAAAATGTCATTATTTAAAGTATTTACACACATGATTCTACCAATGCTTTAAAATTTTATAATTTTCTAAATTGAAATGTTGCATACACATAGAAAAATGCAAATATTATAAGTACATAAAAGGCTATTTTTTTTTAAACAAACTGACTAGTACATGTACTACATCACAGGTCAGTATTGCTTATTTTTATTCAGTAATGGCTGATGTATCAGGATTCTTTTATGTTTTCATTCTCTTGTGAGATTTTTCCCCATTGTTTTCTGCAGTTATGGTCCACTCATCTCTGTGGCAGAAGAATACTTTATTATGTGTAGAGAGTTTTTTATAGTGCTGATGAAAACTTGCATATTTTCTGTTTTGTGGCTATTAGGAATAGTGCTGTAATTTGTACTTTTTTGGGTAAACTTATATATGCAGATTTGTTGGGTATACACTAGGAGGCAAATTAATGAGACATATATGTATATGTTCAGTTAACACACACTTCCAATTTCCCAAAGAGACTAAACCAATCATCAAAAGCAACCCATACTTCCAATCGTTTCATATGAGTTCCAGTTGCCCCAAGCCTTACCAATACTTACTCTTTTCTATCTTTTTAATTTTATTATTCTTTTTTTCAAATAAACTTTTGCTTGTTTTAGAATAGTTTTAGATTTAAAGAAAAATTGGGAACAGGTTCTGGTTCAAGATGGTGATGTGGGAAGACTCTGAACTTACCTCCACAGAGCACCCCAAATCACACCTGTTAATAAACCAGTTCCTCCTGAAGAAGAATTGGGGGCTGACTGAGAAGATACTGAACAACCAGAGGCACAGATGGGGAAGAGAAGTGCAAGAGAAATGGAGACATACCATGGTTTAAAAAAGTAAATAGCATGTACAGCCACAGCTCCAGCTAGCCAGCAAAAGTCATCAGTCACATTCTGCATCGCGGTCCCCATACACAACACCACTTATTCAACTTAAAAATTAGCTAATCTACAGAAACAATCCAAGGAAACAAACACAGAAAGTCAAGAAAAATGGTGAGAGAGAGGACTGTGCTTCAAAAGGAAGAATAAGAAAATTTAAAAAAAACCAGTAAATGAATTAAATGAAACAGAGGTAAGTAATATGACTGATAAAGTGAGATCATAAAGATAGTCACTGGACTGGAGAAATGAATGGAAGAACTCAGGAAGACCTTCAATGATGAGATAGAAAAGAATGAAGAGAACCAATCATAAATGAAGGATACAACAAATGAAATAAATAAATACACACACACACACACACACACACACACATACACACATACACTAAGGAGAATCAACAGTAGATTACAGGATGCTCAAGAACATATCAGTGATCTGGAAGACAGGATAAAGGAAAACACATAAACTATACAGAAAATAGAGAAAATAATTATTTTTAAATGAAGATAGATTGGGATGTCTGGGTGGCTCAGTCAGTTAAGTGTACAACTCTTGATTTGTGCTTAGGTCATGAACTCGGGGGCATAAGCTCAAGTCCTGCATCAAGCACCATGCACAGTTTAAGATTTTCTCTCTCCCTCTCTGTCTTGGCCTGTCTTTCATTCTCTCTTTCTCCTTCTCTCTCTCTGTCTCTGTCTCTCTCTCTCTCTCAGATGAGTAAAATTAAAAAATAGATTAATAAATCTTTCAGACAACATCAGGCAAACAAACATTTGCATTATAGGGGTCCCTGGAGAAGGAAAGAGAAAGGTGTAGAAAACTTTTTTGAAGGGATAATCATTGAAAACACCTCTAAACCTAAGAAAGGAAATAGACATCCAAGTTCAAGAAGCACAGAGAGTTCTAAACAAAATGAGCCCAAGGAGGTCCACACCATGGCACATTATAATTAAAATATCAAAGGTTAAAGATAAAGAGAGAATCCTAAAAGCAGCAGCAAGAGAAAATGTGACCTATAGGGAAAAACCTATACGGCTATCAGCTGATTTTTCAGCAGAAACTTTGCAAGCCAGAAGGGAATGGCATGCTATATGCAAAGTGCTAAAAGGAAAAAAAAAGAAAGAAACCTACAACCAGGAATACTCTCCCCAGCAAGGTTATCATTGAGATTTTAAACCAGCCTTACAAAAAATGCTAAAGGGATTTCTTCAAGTGGAAAACAAATGCTTATAATTAGATGTAAGAGAAATATGAATTAAAAGATGTAAAATATGATAACATATACATAAAATGTGGAGGAGGGAGTAAAAAGGGAAGAGAAAGTGAAAAAGAAAAACATTTTTTTCTGTTTTTTTGCTAGCTTTTTAGAATATGTTTAAACTTAAATGAGCATCAAATTAATATAGACTGCTATTTACTTAAGATGTTATATATGACCTTCATGGTAAGTACAGACCCAAAGCCTATGATAGATACACAAAAAATAAAGAGAAAAAAAGCCAAATAAAATACTATAGGTACTTATCAATCACAAAGAGGACAGAGATGAAGAATAGAACAAAGAAGAACTAAGAAAAAACAAAATAAAATTTTAAAATGACAATAAATACATCCTATCAATAATAACTATAAATGTAAATGACCTAAATGCTCAAATCAAAAGATATAGAGGGGTAGAATGAATTAAAAAAATAAGACCCATCTTTATGCAGTCAGATCTAAAGACACATGCAAACTGAAAGTGAAGGGCTGAAGAAACGTTCACCAAGCAAATGGAAGTGGAAAAAAAAAGCTGGGTAGCAATACTTGCATCAGAAAAAATAGACTTTAAACCAAAGACTGTAACAAGAGACAAAGAAGGGCATTACAAAAAAATTATGACAAAGGCATCAATTCAACAAGGGGATGTAGTAATTGTATTATATACCAGCTTAATAGTATTGTGCCAGTATCATACCCAACGCAGGAACACCTAAATACATAAGGGAAATATAATAAGCATAGAGAAAGTGATGGTAATACAATAATAGTAGAGAGTTTTAACACTCTACTTACATCAATGGATATATCATCCAGACAGAAAATCAATAAGGAAACAATGTCTTCGATTGACACATTGGGCCAGAATGACATAAAAGACAAATACAGAACATTCCATCCAAAAACAAAAATATACATTCTTTTTAAGTGCACACAGAACATTCTCCAGAACAGATTGTATATTAGGTCTAGCCTCAATAGATTTAAGAAGATTTAAATCATATTATGCATCTTTTCTGACCACAATATAAAACTAGAAATAGGTCACAAGAAAAATGAACTGAAAAAAAAAAAACACAAACATGTTGATACCTAACAACCAATGGATCAACAAAACAATCAATGAAGAGATTTTAAAAAATGCATGAAGACAAAATAAAATGAAAACATAAAAGGCTAAAAGTGATGGTAGTTCTGAAAGGGAACTTTATACCAATACAAGCCTACCTCAAGAAACAAGTAAAAAACTCAAATAATCTAACCTTAAATATAAAGGAACTAAAAAGGGAGGAGCAAACAAAGCCCAAGGTGAGTAGGTGAATGGAAATAACAAAAATAAGCCCAGAAGTAAATGATATAGAGACAAAAAACAATAGAAAAAAAAGGGTGAAACCAAGAACTTATGCTATGAAAAGACAAACAAAATTGACAACTCTTGGATTCATCAAGAAATAAAGAGAAAGGATTCAAATAAATAAAATCAGAAATGAGACAGGAGAAGTGACAATTGATACCACATAGATACAAAGGATTTTAAGAGAATACTACAAAAATTATATGCCATTGAACTAGACAACTTAGAAGAAATGGATACATTCATAGAAATATACAATCTTCTGAAACTGAACCAGGAAGAATAGAAAATCTGAATAGTCATATTACTAGCAGCAAAATTGAACAGTAATCAAAAGACTATTAAAAAATAAAAGTTCAGGACCAGATAGAGTCACAAGTGAATTTTACCAGACATTTTAAAGACGAGTTAATACTATTCTTCTCAAACTATTAAGAAAAAGAAGAACAAGATAAAGTAGAACTTTCAAATACATCCTATGAGGCTGGCCTTACCCTGGTACCAACACCAGGCAAAAGACATCACAACAAGAGAAAACTACAGGACAGTATTCCTGATGAACATATATGCATAAATTCTTAACAAAACATTAGCAAACTGCATTCAACAAAACATTAAAAATACCAGTTACCACAATTAAATGGGATTTATTTCTGGGATGCAAGGATGGTTCAGTATTTGCAAATCAATTAATGACATACACCATATTAACAAAGGATAAAGATTGTATCATCTTGAGAGATGTAGAAAAAGCATTGACAGAATATAATATCCATTCATCTTAAAAATCCTCAACAAAATAGGTTTAGAAAGAGCATATCTCAACATAATATAGGCTGTATATGAAAAACCCATAGTTAACATGATCCTCATGGTGAAAGATTAAGAGCTTTCTGTCTAAAATCAGGAACAAAACAAGGATCGACTCTCACCACTTTTATTCAACATAGTACTAGAAATCCTAGCCACAGCAGACAAGAAAATTAAGTAAGTGGCATCCATATTGGTAAAGAAGAAATCAAACTGTCACTATATGCAAGATAACATAATACTACACATAGAAAATCTTAAAGATCCCACCAAAGAACTTCTAGAAGAAATAAACAAATTTATTAACATGGCAAGATACACAATTAATACTCAAAAGTCATTAGCATTTCTGTACATTAACAATGAAGTCACAGAAAGAAAACAAAAAACAAAAAACAGCAACACCATTTACATTAAAAAGAATAAAATACCTAAGAATAAACTTAACCAACAAAGTGAAAGACCTGTACTCTGAAAGCTATAAAACATTGATGAAATAAATTGAAGGTGACACAAATGGAAAGATAGTTCATGCTCATAGATTGGAAGAGTTAATATTGTTAAAATGTCTATATTACCCAAAATAACCTACAGAGTCAGTATAATCCCTGTCAAAATATGGATAACATTTTTCACAAAATTAGAACAAATAATACTAATATTTGTATGGAACCGCAGGAAATCCTGAATAGCCAAAGTAATCCTGAGAAAGAAGAACAAAGCTGGAGGTACCAATATTCTAGATTTCAAGATGTACTACAAATCTATAGTAATCAAAACAGTAGGGCACTGGCACAAAAACAGACACATAGATCAAGAAAACTGGATAGAGACCCCAGAAATAAACCCACATTTATATGGTCAATTACCCTATGACAAAAGAAGCAAGAATATACAATAGGGGAAAAGATAGTCTTTTCAATGGTGTTGGGAAAACTGGACAGCTACATGTAAGAGAATGATACTGGACTACTTTCTAACACAAAAATAAACTCAAAATGGATTAAAGGCTTAATTGTGAGATCTGAAACCATAAGAACCCTAGAATAGAGCACAGGAAGTAATTCCTCTGACACCAACCATAGCAACATTTTTCTAGATACATCTCCTAAGGCAAGGAAAACAAAAGCAAAATAAACTACTGGGATTCATCAAAATAAAAATCTTTTGTACAGCAAAGGAAACAATTAGCAAGACTAAAAGACAGCTTACTGACTGTGAGAAGATATTTATAAATAATATATCCAACAATGGGGTAATATCCAAAATAAAAAAAAAGTCTTACAACTAACTCAACACCAAAAAACAATCCAAATAAAAAATAAGCAGAAGAGGATCTTAATAGATATTTTGCCAAAGAAGACATACCGATGGCTAACAGACTCATGAAAAGATGCTCAACATTACTAATTATCAGGAAAATGCAAATCAAGACCTCAATGATATAGCACTTCATGCCTGTTAGAATAGCTAAAATTAGGAAGACAAGAAACAAGTGTTGGCAAAGATATGGAGAAAAAGGAACACTTGTGCACTGTTCATGGGGATGTAAATTGGTATGGCTACTGTAGAAAACAGTATGGAGGTTCCTCAAAAAATTAAAAATAGAAATAAAATGATCCTATAATTCATTTATTGGATATTTCCCAGGGAAAGTGAAAACATTAATTGAAAAAGATATACCCACCTTTTTTTGCAGCATTATTTACAATAGCCAAAACATGGAAGCAACCTATATATCTATCAGTAAAAAAATGGATAAGGAAAATGTGGTATATGTACACAATTGAATAGTACACAGACATAAAAAGGATGAAATCATGCCATTTGAGAAACATGACATCTAGACGGTATGTTAAGTGAAATAAGTAAAACTGAGAAAGACAAATAGGATAGAATTCTACTCATAAATGGAATCTAAAATAGTGAATGAATAAAAAGCAGAATCAGAACTATGAATACAGAAGACAAACTTATGGTTGCCAGAGGGGAAGAGAGTAGGAGGTTGGGCAAAATGGTTGTAGGGGAGAGGGATATATAAGCCTCCAGTTATAGAATGAGTAAGTGCTGGAAACCAGTTTCTGAACTCACAAAGTTGAGAAAAAATCTCCTTGTGAGGTAAGGTGGGTTTGCAAGGCCTCCCAACGTCAGATCATGACAGACATCTACCCCTACCCCCACTCAACCCCACCCCCCCAATTTCTGTTTGAGCATCGACACCCAAGGCACCTGGCTGAATGGTATCAGGAGTGATTTGCCTTCTTATGCTAAAATTATACAAATTGTACCTTATGAAAAAACGTATAGGAGTTTCTTCTTTTGTGATTATAGGAGCAAATAATACATTTACTGAGAAACCAGTTTTTCTTCCACTTGAGTAGACAGACTATTGACCCCTGCTCACAAAGAACTAACTTTTGCCTTTCCTATGCTAAAAACATTGCCTTGTATTTGAATGCTAAAGATCCCTTTCTTCCCCAAGTGATAAGAATCTAGTCACCTACTTCAATCACTTTTGTTAAAGATTATGCATCAGTCTTCTACCAATCTTTGTTCTGGGAAATTTTTACATACCAAAGAATTTGTCACCAGAAATCATTGTCTAAGGCAATTGCTACTTCTATTTTGTACCTCATACATTTTCAATAAATAAAGCTGACTCTCAGGTCAGTGCAGAGATGCCTGCAAGGTGATCAGAAAGAAGTGGAGGCTCTCTCACTCCCTTTCGCCAACACCGTCCATCCTTCAGGGAGCCCTGGACCTGCTGGAGCTGGACTCTAGCAAGTAGTTCATGGGAATAACAGCAGGGAATAAGAAATGCAGTCAATGATACTGCAATAGCAATGTCATGAGACAGATGGTAGCTGAACTTACAGTGAAACTTCCATAGCGTATAAACCTGTTAAATCACCAAGTAGTACACATGACACTCATGTAACATTGTATGTCAACTATACTCAAAAAAAAAAAAAAAGAAAAGAGAAATTAGAAAGTAAATTAGGAATTAGGAAGAGTTTATATATACTCCATTCCTAGCAGGCTGACTTGTTTTATCTGGGTTTTGCTCTTGGCAACATTGTGTGTGTGTGTGTGTGTGTGTGTGTGTGTGTGTGTGTGCGCTGCCTGGCTCCCCCACCCCCCATTCCACCTCTTATCTTTCAGACTTCCTAGAGTTGTTTTCATCAGAAAGGTCAGACAAAGAATCTAGTCCTCTGTGCTACTAGACAAGGAAGTTTAAATTTATTCTTCAACTCACTTCAATATAATCTCAGACCTACCAGGATCTTGTTGTCCAATGAAATACTTTTCTTCTCGTATTTTAGCTTTTATCTACCAGCAGCTTTTGCTAGTCATTTACTCATATCCATTATCTTTTATGGTTTTCTTTCTTTTTTTCTACTGGCCACTCCTTGGCAGACTCTTTTTGCTGCTTCCTTTCTTCACAATCAAATCATTAGATTTTGGAATGGATTATTCCTCATACATTCTGTGTACCATCCTGCTCCAAGTTTTTAAATAGTCTGTATGGTGATCACTTTCAGGCATCTCAAGCACAGATCTCTTTGTGGATCTCCCCTTTTTTTTTTAAATCCAACTACTTATAACATCTTTCACTTGGATATTTCATAAACTTTTCAAATTTATTATATCCAAAAGGGAATTCTTGATTTTCTCTGGTTTCTCAGTTTAGGACTTTACATGTATTTTCCCTCTTTCCAGACTACATTTTAACTCTTTGACTCTCTCTTATCTACAGGTCTTATTCTAAGATATTGCCTGCACAGGTTGGCTTTTCCCTCCCTAAATAACTTTGTGCTTTCTGTTCTATTACAGTGATAGTTTTCTTCGTGGCATTTCTCACAGCCTGCTGTTACTGGACACTTTCCCTTGTTTTATTATATTCTGTCTGACATATTCCTAAGGAAGCTCTATGGGGCCAGATTCACACATGTCATCATCACTGCTATATTCCCAACACTTGCCACAATCATAATTAATAGCACCTAATAAATACTTGGTAAACATTTGTTGAGTCAATGCTGTTCTTAATTTTTAAGTCTTTTATAAGAAGCAGTAAAGAGTGTCAAAATCTTAGCAACTTTGGCCAGAGAAGAGAAGCAGGAAAACTGCAGGTTTCATTATGATTTTGCTTGGAGATTCTTAATATTTTAGAAATATATTTCCTATTCGGCCATGGCTTACTCCAGACTCCTCAGTTTTGCCTGTGATGACGCATTATTTAGAATACATGGTCTGGAAGAAGTGGTGTGACTTGAATTTAACTCAAGGAATATTGCAAAATCTCAGTATTGCTTTATAAACACCTATGCTAGATCAACATCATGTGATGGGGGCATGGATGCTACTTATTAATAAACACTCTTGTGAGAAAGCATTTTCATTATGCATTTCCATCAAAAGAGAATTTCAGAATTGACCGAGTGTCAAAGATAATGTGTGCATTGCCAGGTCAAGGAAAAATTCAAAACATCTCTTTCTTCTTCCAATCACAGGAAGTCTTTTATTAAAATTTAATATTTGAGCAGAATTGAACTTTACTCTATAAATTTACTAACACATTTTCTATTTACTTCATTTTTCGAAAGATGCATTTTTTTTTCTGTAGGGCCAAAAGAAACAGCTAATCTTTGTAAAGATTGGGTTAAAGTTTAGCTTATGTAGAAAATATACTTCCAATGCAATGAACATATTTTATTTTAGTTTGTGTTTTGCCGAAGGGAAGCAGGGAAAATAGAAGAGGAAAAAGGAAGATGAGGTGGGATGGAGGTACCATATATATATATATTTTTTTTTTTTTTGTAATGAAGCTATCAAAGATATCTCTCAAAAAAGAAAGGATATCACTGATATTAAACCACTTTTAGTGCATCTAATCCGATATTTCAGCATGTTTTTGCAGTCAGAAAATTCTTTGGCCATTAAATATGTTTTGTTTCTCGGGTCTGTGGGAAAAAAAGGCATAGTAACTATTTTCTCATCTGCTCTCAAAAGCACTATTGTTAGAGTTAATTAGGGAAAGGTGAAACACTATGCTGTCCTCAAAAATCAGTATTCATACATTAAATTCAAATTCATGTTATTTAGGTTTGTTTTATAACAATTACTTCTGTCATGAAATAATCAGCAAAATCAACTTTACTTATAATTTCTTACATAAATAGATTCTTTATTTTATAAAATGCTGTTGTTTATTAAACTTCACAGATGAGTTCAAGGAACCTTGTGGAATGCACCATAATGCTTTGCTTATGAAAGATGTTCCCAAGCTATTTTGTCAACAACATTCTTAAGCAGGCATTCTGAGCATGAAGATAGTAAAACTCTTGTTTAAAGTATTAATTAAGAAGTCATAGGGGCTGTCCAGTTTAATCATAATTGTCTAGTGGATAGGGCAGGCACATACAGGGTGTGCATATTTGTATTAAAATATATCCTATTACTTATAAAGTATTTGCAATGATTTTAGTGGACCCAACAATTCTCAAGCTCAAATGAGAATCTAAAATGAGGTTATGTAAAAAAAAAAAAAGTAAGGTGTAAAAATAAAGGATTATAAGAATTTAAATAATAATTAAATTACTGCTATATTGTTGCCAGTTCCTTCTACATTATTGTGTTAATCATGAACTGATTTGCAGTGATTAAGGTTTTGTTCCATTTTAATATGGCAGCAAAACATGCAGAATTGTCTTTGTAATTCAACAGTGATTATATGGATTATTATTGTCCAAACTCACAACACAGTTTTTAAGGAGAATTAGAGCAAAGTTTTTATTTTTTAATTTCCACAGGAGTGTATTTTTTTTCTGTAACTTACTAAAGTAATGATAAAAACTCTCCATTTATTCATGGCTGAAAAATATGACCCATCGTATTACCTAATGTTTTTTGTCAATAATAACATGAATTGTAAAAATTTGGTGAATGAATGGACTAATCACTGTTATCAAATGGACTAAGGATATGACTGGATTATCCTAGAGCTCTATCTTCATTTCTGAGAGCTGCTCCCAAATAATCTATGGAATCCTGTTGACATTGCTCTGTTCATTATCAAACATTTGCAACTGCACACACACACACACACACATACACTGCACACAGTTTCTGAACTTTGTTTTTGTTTTCAGACATAGAGAAATGAAACAAATGTATATTGCTGTATGTATATGTCATTATCTTTTTAAACAAATATGACTTAGGATTAGATTTCATGATTTTGAGTAACAGAAATTAGATTATTTTTAACAACTCAAAGTATTGCTCTAAGGCAAATAGAAAAGGACAAAAATCTTTGTGGAAATGTGTATAATATAATATAATGAAAATAAGTTCAGGATTTTTGAGCAGAAAGAATTTAGAAATACAGTAAATCTTTGGATTGTGAGTAATGTGTTCTATGAGTGTTCTGCAAGATGAGCAAACAACATTAATAAATTTTAACTTGATAAATGAGTGATGTCTTACAATATGAGTAGTATGTGACACCAGATGTCACATGATCACAACTGAGTCAATAGTTCTTCTTCTTCTCTCTCTCTCTCTCTCGCTGTGGGATTGTGGGTGATCATCTCCCATGTTTGGATGATCAGTCTCAGGCCACGGTGTATGGTAGATACAAGTAATTTTTCAGAACGTTGGAAGGTGCCCACAACTGACACAAGTGTGTCTTTTGTCACTTCAAAGTCTCTGTGGACAGTCCTTTGCTTCTCCATACAAGAGGAAGCTTAGGAATGCTTTGCTTCATTTTAGGTCAGGCTGCCTGCAGATGCACACCCTTTCCTCTGGTACCTTATTGCCAGTTACATTAAATATAGTGTATGACAAGAGTTTATTAATACTGTACTGTAGTCAGCATCTGTTAGTGATAGTGAGAGTCGTCCTACACAATAACCCTTCTCTCTCTTGTCTCCCTCACACCAGTCACAGTGGTTTTCAAAGGTAAATGCAGGTTAACGTGTTTATTGTTCTTTATATTTTATTTATTATTTTGTATTATATTACAGTATTGTAATCATTTTTATGTGAATATTTTTGGGTTGTGGAACAATTCATCTAAGTTTCCATTATTTCTCATGGGGAAATTCACTCTGATATATCAGTGTTTTGGATTACATGCATGTTTCTGAAACATGCTTGCAAACCAAGGTTTTCCTGTATTCCATCTTGGTCTTTTCATTTTAAAAATGAGGATAATGTTTCTGTAGAAGTAAACTGGCTCACAGAAGGTAGGTAACAGCCATCTAAAAGGTTATTTGAATTTCAGATTCATATTATTTTCCCTATTGCTCTTCTTGAGTGACTTAATTATTTTAGAGCACTGACCCAATAGAGTTTCATTCATTCATTTATTCGGTATCCATTTCTATTAGAATATAAGTCCCTTGTGGGCATAATTTTGTTCTCGATCACTGTACCCTCAGTGCTTGAACAGTGTCCTGCAAAAAAAAATGTATGTTCAGAAAATAGATGTTGAATAAATTAACTAGTTGTGAATATAATTTGCCGTCCACACCTTAAATTATTGTGTGTCTTCCATCATGACCACCCTAAAGATAGTTCTCTAGCAGAGCTCATCATTGAGCTTCATTTCCAAATGCAGATGTCACTCTTTAGGTTTTTATCCAACATAGTTTTTGCATTGAGTATTATCCTTGGAAAAATTATTTTCATAAAATAAAAGGCAGGAGTTTTTAATGATCTCTGAGTGACCTGTGTAACTCCTTGTGTAACTACCACCCTTATTAGGAGATTCTGTGTTTACGTCACCCTGTACGTTTTCCATATCCTTTTTTCAGTCAATCAGCCTCTTCCCATAAGCAACCATTGCAGTGATTTCTGCTCTGTGGGTTAATTCTGTCTCTTCCTGCACTTTACTTAAATGTGATTATAGGTTATGTACACTTTTGTATCTGGATTATTTTAATCAAACTAATATTTTTGAGATGCATCTGTGGTAGGACATTGTTCAGTTATTTTTGCATTTTTATTAGAATGTAGTATATCATTGCATGATATGCCAAAATGTATTATTTATTCTCCTATTGATGGACACCTGGGCTCTTTTGAGTTTTGCCCTATGGTGATAAAGCTTCTATATACATTCTGACAAATATCATCTTATTTATGTGTACATACATTTTCTTTTCTTTTTTTCTTTCTTTTCCTTTTATTTATTTATATTATTTTTGAGGGTACAAATGTCTCAATGAGGAATTCCTGGGGTGTAAAGTGTTTTATATTTAAGTTTAAAGGTAATCATCAGAGTTTTTCAAAAGTTGTGCCATTCTGTATCCTCACAAGCAATAATGAGGGACTATGAATTATTTTATATTTTATTCAATAATCTTTTTCATTTTAACCTCTTAATGAATGTTTAGGGGCATCTCTTTGTTGTTTATGTTATTAAAAATTTTTTTTAATGTTTATTTTTTGAGAGAGATAGTGTGTGTGCATGCACATACAAATGGGGGAGGGTCAGAGAAGCGGGGGGAGACTGAAGATCTGAAGCAGGGTCTCTGCTGACAGAAGACAGCCTGATGTGGGGCTTGAACTCACTAACTGCAAGATCATGATCTGAGCCAAAGTTGGACACTTAACCAACTGAGCCACCCAGGCGCTCCTGCTGTTTAAGTTTTATTACACTAATGACAAATGATAATCAGCAACTTTTTAAATGATTATTGGCTATTCATACATCTTCTTTTTTTAACGATGTTTTTTAATGTTTATTCTGAGAGAGAGAGCACAAGCAGGGGAGAGTCAGAGAGAGAGGGAGACACAGAATCCAAAGCAGGCTCCAGGCTCTGAGCTGTCAGCACAGAGCCTGATATGGGACTCGAACCCACGGACTGTGAGATCGTGACCTGAGCCGAAGTCAGACGGTTAACTGACTGACCCACCCAGGCATCCCAACGTATGCCTTCTTTTTAAGTGTCTGCTGTTCAAGCAGTCAACCCATTTTTAATGGATGAGTGATTTCTTCTTTGTATTACTGATTTGTAGAAGTTCATATGTATACATACATATTTTATATGTTGATTTATATATGTTCTTCATTGTGGGTTTATTTTCCTTTTTAAAATTTAATTTTAATGAACCTTATTTTGTCATTTTTATTTGTCCTAGCATAGATTATTTATTTATTTATTAAAAAAAACCCTTATCTGTTTTCAAGGGTTAGGATATTCTAAGTTGCCTCCTATATGCTCTATATGTTTAGCTTTTGCATTTAGGTCTATAAATCTACTTTAAATAGATTTTTGTGGATAATGTGAGGTAGGGGCTAAAGTAAATCTTTCCATATATGGATTTGTAATGTTTACAGCATGATTTGTAAAAAAACACAATCATTTCTCCACTGTTGTTATATTGATACCTTTGTCAAAAATCAATTGGCCATGTATGTGTGGGTTGATTTCATGCTTTCTGTTCTGATCCATTGATTTAAATGTTTACCCTTAAGTGAATAACACAGTCATGATAGATAAATTTTATGGTAGTCTCTAAAATCAGCCATTGTAAGCCTTCCAATTTTATTTTTCCTTTTCATAATTATTTTGCTCTTTTAAATCCCTTGTGTTTTCATATAGAATGGAGAATTAGCTTGGCAATATCTATAAATGCATAGGATTGCACTGAATCTATGTAACATTTTGGAGAGCATTATATATTAACATTGAGTCTCATTCATAAATATAGACACATTAGGAGCATTTTGTTTAATTTATAAATATTTGAAGATTTTTGAGATGTCTTATTATTATGTGTATTATATTACATCTGTTTTCCAAGAAACATGATCTGTGTGATTATATTCTTTGACATTTTTTGATAATGTTCTATGGCTTTGCATATGGTCTATTTTGTTTTATGTTCCTTATGTATTTAGAGTGAACTGAATGTGAGCCCTGTAACAGTTGTACTTAAGAATCTAAGAATGAAGATAAAGTCAAATTGTTGATAGAATTGTTCAAATTTTCTAAAGCCAAACTTTGGGGTTTTTTTTAAAGCTTATTTATTTATTTTGAGGGAGAGACAGCCAGCCAGACAGAGAATGTACACAAGTGGAGGGTGGCATACAGAGGGAGAGTGTGAGAAGCCCAAGCAGGCTCAGCACAGGGCTGGAACTCACAACTGGTAAGATCATGACCTGAGCTGAAATCAAGAGTCAGACATAACTGACTAAGCCACCCAGGTGCTCCCAAAGCCAAACTTTCTTAAACTTTTTGTTTTCTATTTACTAAGAGTAGGGTGTTAAAATAAATCTCTAAATATGATTGGAATGTGATAATACATTTTTAAATTTATCCCTTTAGTGCTGATGACTTTTGCTTCATGCATTCAGAAACTCCAAGTTTTGGGGCACCTGGGTGGCTCAGTTGGTTAAGCATCCGGCTTTGGCTCAGGTCATTATCTCACAGTTCATGGGTTCGAGCCCCGTGTCGGGCTCTGTGCTGACAGCTAGCTCAGAGCCTGGAGCCTGCTTTGAATTCTGTATCTCCTTCTCTCTCTCTGACCCTCCCTGCTTGCACTGTCTCTCTCTGTCTCTCAAAAATAAATAAAAACCATTAAAAAAAAAAGAAACTCCAAATTCTACCATTAGGTGTTTTAGTATGAATAATTTCTGTTTATCTGTCTATCAGGCCAGTGATCCATTCCTCTCTAGTTTTCAATCTATTATTAATCACATGCAATGAATTTTTTGGGTCACATATTACATTTTTTCATTTCTAGTACTTATATTGGTTATTTTAAAACTTTTATCTCTTCTGCAATTTCTCATTACTTTAACAATTAAATCTATATGTTTTTTCAAATTCTTTAACATTATGTTAAATACAATGTTCACATTAGTTAATGCTTTTTATAAAGTTCTTTAATTGGGGTCATTTGTGGGGCTAATTTCTATTTGGTGATTATATTTAGTATGGGTGATATTTTTCTGTCTTTTTGAAAGTCTAGTAACAGTTGAGTCTATACTCATTATTTTAAGTTGAAGAATCCAAAACTCCAAAGTCCTCCTCTAAATAGAGTGCTAGGCTTTATTTTAGCTGGTTCTTATACTAATGATGGTCTGCTTTCTTTCATGGAGGCTTGATCTTAGGCTTTATTGGGACAGATATATTTTGGTATTGGCCCTATTCCTAGACTATTCCTTCTTGGTTTCAATGGAAAGTTAAAAATGATGACCATATCTGTCCCAACTGGCAGGACTTGAATTCCAAATGTAGTTTTCCAACCATTGGGCAACTGCTGAGATCTCTAATCAGCTTATTAAGGTTGTCCACTCTTGTTTTATCCTAGCTTATAGGGAGCCTTCCCTTCTTGTGCAGGGTTCAGAAATCTGGAATTCCGTCCTTTCTGGTTTCTCCCCTAGATTTTTATCTGTTCTGGATGTTCCAGATTTTGCTTGTGATACCTCTGACCAATTAGATGTCCAATTTCTACAATATCTCTATTCTGTGGGTACCATGTGGACTGAGGAGTACCCTTCCAATAAGAACCTGGTAAATGGGACCTTATCACTGGTTTTCCTTTCTTTCAGTGTTTTTGTCTACTCCAGCTTTCAGCCTGCTTTTGATTGCTCTCCAGTACCTTTGGCCTATGTATGCATTCACATAGAATTTTTAACAACACGAGGGTTAAGGTGATAGAAACTACATTGCCATTATTGGAGTCTGGAAATCAGTAGGTAGAATGTGCTTTCAAACTATTATGTTTTTTTGGTTGCTGCAGCCCAGAGAGCCCTTTGAGTCTTTTTTACAATCCTCAGCAGCTCTCTTTCCTCCACCATTCTTCTAATTGCTGTTCCTCAGGTTTCCATCTTTGGCCTATATTCTGTATGTTCTTCCATGGCTTTTATATCATGCAAAATCATTTATTACACCCAAATCTGAAGCAGGCTCCAGACTCTGAGTTGTCAGCACAGAGCCCAATGTGGTGCTTGAACTCAAGAACCATGAGATCATGACCTGAGCTGAATCTGGATGCTCAACTGACTGCGCCATCCAGGCGCCCCTGAATGCAGAACCATTTTAGATTTAACTACTCAGATTTGATTTGGCAAATGCTTGGTGACTAATGAGTTCAAACCTGTTCTGACACAAAATCACTCATAGAGTCTCAAAAATAAGTACCATATTTGCCCTTGATGAATTGTAATATATGAATTGTGTGTATACAGAGACGTGTATCCACACACACCACATACACTCACACATTCTTATCATGAGGCTGCCGGATGCACTTAACCACTTAGTTTCTTTCTTATACTTATAAGTAAAATGTTTACCCACATCAATTTTTGAAGACTTATTTTTTAGAGTAGTTTTACATTTCTAGCAAAATTGAAAAGGAGGAACAGGTGTACCTTCCCCATACATGCATAACCTGTACCATTGTCAATACCTCCCACTGAAATGGTACATTTGTTACAATTGACTAACCTACACTGAAACATCATAATCATCCAAAGTCCATAGTTTACCTTAGGGTTCATTTTGGTGTTGTGTCTTCTAAGAATTTGGAAAAATGTATATTGATGTGTATCTATTATCTTAGTATCACACTGATAAAAATCTTCTGTGCTTCATATTGAAATTGGAATGTGAAATTTACTTAGTTATCAATCTATTATATTACTTAGCAATTAGAAATTAGTAATGATACCATAGACTTGTAACTTCAGAAATGATGTATTTTTATCTCCTTAATCTTTTAATTTTAAAGTAAAATTGATTTGCTTTCAGAATACATTCTATGGCTTCTTTCTGACATATGAATATAAATGACATTTCTCTTCAAAGGCTTTGCTGATAATGTAAAGTTCTTTTTTGGTTTTAATCTATATCAAAAGAAAGAGGTACAGTATGCTACTACTATTTACAGCCAGGCTTTCTTTCTTTCTTTTTTTTTTAACAGAATGATAGGTAAGAATCCTCATCAATCTTCTTGTCTCAACAATTCATTATAATGTTCTTTTACTTGGTTCACTAGTAGAGGTTTCACCAGGCCTCATGTATACATTTTTAAATTGCAGTTTGAATCCTTCATACTAAATCGTTTTGATAGCATATTTTTCCCCCTTTGGATGTTAAAAATACACAACTCTTGACTTAGTTTGAAGCAAATAATCCTTTTAATGAGAAGATGAACTCAGCCACAGCATTTCTTTGATTCTTTTTTTTTAAGTACAAGCGTGTTAATTAGAAATGAGTCAATGGTAGCAGGAAGAGTTGATACCCAATTTAATTACATTTCCTTGAATTAATAGAATTGGGTAGCTGGCACACTATATTCTTCCTGTAAAGCATTAAGAACATTTTTTTATTAATAGTAAGAATTTACAGTAGTTCAAGTAATAATTTATCTTCAATTAAATACATCTTTTCAGATTTAGTTGGAGCTTAAGTATTCAATTTGTATGCTATGTTTAAAGGTTTTTCAGAAAATGCAATATTTTTGTTAAAATTATTAGGAATTTAAGACAAAAACATGGATTAATAAATAGATAAGTATCTTATTTTTGTACTTGTTAAAATAATCTTGATATATTTAAAAATATAAAAGTGACTGATTTAAGAGCTCTATAAAAGTGGCTAAATTAGGTGCCAATAAAATTATGCCCTCACAGGTCAAAATGCTATATATATAAAATCTGGGTTGCCTTTAGATTGCATTTGAGGAGTTAAACTTAAGGATAAATATCATCTGTGAAAATTTTTAATATTTAAAGTCTTATTGGAATATCTAGTTCAGTGTTCATAATTTGATTTTGTCAGTTTTTATAGGTCCTCTACTTATTTATAAATCAGGGAAAAATTATGAGAAAACTACATATGTTTCTTCTTCAAAATAGATGTTTTTAACCATACATCTGAATTACCTTTTTAATAAAAAAATCCCTTTTAAAACTTTTCTATCCCAAAGTATTGCTATGTTTTTTTCCTACCAAAAATATTGCTCCTAAATTAACGAGAGCTGAAGGAGGATTAAATCTCCTCTACAATATTTCCCAACATTCCTGGTAGGATTAGGTTAAACATTAGTGATTAAAAAGATATATTGTAAAGGGTGAGTGGATAAACAATCCATAATTTCAAATCTAAATGACTTGGAGAATCCAAGATTATCACATTAATCTTGGATTAACATACTAATGTGTATGATGACACTCAAGAAATAATCGTTCCTGGAAATTTGTAGGAAAAATACACTATTTATTAAATATATTTTCTTGCTTAGTATAATGTGAAAAAATCACTTTCTTTTTTAAAATTATTTTATATTTTTATTTATTCTTGAGGAAGAGAGAGAGACAGAGAGAGAGAGAGGCAGAGGCAGAGAGACAGAGAAACACAGAATCCCAAGTAGGCTCCAGGCTCTGAGCTGTCAGCACAGAGCCCAAAGAGCAGCCCAAACTCAGGAACTGCAAAATCATGACCTGAGCCAAAGTCAGATGCTAACCGACTGAGCCACCCAGGTGCCTCCAAAATAAAATTACTTTCAGTTATAAAATAAATGAGTGCATAATGTGTTACCATGAGCATTACATGAAAGATTGTTTCTTTTAATAATGGGCTCTCATTACCTGGACTCAGGTATTTCTGAAAATCGGTATGTGCTGTAACTTGTGTGCTGGCCACAGTGATAATTTTTTTTGCTTTTGAAATATTACCCAAATAATGTATATTTGAATGATATAAGTTGGAAGCAGTGATCTGACTTTGGAAGGACAAAAATTCAAAAAGGATTTATTTCTGCCTTAAGGCTAAGATAAATACTATGTATTTAGAGCCTTCTTTTCAGAACTACCACAAAAGCGGGACAAACAGCTCATCCTACATACTTGGCTACCATTGTTCCATGTAAAATAATGGTGACCTACAATGAGATTTTTAGGTTTGAAAGAAACTGTTGAGAAATTTTTATTTTCCTTGAATCATTTGTTCCTTAAATTTAATTGTTTTTATTCCTAAGGCCATTTATTTTGAATAATTAAATGATAGCCATTAATTGAAGCTCAGGTTCTAAAGGCAAAGAGAAATAGAAGTTTCAGCTAGTTTTGTGTATTTTTTTGGTTTATTCAGTTAGGGTAACACTAAAATTAATTTCATAGGATTTAAAAAAAAAATATATATATAACCTATAATATGCTATTATATGAGAACTATTCATATATGTACACACATATATACATCTGAAAACTATACATATATAGACATACAAATTTGACTATTTTAAAACTCATTTTCTTTAAAAATCAATTTTCCATGGTCTCATAAAGAGCAGTTTGCCTACTAATCAGAGATAATGAAATAGGGATTTAAAAGCAAAGGCAGACTTTGGTCTAAGACTGATTGTGGGAAACCTCAGTTGATGTCCTCATTGAAATAATTTCACTCCCTAAAATTTATGGTTTACTTATTTGTGGAAAGAGAGGTTGGATTAGATTTCTCTAATAGCATTTTAATGACATAGAGTGATAATCAGTATAATTAAAAATGAAGTTCTAAAATTTTTTGTTAGGTACCCAGTGACTACATGACTTCTACTGAATTCCTACCCATAAAAAATTATAATTTATTTTGTTTACTTTATACTTTGCTGTTTTGTTTTAATATATCATGTAAAACATGAATGATAACATGTACACATTACAAATAGGCATGTAAATTGGAAATTCTAGCAAGAGAAGTTATGTTCTGTGTTTCCACCCCTTTCACAAAGAATATCTTAAAATTACAAAAATGCTATAAAGTAAAAAATAAATTTTTTAGGGGCTCTGAAAATTTAGAAAAGTATGCCATCAGTGGGGCCCCTGAATGGCTCAGACTGCGAATCTTGATCTCAGGATCATGAGTTCAAGCCTCACTTTGCGTGTAGAGATTATTAAAAAGAAATAATAATAAGCTTTAAAAAGTAGTCAATTCACACATGTATTTAAAAAAAGTAGGCTGTCAACAGAACAACATTTTTGAAGAACTCTTGGATAATCAAAAGCAAGTGAAATTATATTGCAAAAATAGGGAAAAAGCAGAGAAAACAACAGGTCAAAGCACATTTAGCAAGAAACTAGTATAGACATAAAAACTCTTCCAAAAACATTCAAGTTCAGAGACAACATACACAAAAGAAGCTGGAAGTTCAGGACCAATTGTCAAAATCATTAATTAAGATTACATTAAGGACAGTTGGGTACTGTAGTCAGCTTATCATGAGTAGCAAGCAGCAATATTTACTCCGAGGTTAAATTGTGAAAACTGCTTTCAAACTGTGAACTACTGTCTGGGAAAGGATCTGAATATAAGTATTAGGGTTTAAGAAAGAAGCAGAAAAATGCCCAAAGTAACCCAAATTACAAGAAAGAATAGAATAGAGAAGGGAGACTCTGATTCTGCTCTTAGCCATCCAACTAAAGTATTTACTATTGCTTAGTCAGACTAACACATATTCTGCGGAGACCACAGTACTACCCTTTCATTATATTTCCTTGAAGTTAAACTTTTATTCATCACAGATAAGGAGCCAATAAACTAAGAAAAGATGCAAAGAAAAAATATTTGAGGACAAAAATCCAACATCATAAAAATCAAGACACCAAATTCAGGAATTTAGACTTGGGGAGAAAAAAAATAAAGTATCACATATTCATCAGCCATTGCCACACAACCCTGAATTTGAAGTGGCTTAGCACAACCACGTCTACAAATGTTGAGTTTTATTATCTGGGGCTTCTAATCTTTCTCATTCTCATTTTGCAAACCAAACGGATAGAATAGCCAATATCTAGAACATTTCTAATAATATATTTCTAATTCTCCCTCTTGTCTCTTAGACCTTTATTTTTCACCCATGTGATATTATTAAATAGCTTTATTTTCTTCTCTAGAAGGTTGGAACTTGACAACCTCAGTTATCTCAAAAAGACCCAAAACAACCAACGAAGGACTTTGTAAAAAGGCGTTTTCTCAGCAAGGTGTTTCTCTCTCTCAGAGGAAATCTGTTATCATTTAAGACCAACTGTTAGGAGAATATGCCTCCTTCAGTGGACAGGAAAGGAGGGAAACCCACTTAGAAAGTTATTTTTAACTCTATCAACATAGATGTTCTACAGATTTTATTAATTTACTTTATGTAAGAATCTTACTTTATCATAACATAAATAAAAATATTCTGTTGAGGTTTCATGATGATGGCAGCAGTGGCTTATTTTATTGTTGAATAATACTTGCTAGAGAAATTGTCATTGAAGTTGTTTATATATTTCTGAGTTGTTTATATATTTCTGTTACTCTTCAGTCTTAGAAAATGCTTCAACAACAAAGTAGAAATACCTTTTTAACAAAAATGTACCGTGTTTTTGAAAAGATAAAACATATCTTGGGAATGTATTACAGTTCTGTTGTTTTACCTTCTACATAGAGGACCCATAAC
Source organism: Suricata suricatta (assembly GCF_006229205.1). Classification (NCBI taxonomy): domain Eukaryota; kingdom Metazoa; phylum Chordata; class Mammalia; order Carnivora; family Herpestidae; genus Suricata; species Suricata suricatta. The sequence goes on along the minus strand of NC_043702.1, from coordinate 154,199,298 downwards.
ATCTTTCCTTTGAGAGGCATCCGTGTGTCTCTAAGAAATACTGGATGGTTGTTGAATCGTTTGAAAGTGTAAAACATAGTGTTTAGGAACTCGAAATTTCCGAAGATAAACTCTTGAAAGTTTGACCTTGGTAAAACTATATACAATTGTTTTTTTTTCCTTTCAAGAAAATAAAGCAATTTTAAGGGACATTTAATTTTATACTTCAGGGAAGGATTTATAATTGATCAGGAATCAGGAATACAATAAATAGAAAATCTCTACCAGAGAAGGAGAAATACCTGAATGACTGCAGTACCGGTAGTTTGTGGGAAGGAGAAAGGAATTGGAGACGGAGAAGCAGGGGGTGATGCATGTCATTCTTTCCCTTGCCTCACTGAGCTAGAGTCCTTCATGCCTAGATCTGTTAGAAGGGTTGCAGGGAAAACTAAATGCAGAAGTATTTTATCACACTTCCTTTTTAGAACCCTGGAGGAGATGACCGTACAGGGTAGTTCAGTACAAACACAATGTGTACAAATATCTCTGTAGTGGAAGGAGATGATTATCCAGATTAGCCTCAGTCACTTCCATGTGACACTAAAGGAATTGAGAAGTTTCTGCTAGTTGATTGCAAAGAAGAAAAAGAATAGATTATTTTGCATATCACTAAGAATCTGGCTAGAGAGTTTCCGAATGTGTTGCCAAAGAGTGTGCACAATAGCCTTGTAATCAAATAGTTCAGGACAGGCTGTCTATACTAGAAAGGCATGGCTAGACCTCAGAATATTGTCTCAGGCCAGGGACAATCTAGGTAGCTCTAAGTTAGAAAGTGCTGAGAATGAAGCCAGACTGTTAGTTCCCCAGCTACACACTTGAGGAGCAGAAACCAATAGGATTCACAGGGATGGGAGCACACTAACCACACATCAGTGAGCACCAGCTGGCGCTCTCCCTAAGAAAACGGCTCTGTCTCAGTGGAGTCCATTGCAAGAGCCAGCGTGAGACTCATACTGTAGGTAAGAGGGAAGGGAGGGAAGAATTTGACCTCATCCCTACACCTTATCTTTTTTATCATTACATGAGAATATATTTTCAAGCTGGGAAAAGTTAAAATATTGTTAAATATTCAATGTGCTCAGTGGGAGGATTAGGTCACTTCTGGAAATAAACTGTATGTCTGTGTAGGACCAGGACCATTTCCAACGTCACTAAAAATGATGATAAAAATATGTCATTTTAAATAAACGTGTCTTTACATTGATAACACTTTTAAGTAATTGTAAGTACAGCCTTGTGGATAAGCACATTAAATACTTTAATTTCAAGAAATTTAGTAATTATAAAATAAAGCAAAATACACAGTGAAATTTTTATGAAAAAAGTGCTAACTGCAGTATATATCTAATATATAACATTAAATTAATTTTAAGGAAAATCAGTGATTATACACATATATAATATATATTAATAATATCCCATATAATAACTGCTTTATAATATATAATTATATATAACAACCAATATATATGTAATGACCAACATGGTAATATATTATTATTACAGATATGTATTACAGATCAAACCACATCTCTAAATGGATTTAAAGATATTTGGGATATATTATATATCATATATACTATTATATTTATATTTTAATATAATCTATTATAATTAATGGTAGATATTATAATTTATAGATACTTAATTATAGATTTAATGTAATATATTAGTATTATAATATATTAAAATTAATAATAGATATTATAATATATCCCCAATATATTTAAATTTATAGCGGCTGGGTCACTATTTCAAACAAAAAAATCAAATTCTTATAAAATTACATTGTTTTATCTAATAATTTAAAGATGTGGTCTGGGGCGCCTGGGTGGCCCAGTTGGTTAAGCATCTGGCTTCGACTCAGGTCATGATCTCACAGTTCGTGGGTTCGAGCCCCGCGTCGGGCTCTGTGCTGACAGCTAGCTCAGAGCCTGGAGCCGGCTTCAGATTCTGTATCTCCCTCCCTCTCTCTCTCTCTCTGACCTTCTCCTGCTCGCACTGTCTCTCTCCGTCTCTCAAAAATAAATAAAAACCATAAAAAACATTAAAAAAATAAATTTGTTTAAAGGTGTGGTTTGATCTATAATTTTGCAAATTTGAGGCAGTTAACCAAAATGGGAAAATATATAGACTCTAGAACCAGATCAACTGACTCTGCCTCTAACTAGTTGTCTGAATTTGGTTATTAATTAATATTTTGTTCTTCAATGTTCTCGTCTGTGAAATAGCAATAATCACAGTACTTACTTCACCGGTTTGTTCAGCAGACTGAGATCAGGAATTACCCTAAACTGTGTAAAGCGGTTAGATTAGTGCGTGGCAACACTGAAAACGCCGTACAAGGCATGGCCTACATTGCTGTCTTCAACCCGTGGCCATCAGAGAGATTCCACAGCAAATGTTAGATGATGCAAATTTCCAGAACACCAATTTTAAAATCAGATAAAGTTTAACTATTCTTTTTCTCATTTTTGGTCTTAGAAATCTCGAAATTCCAATTCCAGATGTAGAATCACCATGCCAGTTCATTATTTTTCCAGTTCAAATTTTGTTTCTGGGTGATTTTAGCTCTGATTTCTGAAGCAGCTTATACAAGAATAGATGAAAAAGTTCTACACATTTTCGGTAAGCTGTGAGACATGTTTCCCAGACTTTTAAACAATATATTACTTAGAATTATTTAAAACGTTTGTGAAATATTTTCATACATATAGTACTAAGTAAAAGCTAATATGAAAGTATCTTCAGCTCAGGGGTGTTACAGGTCACTAGCAATGGGTAGAATCTGGACGCTAATAGCTATACAGGTGTATCTAGGCAAATGCAAGCTTAGAGCTCTCTGTTAATTAAAATCAAATTTATAGTAGAGACTCTACTTAACTATGGAGGTGCAGAAATACTTTTCCTTACCCTCAATAGGCCTGTTATATTTGGTTAAAATGTATTTTTTAAAGTGGCATCAAATATTATCCACCGCTTTGGCTGTTTTTGCCTCTGCTAGGATAAGAAAGTGTAAGAGAACATCACTCCCAGTGAAGCAACCAGGAAAGTAAGATAGCTTACAAAATCAAATCATCATACAATCCTTCCCAGAACTGAGGACACAACAAAATCCAGTAAGTGTGAAACACTCCTAGGAGAGAAGAGAGCCAGAACTGCTTTTAACTCTGTAGGGCAGAGGAGAGAGGAGAAAACATCCATTCCTGAGGGCAAGAAAACACAGAGGAATTAAAAATATATATATAGTTTAGTGAGGGCTAGCATGGTAATTTGGAGTCCTAGAGTGCACTGGTCACAACAAACGTTTGCAGCCAATCACCACTCTTTCCCAGAGGAGTTTATCAATGCTCAATTGGAGTATTGGGAACAGAGCAAGAGAGGGGAGAAACTCTCCCTGCCCAGGTGCTCCAGCTTCCACGGCCTTGAGCGCCGGAAGAGCAGCAGAGCTCAGGGACCTCCTGTGAGCCGGGGCACATTCTTGCCAGCTGAGGGTAGGGCAGCAGTGGGAGAAAACTTCGGGGTTCTGTGTGTCATGGAGCACATGACAGACGCTCCGGCAGGGATGGGGCAGAGGTGCCGAGAAAACTGCCCTCAGTAGGACATACGGGTGCCTCTGCCGACTTTTGAAGGCAGACGGAAGAAATGAGGAAATCCTCTAGGTCCTCCGGGTCTCCCCCATGTGATGAGTGTGACTGCTGGTGGTTGGGCAAGCAGGCAGGGTGCCGGAAGGTTCAATCTGAGGTGCAGACAGAGAGGATGGCTCAGAGCTGACAATGGGGCATAGAACTAAAGGGTTCCGCGGGCACCCGTACAGGTTCACACTTGGAGAAGAGTCAAAAGCTTATTTTACACTTGGATGTCTTTCTTACTTTATGTTGTAAATTACATTGGAATTTTCACATACTGACAGGTGAACTCCATAATCCTAGGGACCTGACTCCTTCACATCATTTCCTTCAACACCAAGGTCATACGTTGTCTTTCTCTTTCAAAAGTCTGCCCTTCTTGCTGATTATCTAATTAACTTCTGTTTTCTGGTCTGAATTGAATCTCTAGTTATTTGATCTTATGCTGACCTGTCATATATGTAAATAATTACATGTATATGTTTGTGTAATGACCATAATAATAATCAGAATGGATAATTAACCCCTTTTCAATTCAACTTACTATCTCTGCCTTCCTACAATATCTTTTATACTTCACAAAAGATGCTTTCGTTTTCCAGGCGGTGGTGCACCAGCATCCCGTATTTTCTCTATCTATAAATAAAATACAGAAGACTTTAAGTTCTCCAATATAAGGAAAGTATCACTCCATCGCAGTTTCACAGGTTGCAGTATCAGATCAAAGAGTGGTGTGCACCTACTTTCATGGAGGATGGTCTCCTGTTGCTTCAATTGTAATAACAAAATAATTATGGAATTTTTTCTCATCACGGAATGTATTTTTCAAGACAGCATGTTTTAAGGACAAAAAAAAAACCCCACACTGATTTTAAGTCCTGGTTTGGTCACACTTTGTTAGCGTTAGCAAGAATTGTACATTTATATGAGTGTGGTAATAATCTTATCTATAAGGTGCTGATGGGATAAGGAATGTAAATGAATGGAATTTGTATTCTCTAAGCACTATGTCTAGTAAAGGTATTCTGTTACTACTCAGAAAGTTCTTCATACTGATCCTGCTTTACATCTTTTTGTTTTATTTTATACACATGCTTAGAATCTCCAGAATGCTAGGGGACAATACCGACTAAGTATTCCCTTTTCAATAAAGCAGTGCATTTAAAGATGATTATCATACTCATTTAAGTATCTTCTTTTTCTTCTTGCAGCTGATGGATTCCCATATCCCCCATTGTTCTCCACATTACTCATTATTCTAAGTTCTCTACTTGGACTAATGAAGAAATTTTATAAAGATTGCAAAATCTTTATTGATTGCCCCTAGGTGAATTTCTCAACTATGAGTTTTTATTAACTTAGTAAAAATTCAAAATATAGGTCATTTTAAATGCTTATTGATTCATGATGTGGTTTCATCTTAGCCTGGGCAAAGCATGCAGTATTTAATACATAGTAGCAGAATATTTACTATTGAAGCTTGAAAAGATGTGAGTTCTTTGTGTGCAACCTTTCATTTATGCATGTGAGAGGGTTTTCTTTTTTTAATTTTTTTACATTGTAGTACTTGTTTTGCTTGTTGGTGGTGTTTGCTTATTTAATACATTCCGTCAGGGACAGAAACTACATGCTGTTTTCTTTTGCCCTAGGAAGTGTGTCTTGGGTTTTTCCCCTTATTATTTTCTTTCCTTTTTTTTTTCCTCTTCTTTTTTTTGGTGGTGGGGGTGGTTATGTTTAAATGAAGTTGCTTTTACAACACCAAAGACTTAATCATCCATTTCCTATATAAAAGGTAGCTACTTTTTTGCATGGACCTCAAGCATATTGTAGTACAGAGGTGGAATTTAAGGAAAGGTATTAAGCAGGCTGTGTTGTAGCTTATGGGCAAGTAACAAATTGTATCATTTATCTTGAATGTATCATAGATAAGCTGCTATATAACGATTGCCACTTCAGATAACTGTGAAATTAGGTGATTAACTAGTTGTTACTTAACCTTCTAATTTCTGTATAAGTCTAATTACATGAAATAGAAGTTGGGGTTTTGATTTTTTACTTTGTTTTTCTGTTTGGAGTGTCATTGTAACTAGTGTATTGTAAATGATGGAAAGTAATTGCATATGTTAAAAAAATAAATTGTGTT
>NC_043702.1:154171244-154193387 GCF_006229205.1 Suricata suricatta | reverse complement strand
AACAGGGGAGGGACAGAGAGAGGGAGACACAGACTCCGAGGCAGGCTCCAGGCTCTGAGCTGTCAGCACAGAGCCTGATGAGGGGCTCGAACTCAAACTGTGAGATCATGACCTGAGCTGAAGTCAGATGCTTAACTGACTGAGCCACCCAGCCGCCCCCAAAGACATTCTTTTAAAGCAGACTTAGGATCACAACAAAATGAAGAGGCAGGTTCAGGGATTTTCCATCTACTTTTGTCACCATACATGCATATTGTCCCCGATTATCAGCATACCCACCAGAGTGATATATCGGTTACAACTGGCCAGCCTACACTGACACATCATTGTCACTCAAAGTCCGTAGTTTACACGAGAGTTCACTCTTGGCATTGTGCATTATATGGGTTTGGACAAATGTATAATGACATGTACCCATCAGTTTAGTGTTATACAGAGTCTTTTCATCGCTCTAAAAATCCTCTGGGCTTTACCTACACATCCCTCCCTTTTTTCTAACTTCTGGCAAGGATTGATTTTTATTTTTATTTTTTTACTGCCTCCATAGTTGTTTAGTTTGATTTCTTAATTCCCAATCTGTGTTTCTTTTCTTTCCTTTTCTTGTCTTAGGAGTATGAGCATGGACTTCCAGAACGAATGTTGACAAAGAATGATGAGAGGGGATTTGTTGGATTTTGTCAAATACTTGTTCCGCATCTATTTGTATGATTGTTCTGTACGGGACTGTGTTAACTGAGTTTTAAATATTGGACTAGACTTGCACGTCTGTAATAAATACTTGTGGTTGTGTGCTGTAAATTGTTTTTAGTTAGTTGTTGGATTCAATTTGCTGGTATTTTGTTGATTTTAATATATTATATGCATGAGAGTTATTGATCTGTAGTTTTTTGTTCTAATAATCCTTTTGTCTGGTGTGTGATCTGGCTTCAAATGATGCGTTACCGCACATTCCGTCTGCTGCTATCTTCTGAAAGAGACTGTAGCGAATTGATATAATTGCTTCCTGAAATGTTTGATACAAAAACCAGTGAACCTATGTGTACCTGGGGCTTTTTGTATTGGAAGGTTATTAATTATTGATTGAATTTCTCTAATAGATATAGGCCTATTTAGATTGTCTGATTCATCGTGGGTGAGTTTTAGCAGATTGTGTCTTTCAAAGAATTGGTTATTTCATCTAGATTATCACATTTGTGAACATAGAGTTGTTTATAGATATCCTTGATTGGCCTTTGGTTTCCATTGGATCTGTAGCAATCTCCCCTCTTTCATTTCTGATAATAAGAAGTTTTGTTCTCTCTTTTTTAAGTTCATCTGGAGGCTTATTGATTCTATTGATCGTTTCAATGAACCAGGCTTTAGTTTCTTTATTTCCTATTTGATTTCTTATTTTCCTATTATTTATTCTTATTATTTCCTGCTGAGTTCCTATTTTCAATTTCATTGACTTCTGGTCTAATTGTTTTTATTTCTTTTCTTTGCTGACTTTGTATTTAATTTGCTTTTCATTTTGTATTTTACTAATGTGGATGCTTAGATGATTGACTTTAGATCTTTTTTCTTTTCTAGTATTATGCATTCAATGCTCTAAATTTCCCTCTAAGCACTGTTTTTATGCATCGCACAATTTTGATAGGTTGTGTTTTCATTTTAATTTAGTCCAAGTTGTCTAGCTATCTCGTTTGGTAAGGCATGAGAATTTAAAGTTACTTTGAATATTTTAAAATTTCTTTTGAGATTTTTTTCTTTGACGCATGCATTATTTAGACATGTGTTGTTAAATCTTCCTGTATTTGGGGATTTTCCAGTTATCTTTCTGTTACTGATTTCTAGTTTAATTTTGTTTTGTTTTAAGAGCAGAAACTGTATGGTTTCTATTTTTTTTTAATTTGTTAAGGTTTTTTTTTTTTGGTTCAGTATTTTGTCTGCCTTGGTGAATGTTTCTTGTAAGCTTGAAAATAATGTGTATTCTGCTGTTGTGGGATGAAGTAGTCTCTAAGTGTCAGTTATATCCAGTTGATTGATTCTTTTGATGAGTTCAACTATGTCATTTTCTGCCTGCTACTTCTGTCCATTTCTGAGGGAGGAGTGTTGAAATCTATAGCTATGATATTGGATTCATCTACTTCCTGCAGTTCTATCATTTTTTGCTTTACACTTTTGTACTTGGATTTTAGGCACACACATATTAATAATTGTCATATCTTTTTTGACAGATGACATTATGTAATGCCCTTCTTTATCCCCAATAACATTTCTTGCTTTGAAATCTTCTCTGTCTGGAATTAATGTAGCTACTCCTGTTTTCTTTTCATTAATATTAGTATGTTATATCCTTCTCTATCCTTTTATTTCTATTCTATATGTGTCTTTATATGTAAAACTAGCTTCATGTAGACAGTGTATGGTTAGGTCTTATTGTTTGGTCCACTCTATTAATCTCTGTCTTTTCATTGGTATATTTAGGCCATTGACATTTAAAATGATTATTGATATAGTAGGATGAATATGTAACATAGTCATTACTGTTTTCTGTTTGTTGTCTAGTCTCTGTATTTAAAAAAAAATAATTCCAGTGTAATTAACATATAGTGTCAGATTAGTTTCCGGTGTACAATATAGTGATTCAACAATTCCAAGGTCACCTGGTGCTCATCACAAATATATTCCTTATTCCCCACCCTCTGGTAATCATGTTTGTTCTCATAGTTGAATCTGTTTCTTGGTTTGTGTCTGTTGCTCTATCTTTTTTCCCCCTTTGCTCATTTGTTTTCTTCCTTATATTCCACATTTGAGTGAGATTATATGTTATTGATCTTTCTCTGATTTATTTTGCTTAGCATTATGCTCTCTAGTTCCATCCACGTTGTTGCAGATGGCAAGATTTCTTTTTTTTTATGCTGGATAATATTCCATTGTGTATATAAATTATATATATATGTATATATATACACACACCATATCTTCTTTATACATTCATCTATCAATGGACACTTGGATTATTTCCTTAATTTGGCTATTGTAAATAATGCTGCTATAAATATAGGAATGCATGTATCCCTTTAATTGGTGTTTTTGGTTTTTGGGGGTAAATACCCAGTAGTGCAATTATAAGAATGTAGGGTAGTTCTATTATTATAGTTTCTGTATTTTTGCTTTTTCTTCTTTTTCTTACTTTTGTGGTTTAAATTGAGCATTTTATATAAATTTATTTTCCTTTTTATTAATTAATTCTACATCTTTTTTATCTTTTTTTATGTTTGCCCTAGAGCTGCATTATATTATTATAACTAATCCAAGTCCATTTTCAAACACTATGCTGCTTCATGGATAGCCTACATATCTTTTAATAACACAGTAAACCTAATTCTTCCTTTTTATTTCTTTTATCATTGCTGCCATTCATTTCACTTACATACAACTGTATATATGTGCATAAAATATATAAGCATACATAATCAAATACATTGTTGCTATTATTTATTTGATCAAACTGTTTTCTGTTAGATCAATTAAGAATAAAAAGAATATATGTTATTTTACCTCCACTTATTCCTTCCCAGTGGTTTTTTTTTTGTAGATCCCAGTTTCTAACCTATATTATTTTCCTTGTCTCTAAAGGGGACAAGGAAACATTCTCTCAATGTTTCTTGCAACGCAAGTCTATTGGCGGTGAATTTCCTTAATTTGTCTGAGAAAGTCTATTTCATCTTCATTTTTAAAGGATAATTTTGTGGGGTGCAGAATCGCAAACTGGTGGGGTTTTTTCTCTCAACACTTCCAATATTTCCGTCCATTCTATTCTTCCTTGTATGAGTTTTGAGATGTTGGTTATAATGTTTCTCCTTGCTCCTAAATATAGTGTCTTTTCCTCTTGCTTTTTTCAGTACTTTTGTTTATCTTTGATTCTTTTATTGCTGGAAAATGATATGCCTTGTTATAGTTGTTTGGCATATATTGTAGTCTGGTGTTCTCTCAGATCTGTGGTTTGCTGTTTGACATTAATTTGGGGACATTTTCAGTCATAATTGTTTCACAGATTGCTTCTGTTCCTTTCTTTTCTCCTAGTGTTCCTATTACATGTGTCATATCTTTTGTAATCACCCCACAGTTTCTAGATCCTTTTTGTTTTCATCTGTGTTCTTTTTGCTTCTCAATTTTTGAGGATTCTACTAATAAGTACTCTAGCTCAGAGAATCTTAGCTCAGCTATTTCCAGTCTCCTAATGAGCTCATGAGAGGCCTTCTTCATTTCTGTGACAGTATTTTTTATCTTTAGACTTGTTGTTCTTAGAATTTCCACCTTTCTGCTTACATTGTGCAATGGTCCTTGCATGTTTTCTACTTTATCCATTAGAGCCCCTAGCATATTGATCATAGTTATTTTAAATTCCCAGTCGGATAATGCCAACATCCCTGCCATATCTGGTGTGTGCTGGGCCTCTTCAAACAAACTGTGATTTCTGGCTTTTGGTATGCCTTCTAGTTTTTTTCTTGATAGCCAGACATGATACACTGGATAAAAAGAACTGCTGTAAATAGGACTTCTACACTGTGGTGGTGAGGGGGAAGAGGAAATGTTCAATAGTCTTATGATTAGGTCTCAGTCTTTTAGAGAGCCTATGCCTTTTGACTGTGAGCTGTGCAGGTGCTTCTCATTTTTCTCTGCCTTGTATGGGACAGGTGGACTAGAGTGGGCTGGAGTTGAGTGTTTCCTCTCTCCCATGTGGAAGACTAGAACTGGCTTGACTTAGGTATTTCCCTTCCCCCAAGTCAATTAGGCTCTGATAAAATCCCAACAGGTAAGGCTCTGGTTAAGTAGTTTCACATGTGGGGAGACCTTGCTAAGAAGAGCAAAGTACTCAAGTGTATTTCAAAATGGCTCCCTCTCCTCTCCCACTGCTGGAAGTTCGAGAGGATTTTTCTCCAATATTTACTATGAGAACCTGGTCAAGCTTCTGCAGGTAAAACTAACAGTAGGGGGAAGGAGTCCCCATCACTGGTTCCCCTTGGGGTTTTTGATTCTTGGATTATCTACAAGCAATGAGCCTTCAGCAATTTGTCAATTATAGTTTTACATTTTCATATTTTGGGACTTGTTCTGGCAGAGGCAACCAGCACATGAATTTCTGTTCCTGTAAGTTGAGATTCTCTGTATTTGTCTGTTTCTCCAGTTTTGACGCAGTTGTTTTCTCTCTGACCTTGCTTTCCTTAGGAATTGAGGAAAGGTTGTTGATTTTCAGCTTCTTTGGCTTTTAACTTGTGAGGACAGAGTGGCAACTTCCAAGCTTCTTAAATGTAGAACTGAAATGCATGGAATGATTTTGTTACAAGACCGTCTGTGTTGTGTGAATGGAGGTCTCTGTCTTTGGATTTCCCGTGAGATTTATACAGGTATCCATGCTCCAAATAAAGACAGCTCTTAGGAAAGTAGCAAGCACAAAGCAGTTTATTAAAGTGGACATACACTTTCAAGGTGGGAGAGTGAGGTTGTTTTGAAATTGGATATTGGGTTTGTCTGGTCTGGGAGAAGCTGAGAGGTACAGTGGGGTGTCTCTATTGGAGGCTGCCTCCGGTCACTTGGGAACCTCCTCCCACAGGTTGGGAAGGCGAGTTTTTGAGTCTATAAGGTTTACACTGAAACTGCCCTGGCAGCCTTTCCACATTGGGAGAGACTGTACCTACAATGCAGAGTCTAAATGTAATGAGTCTAAAGGTTATCCTGTGCCAGAGGTGGGAGGGGAGAGCACTTGTTGAGCACCTGTGGCTCTTGATCTATCCCTTGAAAGCACAATGTCAGGATGCTCCTGTCTAGCTTCTACCTAAAAATTTTAATGTTTTTTATTTATAGATCTAAGATTTTTAATGGACTAATTTTTGTTTTATATTTATAGGGAATATTCAGTATTTTGAAAAACAAAGATTATAATGTGGTTTAGCCTTCTTATAAAGAATTCAACTGTATCAGAAACAAAACTTCTGTGCTTTCATATAAACTTTTCAGACTATAAGAATTATATGACTTATTTAAAATGCTTAAAATATTAGACTTTACCAGCCTTTTCAGATTTTATTGATTAAATGCTTTTTCAATGACCTATTCTTAGCTAGGAACTGTTGTTTTTAGTGTGTTGATTCCATAATTTGAAGATACAATTGCCTGTCTTCATGGATATTCCAGTGAATTTTTAATTTAAATAATGTGTTTTTTATTAGTAAAATTTCCTTTTTGTTCTTTTATAAGTTTCTATTCTCTATTTAAAATTTCTACCTTTTTGGGGCACCTGGCTGGCTTGGTAGGTAGAGCATGAGACTCTTGACCTCTGGGTTGTAAATTTGGGCCCCATTTTGGGTGTAGAGATTACTTAATAAAATCTTAAAATCTGTGTATCCAGTCATCTCAAATCTCTATTTCTTCACCTCACGTAGTGTGGTTATAATTGCTGCACTAACATCTTCATTTGATAATTTCAACATCTGAGTCATCCCAGAATCAACATCCCTTGGTTTCCTTTTCTTCTGAGAATGTCTCATATTTTCTTCATTTTTAATGTATTAAGCTGTGTGTGTGTGTGTGTGTGTGTGTGTGTTTTAAAGAATATTTTTTTAATGTATATTGTTTTTCAGAGAGACAGAGAGCACGAGCAAGTGAGCAAGAGAGGGACGGAGAGGGAGAGAGAGAATCCTAAGCAGACCATGTGTTGTTAGCACTGAGACCAATGCAGGGTTTGACTCAAAAAACTGAGATCATGACTTGAGCTGAGCTGAGGAGTCAGATGCTTAACCGACTGAGCCACGCAGGTGCCTCTTGGTTTTGTTTTTTAATCGCCTCCTGGACATTGTGCATGTTGTGGTGTGTTGACAGGGTTTTGTTACAGTCCTCGGGCTTGTTTCTTTGTCAAGTTCAGGCTTCCAGTGTTTTCCCTAGGTTGCAGTGGGTTCAAATCTCAGTTCTCTTCTCAAACCTTTGGTCATATTGATATGGGCCTGAGTCATTTAAACCTGTGAGGTTCAGGGGTTAGGATGCGATTTTACAGGTGACTCAAATGTCTTTACTGTACTAATTTGTATTTGTGCGAAGCTTGTCCGGTTCACACATTAGGCTGGGAGTTTTATAGGATTCAACACAGAAATGCAAGCTTCTCTTTCCAGTCTTTCCCTCTAGGATATCCTCCATGTACTCTGACCTAACTCGCTTTATCCCATTGTTCCCTGGCCAGAAATACCCAGAGACTCTGTCAGAAGTTTGCTGTTGCTCTGTGCAACTGGTGTCTACCCTTGGTGCAAAACAGTGAGAAGAAACAAAAATGAAACCAGGAAACTCACCTCTGACTGTGTCACTTCTCCAAGTTTTTGACTCCAATACGTCACCATTCTGCTTTTGTTTAGTTTTCAAGGTCTTCAAGTAGTTTTTTATTTTGTTTTCTTTAGTAATGTCTCCAAATGCTAGCACTGTAATCAGTGAGAGGGGTGCGTGCGAGGGGCTTAGATAATCATAGGCAGAACGGGTGTTCCCATAAGGCATACATTTTTAGTGTGTTCCTATTTCCCTCCTACAGTGAGTAACTGGGGGAGTTATTGCTCACATTTTGAAAAGTAATGTTTGTAGGATTTCTTAAGGCGTGTCTGATAAGTCAGTGCATGGTATAGGCTGCTGAACCAGTATTGGATTTAGTGCTAAATTGAATACACATGGCAATTAATTGGCACCAATTAGGTTAGCATGCCTTATGGCCGGCCAGCTGCTTGGCAGAAAGTAAGGCTGGGAAATCAACTTTCATGTTTGCCATTTAAAATTACCCATATCTATTATTTTTGAATTTGAGCAGCTGCTATCTTTTCTGAAAACTGAGCAAACACATCTGTCTTAGCAAGCTGGTAGGTTTAAACAACAAAAAGGTTACTGTTAAAGTAAACATTTAAAAACAGCTTAAACCTGTTGCTCTTACAGCTCTATCACTCAAATGCTGTGCAGTTTTATGTTGAATACTTTATTACTTAGAGGGGGCTAAACATAATAAAATTCTCTATTGGTTGAATATCTAATCTTTAAATGGTAACTGGCATAGTTAAATCCAAATTGATGATTAGATTTACAAATAAATTATTTTTTTGATTTGCTTGCTGGTGGCAGTAGGTCTGGCATGTTGTACATGGACCCTCTTGTTGGACTTTTTGTACCAGCACAATATTTTGAAACCCAGCAGTAATACTTAGTAGTGATTGAATTATTCACATATATTCTCAGGTTGAAGATGGAAACAGAACCGTAGCATCAATAAATACAGGGTCTGATTCTATCTTAGTAATCCTCTGAAGATCATCCTGCAAGTCTGTAACAATTTTCTCATTAGTCCTCCCTTTATTTCTATACAATATCCCCTGTGTTCAGTAAGTGGGTGTGTAATTGATTTTATTTTTGTGTTACAACATAGACATTGACTTCTGTTTTCCTTGTTCTGAAAACTTTTATCTTCATTGTTCACTACAGTTTTTTGAAGCTCCTGGTCCTAAATTGAATATATTACATATACAAATGTTATAATTATTAGAATAAAAATGGCATTTGACATTTTGTTTTTTAGACTAAAAGGATGAATTAAGGAAATTATCTTTTTTTACATGAAAATGATTTTTCATAAATGAAGCTTCAAAAAATGATTTAATAGATACAGATAAAAGCAAATTTAGAATAAATGAGATGTTTCTAACTTTTGACAACTTTTCCTTCTATAATACCGATGTTAATTATTTTATGAAGAGAATAAATAATATTAACAACAAAGTATCTTTATCTGGAAAAATAACTAGGTTTCTAGGCGCCTGGATTAACTTGCTAGAGCTGCTGGGACAAATTATAACAGAGTGTCTTTTTAAACAGTAGAAATGTGTTGCCTTGCAGTTCAGGAGGCTACAAGTCAGAGATTGAGTTATCAGTAAGACTAGCTCCTTCTTAAGTTTGTGAGGGAGACTGTTCTTGCCTCTCTGGAGAATCTGGTGATTTGCTGGCAATTGTCATTCCTTGGCTTATAGATGTATCTGACTAACAAAATCATCTTCCCATGGCATTCTCACTTGTGTCTGTGTCTCTGTAATCTTTAAATGGTAACTGCCATAGTCAAATCCAAATTGATTAGATTTCCAAAGAAATATTTTTCCTGTGTCCAAATTTTCTTTGTAAGGATACTAGTCATATTGGATTAGGAGACTCACTAATGGCCTCATTTTAACTTGATTATCTCTATAAAGACCTTATCTCCAAAAGCTCAGATTCTGAGGTACTAATGATTAGGGATCCAACACATCTTTTCTGAGGAGACCTAGTTCAAACCATAACGGCACATGAAATTTAAATCTGAGAATGTGTGAGCTAGGGATTTATTTGTTAATCATTCCCTTGCTTTTGTATATTTAGATCCTTTTGAAGAATATGAAAGCCCACTTCTGCCTGTCACTATTGAATTCTTATTTTGCTTTAGAGAAAACACTTCTAAAAATTTAAAAATGCAAAGTATTTAATTCTATAAAGACATATCAATAAAAGCATAACTTAGTCATTTATTTTCTCTTTCATTCAAATAACAAATATTTTTAAGTACTCATAAAAAACAGATTTTCATTTATTAGGAAAAATTCAAAGGACTCTGCTTCCTGGGGGGTTGGGTCCCTCTGGACTTCACCTCTGTAAATAAAGAAGTTACTGTGTCAGTGCAAAGAAAAATTTAAAAATAATAATAAATAAATTAAAGCATTAATTTTCTGATGGTTAAACTACTCCAAGAAAATATCCTCAATAATGCTTTGAAATCCCTATACTGCAGAGCTGGAAATCCTGAACTTTTAAATTGTGGTCTGAGTCAGGAATTATTACTCTTGTTAAAAATGATAATATAACAAAATAATGAAAGGCCTGAAACCCTTGGGTTCAGTGCTTTTTCTCTGCATCACAGGTCATGTGTGAGAACCTCATGTCTAGAAAGCCTTCACTCATAAAAGAGAATCTTCCTAAGATTCAACACTGGGTAACACTGAACCTACAGCAAAAGTGGACCCAGGCCTGTATACAACAGACGCAAATCAGCACAGCAAGTACACTGAGAACTGAATGAAGATTTTAAGCGATGACATGGAAGGGGAAGCAGCATTTCCCTTGTGAATCCACTTTTGATTATGTACTGCTGAGTTATAAATAGGAGTCTATACAGTATAAAATTCACATTATCCAGGATACGGTGCAGAATTATTTGGCATATAAACCACTAAAGGTTATATAGCCAATTCTCTCAGTGGGGGGTGGTGTGTGAGGTGGGGAGGAGACCATGAATATACCCATGCACAATTGTCCCAAAGTTGGAGCTCTCAAGGACCTTAAATCAGCTCTGACAACTATGTACCATGCGGCAAAGGAAAACATATCTGAAATAACACATCTAAAATAAAATAAGCTTATCCAGAATCATTTACATTTTATCGTTGTAAATGCTCTAATTACCGAATGCTAAATACTTTGCTTATTGCAGAGATCCTCCATGTACATAAGAGAACAAGACCTCACTATTTTGCTTACAAAAGTAAACACATGAAAGGACCAGAATACCTATTTTAACTACTAATAATCTTGAAGCTAAAGATAAAAGGGATATTGCACAATTAAAAAAAATGAAGATATAAGGATAAATATGTATGGTCCTCAAAACCTGGAGTAGAATATTTTAACATAAAGATAAAATTATAAAAAAAGAAATCTAGATGATGTGAAAAAGATTGCAAACACTTGATTTAGTTGACATTTTAGAACCTTATATTCACTAGCTGGAGAATACACATTCTTTAGAAGTTCTCATTATATATATATACTCACCAAGATAGACCACATAGTTGGCTGTAAAATATATATCCATACATTTAAAAGAATTGAAGACATATAATGTTTTCTTGCCAAAACAAAATGAAATTAGAAATCCACAACATTAATGAGGACAATTTAATTATCCATATATTAGGAACACATTTTTAAACCAAGGGCCAAAAGTGAAATCAAAAGTGATATTAAAAGGTGTTTTGAAGGGAAAAAACAAAAAACATAATGCCACATATAAACATCCATGAGAAAAAGCAGTTAACACAGGGAAATTTTAAATACTTCCTTAATGCTTCTGAGGTCAGGTACCTAAAGATTTACATTATCAAGATAGTAAAAGGAGAGATAAGTGGACCCAAATAAGTGGTAGGGAGGAAGTAATATAGATAAATCAATGGAACAAAAAAGCAGATACGTGATGGAGAAATTTAACAAAAACAAGAATATACAAGAACAGAAGAGATCAACAGAATGTATGCATCCCTAAAATAACTTGACCAAACTCAGTGAAAGCAAATAACACAAATCAATAATATTATAAATAAAAAAAGTAAGATCATCTAACAGAATGAGTGCAGTGTTATTAGGAAAATAGTTTTGACCTCAAGGCTGGACATACTGTGGAAAAATTAATGCTTAGAGTAGTCAACCTTCAATGTGATGTTTTTTCCCGTTGGAAAGCATTGGTTTTTTTTTTTTCTTTCTGAATGTTTGGTGTCCTATCTTTCACATGTCTAAGTAGAGATTTTTTTTTTGTTCTGTTTAAAATTTAGGGGCTATTCTTGGATCTCATGATTTTTTTTCATCAGTTACTAAAATCCTTAGCCATTATTTTTTCAAATATTTTCCTTTCCTTATTTCCTCTATAACATCTTTTTGAAATTCTAGTTAGTCAATTATCAGACCTCCTCAATATCTTCTAAATTATACTTCACATTTTTCATCTTAGGTTCCCTGTGTAGCATTTTATGTAATGTCTACCTGTCTACCTTTCAGTCTTTAGCTATACACATTTTACTGTTTAAACTTTTAACACTGATATTTTAATTTTAATTACTAAATTTTTACTTCATTCTTTTTCCCCACACTTGTCTACTTTAATAGCCTATTTTTACTCACACCTTTAAAATCTTCTTATATGTCTTTTAAAGTATCTTTATTTTTTATATTATGGTTTTTACATACAATTTTTACAGAACTGGGGTTACAGTTTGTTGGGTTTTCTGATTATTAGATATTATGGCTCATATTCTTGTGTATTTAGTGATTTATTATTGTTCATGTTCATTAAATTTTATTTTTAGTATTTCTTTCTATTTTGGTTTAAACATTTTCCTCTCCAAAGGATATATGTGTTTGCTTCTCCCAGTTTTGTAGGATACTATAATCCTACTGCCATGTTGAGTCTAGATTTATGTTGGGTTCTTTACGACCAAGAGGTAGTGTCAACTCTACCCCAAAACTTTGCCTGTGTGAAATTGGGATCAAGAATACTCATGGCAAATGTTTATCTTTCTTCCTCTGCAATTAGTGCCAAGACAGGTCATTTTATTCACCTCCTCCCTTATTGAGACAGGTTTCTGTTTGTTTGTTTCGGATTGTTTGGTTTCTTTCTCTCCTAAGTGACTCACTGAGTGTGTTGCCTTTTGGAAACGCTAACTTTTTGCAAAGTTCTACAATCAGATCCATTTCCTAGGTTCTGCTCCATGGCTCCAGTGCACAGCAACCTCCTCTGTGGATTCTTTTCTGTTCTTTTTCTTTTTTTTAGTGGAGGCATTGGGAGGACCGCCTGATCAGTCTACATTATTTTTTTCCTTTCTCGTTTATCCAGCATTTTAGGTATGAGGTACTCAGAAGCATTTTTCCCCCTGAGCATTTAGTTTGTCATATTGCTGGTTATAGAAACTACCATTTGAAATCAATATTTATCGTGGCATTTGGAAGATTTATTGGTATTTTACCCTCTACAGGCTGATTCAGTATAGTTAAAATTTTGCATATTCTTTTTCAGCTTTCAACTGTCCAGTTTGGTTTGCTAGACATATGACTAACATATATCCATGTCATTTCACTTTAGCCTTACAAATTAACACCTAGTTAGGAATAATATCAACATTAAATTAGTATATAAACTTTTGGAATGCCTCATCTCTCCCTGTTATATCCACTCATTTAATTATGTCTGAGACCTATCCAAAGCTAAGCTACATCCAGCTTCCTAAAATTTATTTCTAGAGATAAAACTATTCAGAATTCCTATTTCTTCTCAGGCCCTGGAATGAACTATGCAGAAATAAGTCTGATAGAAAGAAATGGTTTTATTTACTCTTTTCAGACTAAAAGAAACTCCTAAAGAAGTACCTTAATATTAGCAAATTGTGGTATAATAAACAGGAGATTTATATAATTAGTTTTAGTTTGCACATGTGTTTATAAACCAGTTTTTAGAGAGTGTTTAGTGGAGTCAAGTCTTCTAATTTTAAAAGCAAATGTTTATTGAATAACAATTACAATGTGAAACACTGCCATCATGCCTATGACTTTTCACTGTGCAACAAAGTACAGCTTTTTTTTTTTTTTGTCTATTTTGTGGCTCCTCCACGATCACTATCAGTAAATATACTTCAAGAGTAGAAAACCATGAGAACCCAAATTGCTCCTCATCCACAAGAAGAGTAGTTCACTTTATCCCATCTTGTATTCTTTCTGGATGGTAAAACCAAGCCTATTACTCTGACCACAGATGATGGGGTCAGTGCTCCCATGGCTGTCAAGGTAATTATGTAGAGACTCAGCAAAAGAAAGACCAACCAACTCAGAACGGCAAAGTGAATGCTTTCCCAGTGTGTTAGTCCATGCTGACAGCACAATCTTCTCTTTGGGGAACTATGAATGGTCAAGTGAAGAGAAGTTCTACCATTTAAGCTTGTTCCCTGTATGCTAAGGTTGTATTTCATCTCTCTAGAATACATAGAAATCTTAGAATATCTCAAACCCAGGAAGTCTAGATGAGTGCGGAAATGATTCTGTATACTATCCTGACACCTACACAAGAATCATGAAAGTATTAGTATTTTCTAGGGGTAGGAGGTGCTACCTTATACGAGATACTCTTTAGATTTTCTAACCATCAATAGTGGCCTTTTCATTTGTATAGAATTTTTTCTCATCCACATAAAAGTGATTTCATAGGAGTCAGTATTAGATTTAATCATCATGTGTGTTTACCTTAAAATTATAATATGTGTATAATTGTTAAAACTGAGGTCAAGATTAGTTGTCTTTGGAATAGCTAAAATCATCTGAAGTGGAGGCCTCAACAAAAATTCCGATATGACTCTCTTACCAATGTGTGTGAGGTAGTTGGATGGAGAGATCAGAGTAATTGAATAGGGGCCAACCGGTAAATAATGCTGCAAGATAGTATTTGTTAAATATTTAAATATATGCCAGTTGCTCTAAATGCTTTATGTTCATTAAATATGACCTCCGCAACAGGGCCTGGACGTCATACTGTTTTTATCCCGGAGAGATGTATCAACTTGCCTCATTCCAAGATTGTAGCAAACATTGAAATAAGTGTATTAACCCTCATTTGACCAATTTCAAACATCATAATCATATGTTCTCCAGGTTTTTCTTAGTATGCCCATGCATTCTCTTCATAGGAAACAACTGAGAAACTCTTTTTTCTTATTTAAAAATTTTTTAATGTTTTTATTTATTTTTGAGAGAGAGAGAGAGAGAGAGACAGACAGACAGACAGCATGAGCAGGGGAGGGTCAGAGAGAGAGGGAGACACAGAATCCAAAGCAGGCTCCAGGCTCTGAGCTAGCTGTCAGCACAGAGCCCGACGCAGGGCTTGAACCCACGAACTGTGAGATCATGACCTGAGCCGAAGTTGGACAGTTAACCGACTGAGCCACCCAGCCGCCTGGAGAAACCCTTTAAAAATGCAGATTCCTAATATCCGTATCAGACACTGAGATTTTAATCTCTTAACTTCAGTCAGGAGTCTTAATACTTAATAAATAATGAGAATTCTAGGTGACTGTGATCTTGAGATTCATAGTACTTTATGTAGGTTCTAGGTGTCATAAGGCTTTTTAAAAGCCAAGAAGGAAGCTTAAATGGAAAACCTCATATAAGCCTGAAAATAAAAACAAGAACAGTTCTCATTTGAACATGGGTGCACGAGAGAATTACTTGAGAGTTAAGCAGACAAACAAGCATGGCTTGGCTCTACTCCAGACCAGTTGAACCTGAGCACCACACATCAGTCACTGCTTCCCATATGATTTTTAATGGGAATCCAGGTGATTTACTAACATTCAACTAACTCTACTTTCGGAAAAGATTCCCTTATCAAATGTAACACTTTCAAATAAATAAAAATAAAGCATCCCTTCTGACTTTCTCCGTTACATTTAACAGGATTTTGGAATGCTTTAGAGAGTGCCACCTAATTATTCTTCTTTTTTAAAGAATATGTTTTTATTTATTTTTGAGAGAACCCAAGCAAGGGAGAGGCAAAGTGGGGGTGTAGAGGATCTGAAGTGGACTCTGCACTGATACCAATGGACAAGATGTGGGGCTTGAACTCATGAACTACAAGATCATGGCCTGATCTGGAGTCAGAGACTCAACCGACTGAGCCACAAAGGTGCCCCTGATTATTCCTCTTATTCATGGTACTTTATATAATCCATGCATCTATGATAATTTTATTACTAGTCTTCAGCAAAGTAATTACAATTAGTAGTGATGATATAATAAACTTTGGTATCCTATCTGACTTTGAATTTTTAGAATAAATGATCTTCAGTTTATTTCCCCTTAGAAAGATTCCACCATAATGCCTTGTCATTGCTCAGGTTCCTGATAAGATAGTATATTTTATAAACTGAAAATCAGATTATAACCAGAGGTTGATCTAAGAATTTTGGGGGGAAGCTAAACTTAATTATCTTGACAAAACCACTCCATGCTCTCAAATCAACTTATATGCCTAGAATATATGAGTTGCATAAATATAGGCCTTGTAATGAGCCATTCCACTCAACTTTAATTTGCTAAAAATGTTCCATTATCTCCCCCTAGAATTTAGAAGACTGTTTTTTAGTTGGACAATTCTACATCCTTGTCATTATGGAGGGAAGTAGAGTTAGGAAAAGGTAAATTAAGGTAGCAAATGTCCTTTAGAAATGATGCTTTTGCTTGAAAACTCACTGTTAAAAAAGGTAAAAAAGGCATATTAAATAAAATGTGTAACCAATGATTCAAATTAGTTTGGTTCTACCATACTTCACTTGAAGGTCTGAGAGTTTCATGGGTTTCTTGTTAGAAGAAAATTAGAACTCTTAAGCAAATAAAGTATTTTTAGATGAATATATTTACTTAATGCAAGATGATTATGAATGGAAAAACAGGCTTTTCTTTTACTCTAATACCTGTACTTATTCTTCTAAATATATTATTTGACTGTAATTTATATACTTGCAATGTAGATAGTAAAAAATTAATATTATCTTAGACTATTGAGATTTCAAAATAAGCACAATCTAGAAAACTCAGCCTTTTTTTCCCTACTTTATTAACTTTTACAACATTAGTGGACCTGCTTCTTAGAGTTATGTATAGAGGCTTCCTATCGAAACACTCAGTCTTCAATAGACAATCATTATTATCCCAAAGAGACTACTCATAACAAATGGTCTACTGACTCTGGTCAGCAACTTTGATCTTGCTGTAGATCAAGGACCAAAGATACCAAAGTTATCTGCTGACTTGTACTTTTTTCCCCAGAGATATATGAAGTTCTTTGTGATTAAACTGCAGTTGAAATTGCTTTCACATAAACAGTTCGTAGTTTACTTTGCAACGGTGAAGGTGGTTAAAAAAACAAACTCATATTTTCAGAATTGAAGATGACATAAAAATCCTCTTTTTGGAATTTGTTAACCAGAAGTTTAAGAAGGATGGTGTTTTTTTCTTTCTTTTTTTGAAGCTGATTTTAAAAAAGCAAATAAAACATGTTAGAATATTCTTGCTCTGAAAATATTTATCAGTAATGTTGATACTCAGATATCCAAGTCTTTTTCTCTATTTTCCATAATGCTGTTCATGGTTGGAGTTGCCTTGGCTAAGTCTCAAAATATGTCAGCTACTAGTTGACTGTTTCAATGTATTGCACACTGCATATTTTCAACTAATTTTTGTTTTTGGATGAATTCCAACAAAAATAAGGCCTTATTCGTTGATCATAAAACTGACCTAGAAATGTCTTTTTGGTGTCCAACCTATCATTATGTACTGATGTATCGTTTCTGGACTACCCAAATACATTATTGTTTCTTTTTACCTCCCAGCTTTATTGATATATAATTGACATAAAAACTGTGTAAGTTTAACATACACAACATGATGATTTGATATATGTACATACTGTGAAATGATACCCACAGTGTTATTTAACGCATCCATTACTTCATATAATTACAGGGTTTTATTGTTTGTGTTTTGAGAACTTTTAAGATCTATTCTTTTAGCAACTTTAGTTAACTATAGTCACAGTGATCTATATTATGTTCCCAGAATTTATCTATCTTCTAACTGGAAATTTCTACCCTTTAATCACTTTTATCTGTTTTCCCCACCTGCCACACATCCCTGGCAAGTACCAATATTCCCTTTGCTATGAATTCATTTTCTTGAGGATGTGTGGAAAAGGGAACACTAATACAGTGTTAGTGGGGATGTAAATTGGTGCAACCATTATGAAAAATAGTATGGAGGTTACTCAAAATTTAAAAATAGAACTACCATATGATCCAGCAATACTTCTTCAGGATATATATTCCAAGGAAATGCATTTATTCTTTTCTTTTTTAAGTTTGTTTATTTATTGAGAGAGAGAGAGAAAGAGAAAGAGAGAAAAGAGAAAGAGAAAAGAGAAAGAAAGAAAAGAGAAAGAGAAAGAAAGAGAAAGAAGTGGAGGGGCAGAGAGAGGAGAGAGAGCCTCATGTAGGGCTTGATCTCACAAACTAGGAGATTATGACCTGAGTTATAATCAAGAGTCAGAGGGTTAACAGACTGAGCCACCCAGGCACCACTGCGTTCACTATCTTTAAGAGATATCTACACCGCTTTATTCTTTGCAATACTATTTACAGTAGCCAAGATATGAAAAAAGCCTAAGTATCCATTAACAGATGAACGAATAATGAGCTTGTGGTGTGTGTAAAAATCTATTTTTAGGGCCGCCTAGGTGGCTCAGTTGGTTCAGTGTCATACTTTGTTTGAGGTCATGCTCAGGTCATGATCTCACGGTTCGTGGGTTCAAGCATTATATCCGGCTCTGTGCTATCAGCTCAGAGACTGGAGCCTGCTTCAGATTCTGTCCACTTTCTTTCTGCCCCTCTCCAACTCCTGATCTCTCTCTCTCACTCTCAAAAAATGAATAAACATTAAAACAATTATAAATAAATCTATATATTGAATGCTACTGTTTCATATATGCAATTTTCAATTTAGATATGTGTTATGTATTTTTTAAAATTAAGCCATTTACATTTGCCCATATGGTCAACTGTCCATTGTTGTCTTATTGTTTAGTTATCTTTTAAGTGTTTAAGTTTTGAACAAAACCTTTCCAAATGATATGCATAGTTCTTTACTATTTAGACCAATATCTATTTGTTCCCTATGCAAGTGTATGTCTTCAATAACATTTTATTTCTAGTTTTCAATTTACCTTCTAAGATTTTTTATTTTACTGTTAATATATTCATAAAAATATTCTTATTTGCTAGCTTCATATGTATACATTTAATTTATACATAAACATATATAACATATATGTGTTTATATTATATAATATTATAAATATAAAATATATAAATAAATATGTGATGTATATATATATTTCCAAGTTCTTATAAATAATCAGTAAACCCACTACTCTTACTGCTGACTTCTTTCCGACTTCCTTTCTTAAATTTTATCAGTTATGTTATCTCTACCTGGGTAGGATGTGTAACATATATATTCTTCCTTGAAATCCTAAACTCCAGGCTTAATTTAATCTTAAATATATTTAATATTCAATATTCTTTTATTATAATTTCCCTCATTATCTTGTGTTGAATGAAGTTCATAGTCGTTTAGTTTCCTAGGGAAGGATTCAAAAGAAAAATATTTGCTGAATTTGTGCTTATATTAATATTTGTGATCATTGTTCTTGAAAAAGGATTTTTTGGGTTTTATTTTCTTTTCCTAATGGCTTCACAGGTGTTTTTCACCTATGTTCTAGTGTTAAATGAAGTTATCTGAGGCCAGCATGATTTTTCTTTGTGTAAATTATTTGTGTATCCTCTTTAAATGCTCAGTAACTCTTCCTTTATACTGAAGAATGATGCCTTTAATCAGTCACCTTTTTTTAACTGTTACACGTCAGTATTCTATGGTATATGGTATTCTCTTTCACTTTGTGGAGTTAGATCACCTTTTATTTTAGATAAATATATTAAATTATACCTTGATTTTCTTCTTTTGGGACTGCAATTTTGGATATGTTGGCTTGCCTTTGCAGAGTTTTCTGTGTCTATAATTTCCACTGTAATGTTTTTTTAACTACTTATTTAAAACTTTTGGTTTTGGAGGCACCTAGGTGGGTCAGACAGTTAAGTATCTGACTTTTGGTTTCAGCTCAGGTCATGATCTCATGGTTGTGTGCTCTCTTAAAAATAAGTAAATAAACCTTAAAAAATACTTTTGAAATAAAGTTTTTTTTTCCTTTTCTGTCATTTTTAAATTTCCTTTTTTTTCCGTCATCTCTCTCTATTTTTTTCTTTCCTTTCTTCTGCTCCATTTTCTGTCCCTTACTGTGATTTCAACAGTGACTGTTATTCTTTCCTCTTCTTTAAATGTGCTGTTTCTGTAACTATTTTCACAGTATTTCATACCTTAGTTCTACTAGCTCATATTTTATCTGCTTCTGTTTCTTACCATTTGTTCCCTTAATGCTCATAATTCTGCCTTGTGATCTTTATAGAGGTAATTACTTTGCAAATATTACTTAATTTTATCATGACATTTTAATTAACCATATTTGTTTTCTTTTTTGCAATGTTCTTTTGACTCATGTTCTCCAAATAAGTATGATTTCCTGATTTCTTATTTCTCTTATAATATCCTTCTAACCATGCTGTATCACTTCCATTTTTATTACTCACATCTGACCGTATTAATTTTCCTGGATCAGCCATTTGACAAGTTTCCTTTAGAGAGAGAGAGAGAGTTGTCTTCCAGGCTATTTGGCCTTCACAACCCATAATGTCTCTCCTTTTTTTTTTTTTTTAATTTTCTTTATTTAAAGAGAGACAGACAGTGCACGTTGGAGAGCGGGGAAAAAAGAGAGCGAGAGAGAGAATCCCAAGCAGGTTCTGCATTGTTAGCACAGATCCTGATGTGGGGCTTAAACCCATGAACTCAAAATCATGACCGGAACGAAACCAAGAGTCGGACTCTTAACCAACTGAGCCATCCAGGTGCGCACATTGTGTCTCTTCTTAACTGATGCCTCAAATGCAGATAATCATTAAAATAGTCCTGCCCCCTTTGCTTTTGCTGTAGATGGATTTCCTGGCTCCTATCAAATTCTGATAACACTACTGATCCCAGTGTCTACATCTTTTATTACAAACAATAATACATAGTTTTAACATCGGGGTCTTTTCTTCACCTGTCATAAAGTGTTTTTATTCTGGTGTTTTCTGAAATCTTTTTATTGGTGCCTTCTTAAGTCTCTTTGTATTTCTTCACGTCCTTTCAAATGGTCTCTACCATTTCTTTCAGCTGTGAAACAGATTAAAGCTGCAGGTGATGAATGTTACCTTCTTCTACCAAAAATATGTATTTTTTTGTTCTTTTCTTTCTTTGTCACATTTTTATGATTTATATGAAGACCAAAGGAAAATAAGGAATTTTAAATGTGTCCCTACTGAAAATCAAGAAATGTACTGTTAATAATATCTACCTCTTGAGAGAAAATAGAGTACAAAGAAGTTAAGCCATATATGCCTAATTAGGAAACCAATAAGAAGAGCCAACCTTCTGCCCAGAAAATCTGGTCTCATAAATCACACTCACACACCTATATTTCTAAGAAATTCAAGTGTGATTCTACTACTAAGCTAAAAGTAATTACCCCAATTAAAGCAAAATATTTTCTTCAAGTGAGATTGCTTATGATTGAAGATATACATGCAAAATCATAATTTATTTTATGAATTATCTAATTGCTGTTATCTGGAAAAAGTATGAGCTAATGCTCAATCATTGGATATTACAGAAACCAGACAAATGTACATATATTCTCTTACATAGTACCATACCTACATGTTTATTTGTGTTATAAATCAATTTAAATTATTTCTTACAATATTTTACATTGGAATTAACTGTGCTTATCTTTTGGCAACATATGAACTTTGTTTAAATGTTGTTTCAAAAAGAAGTATGTTTTGTTTTTCCTCTGGTATCATTTCTGTAGCCTTGGTAATAGTACCTAGTCCTTTTATTTTGCTCTTTTTGTTCCATGAGGGAAAAAAAAAAAAACCCTGTCACTGAGGATTTTTTCTTCTGTTTTCATGTTCTATATGTTATATTCTCTTTCTATTTTATTATTCAGTTTCTCTTTCAACTCTTCCTCTTCTGTGTGTCCTAAAAAGCTGATAGAGAATTTTTTCACAAGTTTATGTTATTTTTGGAAAAAAGAAAACAAATTTTTTTTGGTGTTTACCTTTACGTCCAGTAGGAAAGTATCTTTCCATTTATTGACTTTGATATTCAAGAATAAACCCTCCTGTTAGATCTATTTTATTGTTACTTTCCTCCCCTCTTTATATTTAGCTTTATTACTTCTGAATAGATGTCTCCTAAGACTTCTGTGAGGTGACTTTACATAGATTTATTTCCTGTGTCTCACTCTGCTGTGACAGTTTATTCCCTTATGTTTTACAATAGACCTCATCCTGATCTTCAGACACAGTTAGAATAAACAAGTTGCAAACACTCTTCTCTTTTTGAAAGTGAATAGGAAATAGGTATTTGCAAATTTTTAAAAATTCCCACACCTATCATATTTCTTATTTTACTTTCTAGAGTTAAATGTATACTGTAATAACAGAAAATTCAAGAGATTCTTTCTGTCTCTGTCTTTCTCTTTATTAAAAACAATTTATTTTTTATTTTTTGATAAAGAGTGCACAAGCCCGGGGGTGG